>NW_027492802.1:0-495165 GCF_021521415.1 Bidens hawaiensis | reverse complement strand
CGATCGAATGAGTATCTCATTCGATCGAATGAGTCCTGGTTCGATCGAATCAGTCACTGATTCGATCGAATCAGTTTCTTTTGACATTTTCAGTCCGTTAACTTGGTTTCACGATCGTTATTTTCATATCGAACCATCCTGATAGAACTGGGGACATATACATGACATTTCATGTCCTAACAAACTCCCCCTTGGAGCCAGTTCTATTTACTTATAATCAATCGAGTTCTCTTGCTCGATCGTAACTCCCCCTTGGAGTTATCTCACTCTCTATTTTCTCAAAGCTAGTGGTGCGCACGTTGCATCCACGAACTCCTTTCTTCATGAAGTTCTCTCAAGATCAAATGGTTCAGTCAGTCAGACTTACCATAGGTTCCGCATATCCTGAGAAGCTGTCAATTGGAATTTTAGATAAACATTTAAGCACAATCTATCCCAATGTTCCAAAACAAATTACATTCAACTCAAGAACAATTACAATCAGAAGATTAAACCTTGAATTACAACAAGAAACAAAATAAACATGACAATTAAGCTTCAGTTTCTTGTGCATACTTCTTCTGTTGCTCTTTCCAGTTTGATCCTGCATGTATGTCATAGGCAAAGCAAATCCTAATGACATTTCTATACGTTAATGCTTGCTCTCTGTCTTCGGGGGCATAAAGAATCTCTGTCTTGTATAGCGTATAGACATCCTCCCGTGACAAGTTTGTGAGCCACATAGGATCAAAAATGCGAATTGTGCTCCAATTTCCATTGTCGTTGAGCACGATAACTGCTTCATGCAGTCTTCCATCATAGTACCAATGCCTGAATGCTTTGTAGAAGTCCTGCTTCATCTTTCTTAGAGGAATCTTCTTCATCGTGAGTGGTGGCATGTACTTCAAGATAATCTTTGGCCTGTTGGTGATCGGATCGATCTCCTTTTTACTTGTATATCTCTTTGGCCTCTGTGGAGTGATCATCTTCCATTTTGAGTTGTATTCCTTTCGCAATACACTCTGATAGTACGTGGCAAATGGAGATGAACTGGCGTAAAGCATATCAAGATAGTTCAGACGGTTTAGATCATAAGTAGGAAGAGTCTTCAAGTCAGTGATACGTTGAAAGTACTCAACCCCTTTTTCTCTCTTGATAGCAATGCAATTAAGATCCTTCAGACACGCCCAAGCAATAATCTCTCCTGAAGTTCTACGACCCTTCATCTTATAAGACGTTGTGTGAGGAATGGTCGGCTTTGCTTGTCGTCTGGACCTTATCTTCTGAAGAATAGCGTTGAAAGCTTTCTTGCATTCTTCTGTTTTCTCAACGAATTCGGCTTGATCTGCTTCAGAAGGCTGTTTCATTGTGTTTGACCTTTCGTCAGCCTTCTTCTGTATTTCCTCCTCTGTTACATTTTGGAAGAAACTTGCAGAGTTAGGAAGATTGTCAGTTTGAGACGTGTAGTATTCTGGATATTCTTCCTGTGTCAAGTCTTCCATTTCAACTTCATCAAATTGAGAGGGATCAGCGGCCGTAGATGATGTTGAGTCAGGTGTAGCAGCCGAAGAAGATGTTTGTTCTGTTGAAGGCAAAGCCAGATACTTGCCTGTTTCTTCATTGTATAGCTCAAACATTTGTTCCAGTTCTTCTTCTGTGAAATTGTGTGAAATTTCACCTTCTTCCAAGTCTCCACTTGCGAAGTTTTGCTGCTCACCTGGATTGTCCAGTAAAAACGTGAAATATTCCGCTGCTGTTTTTGATTGCAGCGGTTGGACATTAAACGGATCATCATCACCTGTTTGATTAAAAACCACAATGTAACACAAATTTTAAATAAACATATGTAATATCATAAACATGAAATACAATACCATTACATATGAAACTAAATTTACACACAAATCATTAATTAAAAAGATTTAACATTTAAGTCCTCACTACATTCACTCAAAATACTCTTAAATACCTTCACCTCCATCATCAAGAGTCCAGTTCGTCTGTGTCCACATCGACATTGGTTGGACCTTCCAGACGAAGAACATCTCCTTTCAGCTCGGTGATCTTTGCTTCAAGGCTTAGATTTGACTCTTTCAGCTCGTTGATCGAAGATCCTTGTTCAGCGACAGTAGCATTTAGCTGACTGTTTTCAAGCCTGAGCATTTCGTTCTCAGCTTGAAGTTTAGCAATCTGCTCATCTCTGAGTCGATTCTGTTCTTCTTGCTCTGTCTTGAACAATAACATCTTCATCATAGCCTTGTGAAGATCAGCAATTTCAGATGCAACCTTTTGAGGTATAGCCATTTCCGGTTGAGGTTGAGGAGTAGGTTGTGGTGCTGACTGCGGTGTTGGTGGCTGTGCTGGTTGAGCAGGAGGGGCAGCAGAAGTCCCAACTGAAGGACGTGGTTGATCGGAAAATAAACTCCGATACTTTCTTGTAACCTTCTTCTTCTGCCTCTTTGCAGGCCTTTCTTCACTCGCATCTACCTCAGCCGGTTGTTTCTCGGCTCTAACTTCTTCACCTGCCTCCAGATCCTCAACATTTAAATACCAATCAGCCTGTTTTTCAGCTTCTGTCCTTGTGTCTTCCGTGACCGCCACCTCCTCAGTGTCAGAATCGTCGCTGGATTCCTGATACGGTAAATTCTCGACGTCTGAATCACTGGCAGCATTTCTCCACTTCCTCTTCGGAGGGGCCCTGTAGGACGGATTGACAATATGCCCGAAGCATCGTTTGAGTGGTGGCCTGGTGGGACGTTCTTTGTAGGATTTGAGACGGTTGAGAGTCTCATTCTTCATGTGGTCCAGTTTCACCACATCACCTTCATTTTCTTTCAGTAGACCCGGTGCTTGAGTATCAACTATCATCTGAACGAACTCGGGTACTGAAGAAACTTCTCGCTCTTCCCTTGTTTCAACATGATGTTTTCCACCATATGACCAAACGTCATTTGAGAGAAGTTGTAGGGGCGGTTCATCACCAGAGCAGCTACGGTGAACTGCATGCTTTCCCTCAGCTTGTCAAAGCTAGTTCGTTGAGGCCCCAAGCAATGCATCACCACGTGTGCCAGATACTTGAATTCGGGGCACAGGTTGGCTTTGTGAAGCAGACCGGCATTGAGATCGCCGTCATACTTCATTCTTGCAAAACATCCTCTAGTTGCCGCAGGATGTAAGGATGTAGGATCTGATTCTAAGTCTTCAAAACCGCAGACTTCTCGGATTACCTGGGCAGATACTACGATGGCATGCCCTCTGACCGTGGAGCGAATAACCGACGGCACGACTGTTTTGTCGTGCGTGGCATTCCTCCAGAACTCTTGTTGAATTGACATTATAGGTTCAACGATCCTTGAGATAGGTCCAGAAATCCTCGACCTCTTCAGAAATTTGATAATTGTTGCAAAATCCTTCCCGTGGCTAGACTTTTCGTCCAGGAAAGCCACGATATTGTGCTTGATAGACGTTTTGAATGGAGCAACCACTTCTGCAACTTCAGCCATTGAATCTGTAAACTTAAACGTGTTAGAACGAACATATATCGAAACGACTGAATGCGTTTAAAATTTTCAAATTTTCTGGACTAGTTCGATCGAACGAGCAACACATTCGATCGGGTGAGCTATTCATTCGATCGAATGAGATCTGGTTCGATAACAGACAATCGAATGAGATAGATCTTATCATTTACTTCTGATTCGATCGAACTACTAATCGAATAAGTCACATTCGATCGAATAAGAAACTCGTTCGATCGAATAGACTGATTCGACTCATTCAAGCAGAAACCCGGAAATGAAGAACACCCGAACCAAAACGACCAAAAACCCGATCAAAACACGGTTAAAAACAAGTAAAACTTACATTTTTGTAATCTACGTGAAAAACTGGATAAAATGATCGGATCAAAAAGAGGGTTTGAGAAAAACAAATTTGAGAGAGAATCCGTAATATTTTTCCGAATAATTCTGTCCGATCGAATAAGTTTGAATATTTATACTGTTTTTGGACTTATTCGATCGAATGGACTTGTTCGTTTGGATCATTCGATCGAATGAGATTCTATTCGATCGAATGAGTCTCTTCACAACTGTTCGCATTCTCTCACACACTGATTCGATCGAATCAGTTCATTCGATCGAGTTATTCATTCGAATAGCAACCTATTCGATCGAATGAGGGAAAACATTTGAAAAATAAATTTTATAAATTTCTCATTTCCCGTCCATCGATCGTGATGCCTTTGAACCTGCACGAAAACATAAACTTTTGACACTTGGTTAGTTTTCTTAGACATTTTCCAATCCTGAGAGCTTCGTTCCTACAGAACATATAGATCATAATACATTAGTAACAAATGGAAAAATATCAGGCTCAAACATCTTTGGGTTTTCTTGTCACTTCATTCTTTCTTTCATGCACAGCCTGTTGCACAGATGAACATTTAGCAACCTGCATGAAGTTTTCTTTCATTCCTACACACTGGATAAACATTTAGTAGGAACAGACAGGGATCAGCTAAAACAGTCACGATGATTTCTCATCGATTCTCAAACAAACAGAAATAGATAAAATGAAAAATAAATAGAAATAAAATCTTTTTGGTTTTTATCAAAATATTTACAGGGTGGGACAGGGATCAGACTACCTGTCACGATGATTTCTCATCAACATTAAAGCAGAATAAGATTAAGAATAAATTTTTTTTTTTTTTTTTTTTTTTTTTTTTTTTTTTTTTTTTTTTTTTTTTTTAATATTCAAACTGAAATAAACAACTGTACAAAAATTTAAAACACATTATTTTTGGTTGAGAAGGATCTATAATAAGAAATCATACAGACGTATATGACTATCTACTGAGACTTTTCGAGATTTTTCAAATTTTTTTTTTTTTTTTTTTTTTTTTTTTTTTTTTTTTTAACAGAATATACGAAGTTAAACAAGACATAATGAATATTCTTTTTGTGAGAAAGATCCGAACAGGAATCATACTAATTACGTGACTGTCACACAGATCCGTGTTTAGCTGTATTATGACATAAAGAAACAGGTTGTGAGCATGTAAATAACTTAAAATGGTTTTCATCGTTTCTGTGATACGAGTTAGGTTCAATTATGTCTCAAAATTCAAGTGGGTAACAACTCAGAGATTATGATGCCTCCTATCTATTCTCAAAGCGTATTTGGCTTTCCCCAAGTCACCCCGAATTGACCTTGACCCATAGTGTCTGATTAAGGTTGTAAGTGTCTTCATCTGCTTCCCGTTTTCTTTCTTACTCCATGATTGAGAAGTCTTGACATTGTTAACTCTAGAATGTTTCAATCACTCATAAGGTAAAAATTTTTTTTTTTTTTTTTTTTTTTTTTTTTTTTTTACATAGACTTCAGAGTAGTAAACAATTGCAAGTCCCGAATCTGGATCACTGCAGTTTCTTCACACACTATCTTTACGGGAATCAGAACACTTATGGGCTCGTGTATGACTGGGTAATCGCTTTTCTGCCTATCATTCGGAAAGATATATATGAAGACATACAAAACTCTTAAGGAGTTTCCACGCAAAATCGAGTAGATTTAGTTTGTATCACATCTACTTTTACGCACCATAAAAAGCTACCATGACACACAATGACCGTTCTAAAGCCTTTTAAGCCTAATAACTTCACTAGTTAAGCACACAGAATCAGTGTATCTATCATTTTCCAAGGTTGGATCAATTTCTCATTTTCTGAATATATATGAATGTCTTTTAAAAATATAACGTTTAAATTATTTCGCCCCGATCAAGTCAAAGTCTTCAGGTAAACGGCTATCCTGAAGATCCAATGGATCAACTGGACCGACCACATACGAGTATGTGTCCTTCTAACTAAGTATAACCGACTATTTTTCAGCGAAAGAATAAAAACCCATCAAAACCCGCCCCGATCACTTTCAGTCATCTGGTTAATGGCTATCCTCATAATCTACTAGTAGAAGTAAGGACCAAAACACATCCGAAAATGTGTCCATCAAACTGAGGTAATCGACATAATTTTAAGCGATAGTGATGTATAAAAATTTAATATAAGAAAAATGAAAATAAGCTGTACAGAAATAGCAAATCTTTTTGATGTCTCAGTATGATAGCGTCTGTGTACTATCACTTTTCTTGTAACAAGATCAACTTCTCAAAATTTTGAAATTTTTTTTTGGTTTTTGTATTTTATATTGTTTTTGGTTTTTCTTGAAACCTTTCTCCCCCTAGAATTTATAAAAAACAAAATCTTTTTGGATTTTTTTAAATTTTTAAGAAAAGAAAAAAAGGAAAACAATTTAAATGATATCTTCAGGAACATCATCTGATATACGTTTAACGCCGTTGATCTCTAGTAAATATAAAAACCGTGGTTTATCAAATGCTTTAGTGAAGAGATCAGCACGTTGTTCCTGAGTGGGGATTTTTATCACATCGATTAACTTCTTTTCGTAGCAGTCACGAAGGAAGTGATATCGAATTTCGATGTGCTTCGTTTTGCTAAAATGGACCGGATTTTTGGTAATTGAAATTGCAGCAGAATTATCAATATATATGGGAGTAGTAGAACATTCAATACCGTAGTCACGCATTTGTTGCTGAATCCAAATAACTTGAGAACAGCAACTGGCAGCCGCAATATATTCCGCCTCAGCTGTTGAAGTGGAGACTGACGTCTGCTTTTTGCATTGCCACGTTACTAAACGACTTCCAAAGAACTGACATCCTGCTGTTGTTGATTTGTAATCGAGTTTACAACCACCATAATCCGAATCACTATACGCATGAAGATCGAAGTTGTCATCATAAGGATACCAAAGACCCCAATCTGGAGTACCCTTCAGATAACGCAAAATTCTTTTGACTGCAATCAGATGGGAGACCTTCGGCTTTGACTGGTAACGTGCACAGAGACACGTAGCAAACATTATGTCTGGCCGGGAAGCAGTCAGGTACATTAGAGATCCGATGATCCCTCTATAGTGAGTTGGATTGATCAATTCACCCTTCTCGTCAGGATTAATCCCGTGATTAACCTCTAAAGGAGTTCCCTGTGAAGAAGAACTCAACATCTCAAACCGTTTCAAGATGTCATTGACGTATTTTGTCTGGTGAATGAAGATACCGGAATCTTTTTGATCAACTTGAAGTCCTAAGAAGAACTTCATCTCACCCATGGAGCTCATTTCAAATTTTTCTTTCATCACTTGTTCGAACTCCTTACAAAGTGTTTTATTCGTGGACCCGAAGATGATGTCGTCCACGTACACTTGTACCATAATTAGATCTCCTTCTTTTTCTTTTGTGAATAGCGTGCAGTCAATGGTTCCCCTTCTAAACCCGTTGTTCAGAAGGTGTTTGGATAGTTCTTTATACCAAGCTCTCGGGGCTTGGTGAAGACCGTACAAAGCCTTGTTGAGCAGATAGGCTTTGTCCTTGTGATATGGGTCTTCAAAACCTGGAGGTTGTGCCACATATACGGTCTCTTCGATGTGACCGTACAAAAAGGCACTCTTGACGTCCATCTGATATACTTTGAAATTCTTGAAAGATGCATACGCCAAGAACATCCGGATTGCCTCCAAACGAGCAACCGGAGCATATACCTCATTGTAGTCTAGGCCTTCGATTTGCCTAAACCCTTGGACCACCAGGCGGGCTTTGTTGCGAACAATCACTCCACGATCGTCACGTTTACATTTTAGTACCCACTTAGTGCCAATTTTCTTCTGTCCTTTGGGGAGATCCACCAGCTTCCACACACCAAGTCTTTTAAACTGCAATAATTCCTCTTGCATGGCTGAGACCCAGTTGGAATCTTTCAGCGCATCTGTGGTGCTGTGTGGTTCTTCTTGTGCTAAGAAGCATTCATGGGCATTAAGAGCAACTGATCCTGACTCCATCATTTCTGTGTAGAGACCAAAATTCAGCTGTCGACGAGTTTTGACACCCTGTTGAATGTCCCCTATAATGTTGTCTTGTGGATGATCACGTTCAGTTCTAACAACCGGATTGTCAGGAACGACAACATTTTGTTCCAAGTTAGTTAAGTTCGGCTCAGGAACTGGAGCGGATTGTGGTGCCTCTGAAGTAGACGTTAGAGGCTGATCTGCATTCGGCACTTCTTGATTTGACGATGAAGGTTGTGAAGTAACCTGAGTTGGTGCCGATTGTACATCATCTGCTGGAGATTCATCTTCAGATTCAGATTCGGAAGATTCTTGAACTTGATCGCTAGACTCTGTGGAGGAAGATGATGACGGACCAGGAAGAGTTGAAGATTGCAAAGATTCATCAGGAGGTGCATTTTGCGCCTCATACATCATTTGAATAGCAATCTCATACAGATTGAATGACTTGAACAATTTGTCATAATCAAACAACCAGTCTTCTCCTGTCCCCTTGGCTGGTTCTGTGTAGCGTTGAACATCGACATGGTACCATTCTTCAACTAATTTTGTTGTTCTGTTGAAGACCCTTTTGAGAGGTATGCTGTAACCCAGAAAATAGCCGTTGATGATCTTCTCCTCGAACTTATTATCGACTTGCCTTTTAAGTAACGTGCAAAGAGCCCCGAATGGTTCCAGGTGCTCTAAGTTAGGCCTTCGTCGTTGAAGAAGCTCGAAACTTGTCTTGCCGTGGCGCTTGACGATGCCTACCCGATTTAATGTGAAACAGGCGTTGGCAATTGCCTCACTCCAAAACGTAACAGGTAACACTGAGTCGGCTAACATTGTTCTTGCTGTCTCGATTAACGTACGATTTTTCCTTTCAGCAACCCCGTTCATTTGTGGAACATATGGGGCACTGAACTCCTGAACGATCCCTTTTTCTTTGCAGAAATTTTCAACATTCGCATTTTTAAATTCTGTACCGTTATCTGACCGCATTCTTCGAACCTTCAGATTGTATTGAGACTCAATAGTTGTAACCAGCAGTTGTATACACCCAAACGTTTCTGATTTTACTTTCAAGAAAAACACCCAAGAGAATCTAGAATATTCATCAGTAACCACTAGACAGTATGAGTGCCCAGAGATACTTTTGACGCTTATTGGGCCAAAAAGATCCATATGAAGGAGTTCCAACGGAATATCAATTGAGTGGAAACTCTTAGACTTGTGGGACCTTTTTATTTGCTTTCCGGCTTTGCACTGCACACACGAATCAGGGAGACGAAAACTTCTCAGATTAACTCCCTCAACTAGTCTGCGGTGCACAAGCTTGTTCATGTTCCTGACATTTATGTGTCCCATCCGTCTATGCCATAAGACAGTATCACGTTCGGATGCCTTGGACACAAAACATGTCGCCGTTGGAGACGATGACCCTGCCTTAGCCATATCCAGAATGTAGAGATCACTCTGGCGTGCAGCTGACATTAAAACCTTGTCTTCAGGAAAGTTGAAATCCTTAGCCAAGATGTGGCAATCTCGGTCGTCAAACATAACTTTGAAACCTTTGTCGCAGATTTGACTTATCGACAATAGGTTGTTCTCCAACTCTTTGATGAAATTAACTTTCTCAAACGAAATTCGCCCATTAGACACAATTCCTTGGGCCGTGATATAACCTCCTTGATTTCCTGCAAAGGAAACTGCACCTCCTTTTATTTGTCTGACACTTGAAAGGAGATTCATGTTTCCAGTCATGTGCCTGGAAGCTCCTGAGTCTATGATCCACATGTTGAATCTTGGATCATATAGAGCAACCTGCACACAAAAACAAAAGGTTTAAATATCATTGGAAACCCAAGCCCTTACGGTCTTGGGTTTTCCATCTTCATCACGAATGAACAATTCAATCCATTTACCCTCATTAACACTGTTTTCAGATTTGACGTTGTTATCAACAGTGTTAGTTTTCTTTGGTTTCCAAAAGTCAGTCTTCTTCTCAACATGTTTGAGATAGCTGGTTGAAGACTGAGTTTCACTTGTCGAAGTGGAAACATTTGGATCTGAGGGGTTTGGGGATTGGTGTGGTGAGGTTGGCTGAGGTTTCCGAGGAGAAACCGACCTCGGTGTGTGAAACCGTTCTTGACCTTGAACATCAATGGTCGGTCGCCTCCTAGGAGGTGACTTGGCATACCTCGGATCCGGAGTCGATATGTACTGCTTAGAATCCGTGTACTTATAGCAAAATCTTGCTATATGCCCTACCTCTCCACACGAAAAACAGTAGTTTCTCCCCC
This sequence comes from Bidens hawaiensis, assembly GCF_021521415.1. Lineage (NCBI taxonomy): Eukaryota > Viridiplantae > Streptophyta > Magnoliopsida > Asterales > Asteraceae > Bidens > Bidens hawaiensis. The sequence continues at coordinate 484,978 of NW_027492802.1, read as the reverse complement.
TTTGACTTGGTGGAGAGAAATAACTCTGGTTTTGTCTGTTATCATAGTACCCCCTGGATTTGACATTTTGGGGTGTAGTTTGTCTAGGAGGGTGTTTTGGGAAATTATGTTTTTCATTAACGTTACCCTCCTTTACAAACTGGGTACTATGTTCCACATAGACTTTCTCAGATTTAGGATTAAACTTTTTCTTCTGAGAATTTCTTGTTGTTGTTGCCTTTGACTTAGATGGTGGTGGGCCCGATTTAGTTGTGGAACCTAAGTCTGTGGCAACAACATTTTGTTTGGACTCAGGAGCCGGGTCAATGACTTCTTTACCCTTAGACTTAGAAATTTGGTTTGTGTCCTCGGGTATATAATCATTTGATTCATCATCCGGCACAGCTCCTGGTGTGCTTGAAAATTGATTCAGGATCGGGGGTGGGACATTGTTATATCCCACGCCTCTTTCCTTTTTGCCTCGGAACTCGGGAATGATGTGTTCTAATAAATAAGATGAATTTGAGTAACTTTTTAATTTGAAATTCAATGATTCAAAATCAGCTTTCAAGTTTTCCAATTCTTTTTTCAAAACATTATTCTTATTTATGTGAAAATTGATAGAGTCTTGTTGATTCAGAACACATATTTCAAGTTCCTTGTTCTGACGCTTAAGGCTATCAGTCTTTTCTTTAAAAACAGACTCTTTCTGCTTCCAAGCCTTATTCTGTGCAAGCGCGTCAGTCAGTTCCATTAAAGATCTTGAGGCTGCATGTTTGTAAGCCTCGAGATCTTCAATTCTCTCTTTTAGAAATTGAATTTCTTGTTCATACAATTCACATTTTAAACATTTAACATTTTCTGGTTTGGGAGTTGATGGGTTAGAACTTACCTTGGCATTTGATGTCTCTGCCATGAATGCAAAGCAAAGATTCCCAGCTTTTTCCAGAAACGATGCAGAAGTTGCTTTAGATTCTACTTCGTTGACTTCTTCAACTTTAGCAGCCTCTGCGGGAATTGTCGAACATGGAGATATTTGAGGAACATTTGACTCTTTTTCGTGATCCTCCTTAATCTCCAAAGATACCACTTCAACCTCAGGTTCTCCTTCATGGACTTCAGCAGCTGGTTCATCGACAATATATTCTTCATTGGTCGAGGAAACAACAGACTCTGTTTCAGAGTTTTCATCTACTACTGTGACATCAGCCATGTTGATGCTCAAGTTCCATGTCTCGCCTTCATCCCCTTGAACTGCAAGAGCAGTTTCGTTGTTGATGTCGACGTTGTTTGCTGCGGTTTGATTTTGAGGGACCAGTTGTCTCTCAAGGTTGACAGTTGCAGCTGCTGCAGCAGGAGTGGATGATGATGAAGTGGTTCGGAAGGGATATTGGTGACCTTCCCTTCTTGGCTTCGAGCACTCCTTGGCAAAGTGACCAAGTTCGCCACAGTTGTAGCATTTTACTTTGTTTTTATCAAAGCCGAACTTGGATTTGTTGTTTATTGAGAGGGCCTGACCTGTTTTCTTCGTCCACTTTCTGGCCCTTCGGAACGCACTGCCAAGAGCCCACATAATGTCTATGCGTTCCATATCATCTTCGTCAAGCTGTTCATAGTCATCGCTGTCCAGATGACTATTTCCTAGCTTACCCGCCACCATTAAACTGTAGGACTCAATTATCGTGCCTAGAGTTGCCATGTGTTCTTTGGCAACCTCCACTGTTACTGTTCCCAAGCCTTCAGTATTCAACGTTGCTTTCTCCGTTGACTTGGGTCCGGAGTTAGTACTTGAGTTTCCAGAAGTTAATGGTGGGACAGAAGATCTCGTTTCAGTCCCCTTTGATTGATTTGACGTTGAGGAGACAAAAGCGGTCTTCATCGGAGCATGATCAGTTGAATCTGACATAGGAGGTTTTGACATGTAAAGTGATTTGTCAGAAGTTGATCTCGGTTTTCTGGAGGAGGCTCTTAGTTCAGCCTCTTCGTGTCTGATTTCTTTAATAAAATCAGACAGGAGAATAGTCTCCAGCTGATGACTTCTTCTCATTACTGTCAGGAAGGTGCTCCAGCTAGGTGGAAGTCCTTGTGCAAGACATCTAACTTTCTCAGTCCCTGTAGTTTTGACGTTATAGGACTTGAGTTCTGACATTAGATGGTAAAATCTCGACAGTAACGACTCAATATCTTCTCCCGACTCTGGACTAAACAGATCAAATTCACGCTTGAGCTCCCGTGCGTGAATTTCTCTAAGGGAATCAGATCCTTCACATCGGTCAACCAGTGCGTTCCAAAGAGTTGACGCTGTAGTAAACTGGTTAAACTGATGAAAAAGATCAATGGAGAGTGCTTGTGATAGTAAGGAGAAGGCTTTCTTCTCAGCATCGAAGGCTATCTTTTGTTCTTCAGATAGCCTAAAGTAGCTCAACGACTCACCATCATCATTCGTTGGATGCACCCAACTTGTCTGGACAGCTTCCCAAAGTCCAGGATTTACACCTGTTATATGAATTTGAAATCTTGTCTTCCAGGTTGTAAATTCGTTTAGAGTCATTAGCTTTGGTGGCTTGTTATAGCTTCCCGATTCAGAATCACTTTCGAGAATCGATTGAATCCTCTTGTTGGTACTCGAACTTGTAGCCATCTTTGTTTCTTTGCTTTAACGTTGAACTGTTGATCGAATGAGTTTGATTCGATCGGATGAGTGACCTATTCGATCGAATGTGTTCTGGTTCGACCGAGACGATCCGAGCGCGTTCGAGACGGAAGGTTTGATAACCAAAGACGGATAGAAACAAACACGAAAACAAACGATTTCATTGATAAAAACGAAAGATTACATGCTTGTTAAACACTGAAATCACGATCTATGGCAGGGGGAGGTCGAGCATGGCCTCCCCCCTCATCCGGACAGCACCTGGGCCCCGGGCACGCAAAAACCTCTGCTGTTCACGCCTGAAAGCTGGTATTTATACCCGCTGCCATTCGGTCAGGACTCATTCGATCGAATGAGTCCTATTCGATCGAATGGCAGACTCATTCGATCGAATCAGAAACTCATTCGATCGAATGAGTATCCATTTGAAAATGCTCTTTCAAATGGATCACTTTCAGCGTGAACCACTACCTAGGTGTACAGCATACAACATAAACATTCTAAACTATTCGCCAAGCGACGGCCACACAATGTGCACCAACAAATTGTCACTTAATCGTGGTCGGAAAACTTTTAATTAAAGCTTATCGCGTTAGATTGTGAGGGCTGATAAATTAGGGTTAGGATTATGATGAATGCGATAAGTCAGTTAGGTTTTAGAGAGCAACCAGTGGAAGGAGAGAGAGAGAGAGAGGGAAAATAATGTTGAAAAACTTCTCTCACTCCCTCTTATATACCTTTTGAAAGTTGGTTTTAAATGCATTTTGTCGTTTAGTGAGTTAATAGCTGTCATATAATAATCTTATCCATTAAAAGTTTTAACACCTAAAATCTTACCCGATAAAAGTCAAGTATCAAACCTTGCCCGAAAATGTTCATTATAGAATAGACAAGGTTTGCCCGTTCTCTTCCACATACAAAGCTTGCTCGATTTAGTCAATTAAGAATTATTAAAAGTATATTTTAAATTATATGATGAAAGCTTACTTGAAATACAGGATTGCTTGAGAACTGAATCACAAGACGAATAATAAAGTATAAAATATTAAGTAGGAAACCTTGCTAGGAATCAGTTAAGATGCCCGAATAGAGTAAAGATACTTCCAATTGCTATCCTTACCCGAATAACACAGTTTAGCACATACCTTACCCGAATAACTTATCCTATCGCAAACCTTACCCGAAAATTGTTCACAATACTCAGTCGAGTATACTTTGATGCAAAGTATGCCTGAAAACCTTCAAGAAATACAAAGTGTGCTAGGAGTGGATTCCTAACACAAAGTTTACTCGGAAAGTCAATTAGAAATTACCAAGTATATAAAGGGAACATATGAGAATTCAAAGTGTGCCCGAAATATAAGTGTGCCCGGGAAACAAGGTTTACCTGAAAACACCTTTAATTTCAAATAATCATAATCACAAAAACACATAGCTTGCTAGAAATGAATTTAAACAGTAAAACACACCTAAGTGTGCTAGAAAGGTCAAAATCACTAAAGCTTGCTAGAATATCACAATAAATCACAAAGCTTGCTAGAATCACACTAAATCACAAAGCTTGCTAGAATATCAGAATAAATCACAAAGCTTGCTAGAATATCACAATGAATCACAAAGCTTGCTAGAAAATCATCATATTCAAACATAAACAATCAGGCTTGCTCGAAAAGTAATTAGGATAGTAAACTCTACCCGAAAAGTATCAAGTACTTCGAAGCATGTCCGAAATTAATAAACTTAGATAACACCATCTAAGTTTTCCCGGAAAGGTTATAAAGCATCAAAGAAATTACATAATAAACCTTTTGTAGGTAAAATGCAACACTTATTGCTTTAAACACAATATCAGTTAAATGTATCATTAAAAACTCATTGTTTAAGAGCAAATTGTGTATTTAGAGATCAAATTTCAGTTATGATTCTTTTCAAAACAATTTCTTTTTTTTTTTGTTGAAAAGATCTCAATGATGGGATCATATTGACTAAGTAGCTTTCTCAATACTTCATTCTCAGTATTATTATGACAACATAGACAAGTCAACAGCAGGTCTAGACTTAACATGAATTTTATCTCTTTGGTGATATGATTAAGTTTCAATTAATATGCATAATTCTTAATGGATAACACATGTTGTTTTATGATGCTCCTTATCTATTCTCAAGGCTTATTTGGCTTTCTCCAGATCACCCCAATTTTACTTTGACCCCCTGGATTTGGTCAAATTTTAATGACAGAACATATTATTATTTTTTTATTTTTTTATTTTATTTTTTTGAAAATTTCTTAGATTTTTCTTTTCAAATTTACAAACATATGTGAGGTTGAACGTTGGACCTACATGCCACACAAGTCGGACTTACAGGCCTTTCATTCGGAATGTTTAAAGGACTTATATGATTGCCTCCACCCCTGTAGTTCTAGAATTAACTCTCATGATTGCATTTTCCTTAAAAAGGTTTGTGAATTTTAATCAACTTTTGGTTGATAAAATATTTAAAATTATGATGTTCACAGTTGTTCTTTGTCATTCTTTTAAATCAGAAATTTCATTTTGGTGACCAAATGCCAACAGGCTTGTGTATGACTAGATAATCACTTTTCTGCCTATCATTTGGAAAGATTTATCTTGGAACATGCATAGACAACTATGTAACTCCACATAAGACATAGGAGTTTCTTTATGTTTATATCACCTTAGATTTTACACATCATAAGAAAGCAACCATACATGTTAATGAATGTACTAAGTGCCTTTTTGGTATATTAAATCCATATGATTGGCTAAGTAGTCAATGTACTATCAGTTCCCATATTAAAACAGTTTTAAATTTAGACACCCCAATATCTCCTATTTGACAGGTAAATGGCTATCCTGTTTGACCACAAGTGGTCAACAGGACCAAACATATATGTGAGTACATCTCCTTTCAATACAGTGTTATTGACATAATTTTAAGTGAAAGAATAGAAAACAAGTTACAATTGCCCCAAATGCTTTCATTTTTCCAGGTTAATGACTATCCTTTCAATCTGAAAACAGATGACAGGACCAAACATATACAAGTATATGCCTTTCCAACTGAGCAAATGACATAATTTTCAGCAAAAGTAACTCTTTGAGATTTTTCATTAAAAATTTCATTTAAGCTTCTTTAAAGCTTGAACTGAATAGAATTATCATGTCTCAACACTATTAACAACTTGCTCTGTGTTATCAAAATAGTTTTGTTCAAAAAGTTTTTCTTTGCAGTTTCAATTTGGCATAACATTTTGACATGAAAACACATTCTGAGACAAATACAAGCATAAAATAATCAAATCATGATCATAAATGATATCATTAAAACAAGAAGACTTCACAATATCCATAGTATAGTTTATCCTAATAGCATCATCAGATCAGATTACTCACATAATCAAACATTTAATCATAACATCAGACAAGCAAATATCAAATTTTGACAATTTAAAAACTACTTATCTTGACATCAAAACAGTTAACTGACAAGCAATCATAAGCATCAATGACACCTAAGTTGCACATGTAATCATTTAAGCACATATCAGTCAACATAAAAAATATCATATTCAATCATATTCACACAACATTCAATTTGTGAGACCTCTATCATTATAATCAATTAGCACATAGAGGTACACAACAAGCACACATCCTCAATCAGACCTCATCAGAGTTGATCATCCTCAGGGCTTTTAAAAGAAAGTAGAACCTAGTTCTATCAAGTGGTTTGGTGAATAGGTCAGCCAAGTTATCACTTGTATCAACTCTTTTCATCTCAATCAAACCTTTTTCACTACAGTCTCTTATGAAATGATGTTTGATCTCAATGTACTTAGTCTTAGAATGTTGAACTAGATTCTTAATAATAAAATATGCAGAAGTATTATCAATAAAAATAGGGGTGTTCAGAAAATTCAAATCATAATCTAGCATTTGGTTCTGAATCCAGAGAACTTGTGCATAGCAAGCAGATGCAGCAATGTATTCAGCTTCTGCTTAGATACTGACACAGTGGTCTGCTTCTTGCACTGTCATGACACTAGCCTGTCTCCCAAAAATTGGCATCCACCTAAGGTTGACTTCCTGCTCATGTTGCACCCATCATAATCACTATCTGTGTAGGAATCAAATCAAAAGACTGGTTCTTTGGATACCAAATCCCCAAGTCTGGTCTTCCTTTCAAATATCTAAAGATTCTCTTGAATGCATTCATGTGAGAAACTTTTCGACTTGACTGGAATCTTGCACAGACACACACAGCATACATAATGTCAGGTCTTGTAGCAGTTAGGTACATCAGGGATCCAATTTTGGCTCTATATTCATGCTCATCCACATGCTCCCCCTTTTCATCAGCTATCATCTTTTATTTTGTGTCCATTGAAGTTGAAGCAGTTTTGAATTCATGACATTTGAACTTCTTCAAAATGTCCTTCACATATTTAGTTTGGTAAATGAAATCCCATCAGTTTATGTTGAACTTGCTGTCCCAGAAAGAAGTTCATTTCTCCCATGGAGCTCATACTATATTTGTATTTCATCACCCCTTCAAACTCAATACACATTTGTTCATTGGTTGATCCAAAAAAGATATCATCCACATAGACTTGTAACAATAGCAAATCTGATCCTCTCCTGTTGTAGTAGAGTGTCTTGTCAATAGCTCCCCTTTGGAATCCATTTTCAAGCAGATGGTTTGACAACTCATCATACCATGCTCTAGGAGCTTGATGCAATCCATACAAGGTTTTGTTTAACTTATATACCCTGTTTGGATACACAGGATCCTCAAAACCTGTTGTTGAGTTACATACACCTCTTCATCAATCTTTCCATTTAGGAATGCAAATTTTACATCAAGTTGGAATACCTTGATATTCTTTTAGGCAGCATAAGCAAGAAAAATTCTTATGGCTTCTAGTCTTGCAACATGGGCAAAGACTTCCTCAAAATCAATCCCTTCTTCTTGTAGGCATCCAAGTGCTAAAAGTCTAGCTTTATTCTTAATCACAATACCCCTCTCATCCCTTTTATTTCTAAAAACCCATTTTGTTCCAATTGCAGATCTGTTTCTTGGTCTGTCCACAAGCTCCCAAACATGTAGATCTCTAAACTAAGCCAACTCCTCTTGCCTTGCTTCTACCCAGCTGTTGTCCTTTAGTGCTTGAACAATGTTCTTTGGTTCTATCTAGGAGAGAAAGCAGGAGTACAAACAGATGTTTGCAGATTCAGAATGACTTCTTGTAACTCTTTCATGTATATCTCCAATGATATTTTCAGAAGGATGATTCTTTTCAACATAAGGGGTTTGAACTATCACATCAGAAGATATATTTGTGTCAAGATTTGATTCATTGAGTTCTAGTTCCTCAATGATCAATTTTGTTTCAGCATCATGAAATTCTGGTGCTTCTTCATTATTTTGTCTTGCAGTGGATGCACCATTGTTTCCTATATTCAACCTCTCAAACAGGTATTGAAACCTTGTTGTTGATATATCTTCTTCTTCATTTGTTTGGTTGCTTGGGTTTTCTTCATGTTGAACCTGATCATCTTGCACCTCTTGATTATTTTGAATGACATCAGAATTATCTTGTTCTGGACTGTGATTGTTCTCTTGATTATTGTCTTGAACTTGTTCTACAATTTCTCTTGAGAGACCCTTTATAAATGTATATTGCTTTTCTTTACTAGCAACCTTCTTCCACAGTTTTTCCAAGTCCAATGTTTTCTTGCTTTTCTCTTCAATCACACTGGTCTTGTAGAAAGAATCATCAAAGTCTATAGGATAAATCTTGAAGGACTTGATCAATTTTTAAGGTCAAACAGCCATGTTGCACCATCAACTGTGTTGAACTGATTTTCATTAAAGATTATATCAGATGATTCAATGACACTCAAATGGTCTTTCACATACACCCTATAGGATTTTGAGTGTGTAGAATATCCAACAAAGAAGAAATCCTAGTATTTAGCTTGAAAGTTGTTTTAATAGTCCTTGGTGTTCAAAAGTTAACATTTTCATCCAAAAGGCTTGAGAAACTTGATGTAGGGTTTTCTATTAAAGAATATTTCATATGGAGTCTTGCTGTGTCTTTTGTTGAGAAGTACCCTATTCTGAACATAGCATGCTGTGTTAATAGCTTCTGCCCAGAAGGTGACAGGCAGATAAGCATCAGCCAACATGGTTCTTGCAGCCTCAATAAGTATCCTGTTTCTTCTCTCTACAACACCATTTTGTTCAGGAGTTCTAGGAGCTGAGAATTGCTGTAGTATACCCTTTTCTGCACAAAATTATTCAATCACTCCATTTTTGAACTCAGTATCATTGTCACTTCTCATCACTTTAACCCTCTTATCAAGTTGATTCTCAATCCTTGTCACACAGCCCTTAATCAACTCTGCAGTCTCATCTTTTGTACTCAGAAAATAAACCCATGTGTATCTTGAATAATCAACAATGATCACTAGACAATATATTTTCTTTCCTATGCTTGGGACACTCACAGGACCAAAGAGATCAATGTGAAGTAATTCAAGCACTTGATCAATTGAATTGATGAGTTTTGTCTTATGAGATGACTTGTGTTGCTTGCCTTTTTGACATGAAATACAGTTATCATCCAATTTGAACTCATTTGTAGGTAAACCAATTACATGCTCACCCTTCACAAGTTTGTTCATGTTTTTCAGATTCACATGACACAATTTCCTATGCCACAATTTTGACTCATTTTCAGTGGCTTTGGAAACAAAACATGTACCACCGCTTGAAACAGCTTCTTTCATGTTGAGCTCATACAAGTTGCCATTTCTTGGTGCCATCATCATAATCATGTCAGGTGGGATCACAAATTCAGGTCTTAAAATGAAACAATGTGAGTCATCAAAACCAACTTTATAACCTTTATCACACATCTGTGATATGCTCAACAGATTATATTGTAGTCCCACAACATAGAACACATTGTCAAATGAGACTTTTCCATTTATTAAAATTCCCTTTCCAACTGTCTTTCTCCCATTCTCATCACTGCCAAATGCCACAGGACCTTCAAACTTCTCTTCATAATTAACAAGTGACCTCTTGTCACAAGTCATGTTCCTAGAACATCCACTGTCCATATACCACACTTCATTCAGTGGAGTGGACTGTTCCTGCACAAATCAAAGAAGTTTATTAGTTAAGTGATGAAGTGCAAGCTATTTCAACTTGCAAAACATCAGTTTCATTTTCAGTAGCAGCATTGGGTGTGAGTGTTATGGGTTCAAGGTCTTCATGTGTTAACTCAAGATTATCTGAATTGTCAGTTTCATAACCACACTCTCTTGGAGTTTTCAGAAATGAAGTTGTGTTCATGGAATCTCTTAGTGCACTTTCACATTTTTGTACAACATAGTATTTTTTTTCTGTGTAATCTCTTACATCAGCAATCTCTTCCAACTTAGTTTCAACCTTAGGTTTCCAAAGAAATCCTTGAGGTTCATGACCATGTTTCAAAAGAAACTTTTCATCACCAATCAGGTCTGTTGGTTTCTTTCTAGAAAAGACACCCTTGTTTCTTGTCTTCTCACTGCTTGGTGATCCATGAGATCAGACTTTACTGATTTTGTGTCTTGTTTGGGGACAATTCCCAATGGTTGAACATTCTTCTTGACAGCTTTTTCAGACTTCTTAGAAGACATGCTTCTTCTTAATGATTTAGTCACATGTTTCTTTGTCTTGACAGCAGCTTTCTCCTCTTTCTTAGTCTCTACTTTGGCTTTCAAAACATCTTTATTCATGGTCTCTCTTCCACACACCTTTCCCTTTCCTAGGTATGCATCATAATTTTGCTTGTACAGAAAAAAGTCTTGTCCATACTTTGTCTCACCTGGGACATGAAAAGGTTTGAAGTTGAATCTCTCATTACAAGAATCAGTGTGGTGATCATATTCATCACATTTCTTGCACCAAACTTTTCCCTTGTATTTTTCATGATCACTTCCTTTCTTAAACCTTTCACTTGGTCTAGGTGCTTTAACTCCAAGTGTCTTTTGATTCTTCAGACCATCAAAATCAATTGAGAAAGGAACAAATTCCTCAATCTTGATGTCTTATCTTTCAACCTTGATTTTGACAAAGACAATTTTCTTCATAATCAAACATTCTTCATCTATGCTTTCCTTATGTCTTGACTACCTCTTCTCATATTCATCCAAAGTTTCCACTTCCCCAATATCAAACATCTCATGACTAGAGAAAACTGGGTAAACAGGGATAAAGTTTTCAACATCAACTGTTTCAGTCACCTTTTTCTTATTGTTTCTCTTTATCCTTTCCAATACAGCCTTGCTTGGTGGCCTTACTGCATTGTAGCTTACCTTCTTCTTCTCACATATGTCAAAAGACACATGCTCTCTCTTCATTCTTTCATTCTGTTTCATCATCCTTGGTGTTATTGGTGGGTACAATGGAACTTTGTCAATTGATTCTGGTTTCTTTACTCTTCTTCCCCTTTCAGCAGCTCTAATTTCTTCATCTGTGATTTGATCACTTAAGTCACTTAAGTCATCTACATTCAGATCATCAGAATCAAAATCATCTTCAGAGACTTGTACTCCTATTGATTTGTCCTATTTAACTTCTTCTTTGACCACAAATTTTCCTTCTTCACTCACTTCAACATTTTTGTAGAGATCAACAAATTCTTTTTTGTCATGAAAGACATCTCTGAATTGTTATAGATATGCATCTCTCTATCAACTTTGGGCACAAACTTGTTGTTTAATGGTGGTGGAACTACTTTGTACTTATGTTCTTCTTTCACTTGGTTTAAGATACCACATATGTTTCCTGTGGAAACCAAATTCTTCAGAAAATCAATCTCAATCTGCAGTTTTGTGTTCTACACTTTCTTCTCAACAATCATCCTTTTCAAACCATGTATCTCAATGATATACCTCTTTTCAGCTCTATAACTAATCATACAATCATATTCCAAACTCTTTATTTTCTCTTCATTAATCAAATCACTTGCCTCATACCCATCGATGATACTCTGTTTCCTAAAACACTCACCCTCCAGCTTGCCTACTTTTGCAGTTAATTCATTGGTAATTTCATTTAAATCAATAGTAAGAGTAGAGTGTACCTGAGATGAAGTTCCAGCCTCCTTTACAGCAATAGCCATCAAAGCAACATTTACTCTTGAGATGTCCTCTTCATGGTTACTCCAGTCAAAATCACCTTCTTGTTGTGTAGCTACATTCCCTTGATTTCATGGTTGATTTTGATTGGTTCTGTTTGACCTGGTTGGAGCAGTTTGAAGGTTTTGGTTGTTGTTTCTTTAAAAGCTTTGATTCTGAGTCACAACTTGTTGATTGTTCATTTGAGTCTGTTGAAAGTTGTTGAGGTTTGGATTATAGTTGTTGAAGTTGTTGGGATTGTTGTTGTTGAAATTGTTGTTTCTTGACTAATTTTGGTGGTACTTTTGCTGCTGATTTCTTGGCTGATTCTGGAACTGATACTTTTGCTGCTCATTCTCTGGAAAAATGACTAGGCTGTTGGCAGTTATAACAGATGGCTTTTGACTTGTCAAAACCAATTCTCTCATTTGGCCCGGATAGAAGTGATCTACCAGTCCTGTTGTATAACCTCTTGCTTCTAAGAGCCAACATGGCAGCTTGCCACTTTAAGTCCATATCCTCAAGATCATCTGCGTCTATCTGCTCTAAATCATATTGAACAATGCTTGTATGAACCATATTCTTTGTTAAAAAAGCATTATAAGATTAAGTGAACATTGAGAGCAATGCTTGGTAATCAGATCCATGACTTCCATTTCCACCAACAAAAGGTGCATGTCCATTTGCCATTGAGGCTGAATCACTGTCTTCTAAGAGTTAGACATTGAACCTTGATTGGTTTTGTGGGTTGCTTGAACTACCACCAACAAAAGCTTTAGGTGTATCAACACCATGTTCAAATGTTTCCTCTATGATGGGAATCTATTGTTGGTTTTTGGTTGACAAGTTTCCCATAGGGGCAATGAGAGCATCGGTCACTTGGAAACATGGCTTTTCTTTCTTTGATCATTTCGTTCTCAATCATCTCAATTTCTGTAGCCTGAAGGAAGCATGCTACATCATCCACCTTTAATTGTTCAAAATTGGGCTTTTAAAGGATGAACTTGCAGGTAGTGTACCATTCCTTCGTCATTGAATTGAGCAACTTGGTGTTTAAATCAAAATCGGTCATCACATAGTCAGTCGTTCTCAACTCATTCACAATTGCTAGAAATCTCTCTAGAATTGACTTCAATCTTTCTCCATCCTTGTACTTGAATTTTTCTAGCTGTTGTTTGAGCCTTTGTTTCTTTATGTTCTTCAGTTCAGTGTTACCCTCATACATCTCAAGGATTGCATCATACATTGCCTTAGCAGTTGTCTGATGAGCAACCTTGGTCAAAATCTCCCAAGACAGTCCTAGCTTGATCATTGCTAAGGCCATGTCATCCACTTTCCTCATTATTTCACGCACAGCTGCAGCTGCATTTGCACCTTCAGTAGTATCTTGTGGACTGTTCTTAATCGAATTCAACATATCCACGTCGTTATAGCAAACAACTTCTTCAAATAAGACCTTCCATTTCTTGAAATTTTACTGTCCTTAAGTCTAGGAATCTTATTAGTAGACACCTCTTGTTCTTCGTAACTAGACATTTTGAAAAGCAGAATCAGTTAATCAGTAAAAACAAATTTTGAAAATAATCAGATCTGAGAACCGGATCTTCAGATCTGATGTATCTGGTCCGATTAGATCAAGATTAAGTAATAAAGATGAGAACTTTAAACAAAATAAGTAAAAGTAAACACCGGTAATATGCAGATCTGGACGGAAATGAAGAACAGAGCAGCTGACGTCACTCTTCAATGAAACATTGTTCTGCTTACGTCACTGTTCTTCAATAGATCTTCAATCAGCAACAAATTCTTTACCCAAATCAGCAACAAACAAGATCTGATACCACTTGTCAGTCCCGAATAAACGCTCACAATCACAATCAATTCATAACTCACACAATAAATGTGTCGACAAGAGAGTTAATGATGGTTGCTATTTTAGGAAAACAAAACCGTTTGTTAAAGGCGGAATCATAAACAAACAGTGTAGTTGCTAAAAGATTAACAAAAGGTAACTAACACACAAGAATCGCTCAAAAGATTTCAATTCATATAAACGAGTCATACAAACGTTAATCGATTTAGGGTTTCTTGATGGAAAGTAATATCCGTACGATTCTATGACAGCCGTCACGCTCAACAAATATTCTATCAATATTAATTGGCTTGTCCGTCCCAGGAGGAGTTCCCTAAAATATTCCTTTTATAGGCCTGACACCTCCAGACAACTGTCATTCCTTCTAGAAACCCTAAATAAATAATACATATTCAAATTACATATTTAAAACTATAATAAGTGTAAAAAAGGTCTTCCGGGTAGACTTTGCATAAGTTGTCTTTACCGAGTAGGCTTTGTGCCTTTTGTCTTCTTCGGGTAGGCCTGGTAACCGTGAAGTTTGTTTGGTCAGTTCTCCGGGTAGGCTTTACTTAGAGTATTTTCCAAAGGAAAATACTCACCTAGCAGACTTTAATCTTCTTGATCACATCAAACTTTGCCCGACAAGACCTTATGAGCAACTTTGTTCTTCAATGGTCCCTTTCAACTCCTTTCTAGGAATAGATTATTAGCAAAGCAAAGTGTGCTTGGTAACACTATAGCCTCCTAGAGTTGAATCCTGCTCTTTGTTACTTGAGATATTTCATTACTCACATCAAGCTTACTCGGACCACTGCTTTTTTAATGAATACCTTGCCCGATCTTCCAATCACTAGGCTTCATGAGCTTGGTTAGCCAAGAGCTTACTCGGAGGTTAACCCTACTAGGCTATGAAGAACTGTAACACCCCGGCTAAAGCGGAATACGCCCGAGTGTGACGTACAAATTGCTCAAAACACATGTGACACTATTAAGTGACAATATTATCATTAATTTTTTAAACAACCAGTACACAATTTTGGAAGTAAGAGAAATACAAATAAATACACATTTAAGAAGTTCGTACATTTAAGTTGAATATCTTAAGTACTAATGTCTTCGTCATTTCAGCGTTCTCTAAATAAGGTACCTATAGCATATATATATAAAATAATGTCAACTAAATGAATAGTTGGTGAGTTCCCACAAGTTTTGATATAAATACATAAAAATATACAATTCCATGAACAAGTGTAAATGAGCAAGTAAGTTCCTTTCCAATTGGGATTGTGCACCAACGTACTCGGATAATAGCGCAAGTAAGTGTCTTTTCCTTTAATAATAACCAGCGTACTCGGATCGGGGGTCCCTATTCCACTCATAACATTGAGGTCCTGAGTGCATAGGGGGCGTATGATCATACTTAATGAGGAAACCATGAGCACGTAATCTTTGAACAAGTAAGCAAATAAGCACACAATTCCATGTAATGAATTGTAATTCGTAAATAATGAATAACGAAATTGTAATGTTGATAGGATACATATGCTACCCCAAAAGTAGTAAAAGAATAAAAAGGGGGTGTGAGAAACTCACCTTTGCAATTGGATGATAACTTGATATAATAACTGAAATCGCGTTGAAGGAAATAAATGACCGAACCTCACAAACTATAATTAAAAGGAAATACAATATTTAAAGACTAACTATCGGGATTATAAAAGTTTGTTGGGTCAAGAAATTGACCTAAGGGGAGATTGTTGAGTCAAAGATTTGACCTAAATGAAGTACATGGAAGATTGGAATCTTCTCAACCTCCTCTGAATTTGCTAAGTAATGGATCCGAGCACACCTTAGACCTCCGAGCAAGCTTTTACTTAGCCGGGTACGATATTTTGCCTACCGGGCAAAGGTTTACTTCAAGTAGTCTTCTTAAGTGGATATCCGAGCAGGGTTTGCAAATTAGTTCATTACCGATAAAGGTACACTAGTTTATGTAAACCCGGGCAAGGTTCACTTTATCAAGCAAGTCAGTTCTTCAGAACCAAGTATTTTACTCTTTCGAGTAAGGTTTGGTTCACCAAGTCTAAGAAGCCAAGAAATTGGAAGACCGGGCAAGGTATTCATTAATAAGTATGGTCCAAGTATGCTTGATGATCTAAAGGAATATCTCTAAGTAATATCGGGCAAGGTTCAGCTCAAGCAAGGAACAGTACTCCCGAGTACACTTTGCTAATAAGTTATTTTATAGCAAAGAGCTGAAATGGATCATTGAAGAACAAGGTTGCTCGTAAGAATTTGTCGGGCAAAGTCTGGCAAAGTCAAGAAGACTGAAGTCTACTCGGTGAGTATTTTACTTGGTGAAATACTCTTTAAGTAAAGTCTACCCGGAAACTGAACCCGAGCACACTTCTATATTACCAAGTTATGAAGGATGGTCGAGCATACTCGGAAAGACAAGATTGGTGCAAAGCCTACCCGGAAAACTTGTTTTACACTTAGTTTATTTTGAATTTGTAATTTGAATATGTATAATTGTATTTAGGGTTTCTAGAAGAAATGACAATTGTCCTAGGTTGGCAGGCCTATAAATAGAATGTTTAGGGCACGCCGTCCGGAGGGCACAATACGGATAAGACAGACACATTAATTGAGAAGAATATTGTGTGACGGCTGTCTTAGGATTCCTAGAAAACCCTAAATCGATTATCCTTTTGTATGATTAATATTATATAAATGGAAATCTTTTGAGTGAATCTTAAGTGTGCTTTCTACCATTGATTATTCATTGCAACCGTATGTTTGTTATTAATTCCGCCTTTAACAAACGGATATCTTTCTAAATATAGCAACCCGTCATTAACTCTCTTGTCAACACGTTAATCTGTGTGAGTTGTGACATGATCGATTAAGATCCAGCTGAAATCGTGGGGACTGACAAGTGGTATCAGAGCTGGTTACTGCTATTTTGGAAAGATTGTTGCTGATTGAAGATTTGAAGAAGAATGACGTAAGCAGACCACTGTTCGATTGATTTATGACGTCAGCAGCCCTGTTTTTCATTTTTCTTCCAGATCTACAATCTATCGGTGTTTTCTCTTCCTTATTTCAATTAAAGTTCTAATCTTTATATCTAAATCTTGTTCTAATCACATCAGACACATCAGATCTGAGCATTCTGTTTTCAGATCTGATTATTTTGAAACTATGTTTTTACAAAGAAACTGATTTTTGATTTCTCAAAATGTCTGGATATGAGGAACAAGAGGTGTCTACTAAAAAGATACCAAGGTTGTATGGACAGGAAAACTTTATCAAATGGAAAGTACTCTTTGAAGCAGCCGTATGCTACTATGATATTGATATGTGGAACTCCATCAAGAATGGTCCACAAACTGCTGTTGAAGAAGGTGCAAATGCAGCTGCAACTGCTGTTGTAAGAGAAAAAATGAGAAAGGTGGATGACAAAGCCTTAGCTATGATTAAGCTAGGTTTGTCTTGGGAGATACTGACCAAGGTGGCTCATCACACAACTGCCAAGCAAATGTATGATGCCATCCTTGAGATGTATGAAGGGAATGCTGAACTAAAGAACATAAAGAAGCAAAGATTGAAGCAACAGTTGGAAAGGTTCAAGTATAAGGATGGAGAAAGGTTAAAATCAATACTAGAACGTTTTCTAAGTATTGTAAATGAGTTGAGGACAACTGATTATGTAATGACTGACTTTGATTTGAATATAAAGTTACTCAACTCAATGCCAAAAGAATGGTATACTGCGTGCAAGTTCATCCTTCAGAAGCAATATTTCAATTCATTGAAATTGGATGATGTGGTATGCTTTCTTCAGGCTACAGAACTTGAAATGATAGAGAATGAGATGATTAAGGAAGACAGACCTTGCTTCAATGTTTCAAATGCATTGATTGCACCCATGGGAAATCTGTCTACCAAGAACCAACAGCAAATTCCCATTATTGAAGAACCAGCTGAACATAATGTTGTTACTTCAAAATCTTTCATTGGAAGTAGCACAAGTAATCAAGGAAATCTGCAGAGATTCAATGTGCAACTGATTGATGATACTGATTCTGCCTCTATGCCAAGTGGAAATGTTCCTAATACTGGAACAGGACATGGTCAAAGCAATGAAACACAAGCCTTGTTGTCTATGTTTACTGAGTCATATAATGCATTTGTTGCAAAGAACCTAATTCACACAAGTGTGGTACAAGATGATTGGAACAAATTGATGCAGATGACTTGGAAGACATGGATTTGAAGTGGCAAGCTACCATGTGGGGTTTGAGAAGTAAAAGGCTGTATAACAGAACTAGTAGGTCTCTGGTATCTGGTCCTAATGACAGGATTGGATTTGACAAGTCAAAAGCAATATGCTACAATTGTCAGCAACCTGGTCATTTTGCAAGAGAATGCAATCAACCAAGAAATATTCAAATGAATCAATTCCAGAATCAACAACAAGGAGGTCAGCATCAATATCAACAAAATCAACCAAGAGGTCAGCAGCATTACCAACAAAATCAGTCAAGATTCAACAACAACAGTAATCAAATGAACAACTTCAACAACAACAACTTCAATCCCAACCACAATTACAACCCCAACTTCAACAACTTTCAGCCTCAAATGAATAATCAACAACAAAGTATGCAACAGACTCAAGGTTTTCAAATGAATAACAATCAAAACTTTCAAGCAAATCAAAATATTCCAAACAACATTGTTCCAGCAAATCAAAATCAAATCAGAAATCAAGGAAATGTGGCAGTGACTACACAGCATGAAGAAAATTTTGATTGGAGCAATCATGAAGAGGACATTGCAGATGATATCAGGAAAGCAAATGTGGCATTCATGGCCATAATTGAGAAAGAAAAGGGATCATCATCTCAGGTACAATTTGCTCCTACAGTTGATTTAAATGAACTTATCATTGAATTGAAAACAAAAGTAGGCAAGCTGGAAAGTGAGTGTTTTAGAAAACAAAGTATCATCAATGAGTATGAGGCAAGTGAGATGATCAGTGATGAAAAGATAAAAAGCCTTGAAGATGATTGCATGATCATTTACAGAACTCAAACCAGATACACCACTAAGATTGATGGATTAAAGAAGATGTTGGTTGAAGAAAAGGTGCAAAACACAAGACTGAAGGATGAAACTGAATTTCTGAAGAATTTGGTCTCAACAGGCAACATATATGGTATACTGAATCAGGTGAAAGAACAAGACAAATACAAAACATTTCCACCTCCATTCAACAACAACTTTATGCCAAAAGTTGACAAAGAGAAAAGAGATGCATACTTGCAACAATTCAAATATGTCTTTCAAGACAAGGAAAAATTTGTTGATTTGTACAAAAAGGTAGAAGTGAATGAAGAAGGAGAGTTTGTGATTAAGAAAGAAGTAAAAGAGGATAAGTCAATTGGAGTTCAAGTCTCTGAGGATGACTTTGATTCAGTTGAGTTGGATAAAGATGATTTGAGTGATTTGAGTGATCAAATTACTGAAAAGGAAATCAAAGCTGCTAAAAGAGGTAAAATATAAGAAACCTGAATCTGTTGATAAACTTCCAAAGTATCCACCAGTCCTACCAAGATTGAAGAAACAGAATGATAAAATGAAAAGAGAACATGTTTCTTTTGATATTTGTGAAAGGAGGAAGATAAACTACAATGCAGTCAGACCACCAAGCAAGGCTGTATTGGGTAGGATAAAGTAGAACAACAAGAAGAAGATGGTGACTGAAATGGTTGATACATAAAATTTTATCCCAGTTTATCCAATCTTTTCTAGTCATGAGGTGTTGGATGTTGGAGAAGTGGAAACTATGGATGAGTATGAGAAAAGACAGTCAAGGGTTAGAGAAAGCAGTGATGAAGAACCTATGATTATGGAGAAAATTGTCTTTGTCAAAAGCAAATTCGAAAGACAAGACATCAAGATTGAGGAATTTGTTCCTTTTTCAATTGATTTTGATGTTTAAAGAATCAGAAGACTCTAAGAGTCAGGACACCTAAGCCAAGTGAAAGATACAAGAAACCAAAAGAACATGAAGTCTTCAAGGGCAAGGTTTGGTGCAAAAGGTGTGATGAATATGGTCACCACACAGATTCATGTAATGAAAGATTCAAATTCAAACCATTTCATGTACCAGATGGAATAAAGTATGGCCAAGACTTTGTCCTGTACAAACAAAAGTATGATGAATATCTGGGAAAAGGAAAGGTGTGTGGAAATGAAACCATGAACAGAGAAGAAAAGAAATCTAAAAAGGAGACAAGGATTGAGAAGAAAGTGGCTGAACTAGCAAGTAGAAATAAATCTCCTAAGAAGCATGAGAAATTGACCAAAAAGAACTATCAGTCTGTGAGAATCAAGCAAGATACTCAATCAGTCAAATCAGATAGCTCTCAAGGATCATCAAGCAGTGAAAAGACAAGAAGAAAAGATACACATACTAGAAATAAACCAACAGAACTCAATAGTGATGAGAAGTTTCTATTAAGACATGGATATGTACCACATGGTTTCCTTTGGAAACCTAAGACTGATAGTAAGGTTGAGCAAGTTGCTGATGTGAGAGACTACTCTGAGAAGAAGGTATATGTGATAAAGGAGTATGCCACTGACTCAGCTGAATACTAGTGTCCAACCTCACTTGTTAAAACTCCAAGAGAGTGTGGTTATAAAACTGATCATTCAGACTACTTAGAATTGACACATGAAGATCCTAAACAAACAACACTCACTTCCCAAGATGTGACTGAAACTGAATCTGATGAGCTGCAAGTTGATAAGGCTTGCACTTCATCACTTAACTAATCAAATTTTCTTTGTATGTGCAGGAACAATCCACTCCTCTAAATGACATATGGTATATGGATAGTGGTTGTTCTAGGCACATGACTTGTGACAAGAGATCTCTTGTCAATTATGAAGAGAAGTATGAAGGTCCAGTAGCTTTTGGGAGTGATGAGAATTGTGGAAAGATTGTTGGAAAAGGAATCTTAACAAATGGGAAAGTCTCATTTGATAATGTATTTCATGTTGAAGGTCTTCAGTACAATCTGCTGAGTATATCACAAATGTGTGATAAGGGTTACAAAGTCAGTTTTGATGATTCACACTGTTTCATTTTAAAACCTGAGTTTGTAATTCCACCTGAAATGATTATGATGATGGCACCAAGAAATGGTAACTTGTATGAATTGAATATCAAAGAAGCTGTTTCAAGAGGAGGTGCATGTTTTGTTTCCAAAGCCACTGAAAATGAGTCAAAATTATGGCATAGGAAACTGTGTCATGTGAACTTGAAGAACATGAATAGACTTGTCAAAGGTGAGCATGTCATAGGCTTACCTACAAGAGAATTCAAGTTGAAAGATCATTGTGATTCATGTCAAAAGGGAAAACAACACAAATCTTCTCATAAGCCAAAGCTCATCAACTCAATTGATCAAGTACTTGAATTACTTCACATGGATCTCTTGGTCCAGTGAGTGTACCAAGTATTGGGAAGAAAAGATATTGTCTGGTGATCATTGATGATTATTCAAGATACACTTGGGTTTATTTCCTAAGTACCAAGGATGTGACTGCAGAGTTGATTAAAGGTTGTGTAACAATCATTTAGAACAAGTTAAATAAGACAGTCAAGATGACAAGAAGTGACAATGGCACTGAGTTCAAGAATGGAGTTATGCAAGATTTCTGTGAAGCAAAAGGAATACAACAACAATTCTCAGCTCCTAGAACTCCTGAACAAAATGGTGTAGCAGAAAGAAGAAACAGAACACTTATTGAAGATACAAGAACCATATTAGCAGATGCTAATCTGCCTGTCACTTTTTGGGCTGAAGCCATAAATACAGCCTGCTATGTTCAGAACAAGGTACTTGTCTACAAAAGGCTTAACAAAACTCCATATAAAATATTTTACAACAGAAAGCCTTACATTAAGTTTTTCAAGCCCTTTGGATGCAAATGTTTTCTACTGAACACAAGAGACTATTTGAACAAGTTTCAAACAAAGTCCCTGGATTGTTTCTTTGTGGGATATTCTACACACTCAAAAGCCTACAGAGTTTATGTGAAAGATCACTTGAGTGTTATAGAATCATCTGACATCATTTTTAATGAGAATCAATTCAATACAGTTAAGGGTGCAGCATGGCTATTTGATCATGAGAATTTAATAAGGTCTTTCAAGATTTATCCTGAAGACTTTGATGAATCTTTCTACAAGACCAGTGAATTTGAAGAGAAAAAGAAGAAGTCAATGGACTTGGAAAAATTATGGAAGAAGGTTGCTGAAAAGGAAAAGGAATATTCTTTTGTGAAGAACTCCTCATGTGATATTGGTGAACTTAATCAAGAAAACAATCACAATATTGAACATGATCATACTGAGAACAATCAAGACAATCATCATGTACAGGATAATCAAGTTCAGAATAAGGGTGACACAAGCAATCAAGCAAGTGGAGAAAAAGCTGCATCTACAGCAAGATTTCACGATCTATTTCAAAGAATGAACTTAGAAAACAATGGTGCATCTACTTCAAGACAACATAATGATGAAGCACCAGAATTTCATGATGCAGAGACTGATTTGATCATTGAAGTACCATAACTCAATGAAACAAATCTTAACACAACTGTGTTTACAGATATGATTGTTCAAACTCCTCATGTGGAAAAGAATCATCCTTCTGAAAACATCATTGGTGATTTGCATGAAAGAGTTACAAGAAGTCATTCTGAAGTTGCAAACATCTGTCTTTACTCTTGTTTTCTATCCCAAATAGAACCAAAGAACATAGCACAAGCATTAAAAGATAATAGTTGGGTGGAAGCAATGCAAGAGGAATTGGCACAATTTAGAGATCTGCATGTATGGGATCTTGTTGATAAGCCATTTGACAGATATGCAATTGGAACCAAATGGGTGTTCAGAAACAAAAGGGATGAAAGGGGTTTAGTGATTAAGAATAAAGCTAGACTTGTAGCACTGGGATGTCTTCAAGAAGAAGGAATGGATTTTGAGGAAGTCTTTGCACCAGTTGCAAGACTTGAAGCTATCATGATTTTTCTTGCATATGCTGCCTCAAAGAACATTAAGGTGTTCCAGCTTGATGTTAAGTCTGCATTTCTAAATGGAAAGATTGATGAAGAGGTGTATGTTGCTCAACCTCTAGGTTTTGAGGATCCAATGTGTCCAAACAGGGTATATAAGTTAAACAAAGGACTTTATGGACTGCATCAGGCTCCTAGAGCATGGTGTGATGAGCTATCAAATCATCTTCTTGAAAATGGTTTCAAAAGAGGAGACATTGACAAGACACTCTTCTACAAAAGAAAAGGATCAGACTTGCTTCTGGTATAAGTTTATGTGGATGACATCATCTTTGGTTCTACAAATAAACAAATGTGTATGGAGTTTGAAGGGGTAATGAAGTCCAAATACAACATGAGTTCTATGGGAAAAATGAACTTCTTTCTAGGATTGCAAGTTCAACAGAAGGCTGAGGGGATTTTCATTCATCAAAGCAAATATGTGCAAGACATCTTGAACAAGTTCAACTGTCATGAGTACAAGACTGCTTCAACTCCAATGGACACCAAAGAAAAGATGACTGCAGATGAAAAGGGGGAGCCTATAGATGAACATGAATATAGAGCCAAAATTGGATCTTTGATGTATCTGACTGCAACAAGACCAAATATCATGTTTGCTGTATGTGTGTGTGCAAGATTTCAATCAAGTCCAAAAGTCTCACACATGAATGCTGTTAAAAGAATATTCAGATATTTGAAGGGAAGACCAGACTTAGGGATTTGGTATCCAATGAACCAAGCTTTTGATCTGATTGCATATACAGACAGTGATTATGATGGCTGCAACATGAGCAGAAAGTCAACCTTAGGAGGATGTCAATTTTTGGGTGAAAGGCTAGTGTCATGGCAATGTAAAAAGCAGACTACAGTTTCAATCTCTACTGCAGAAGCTGAATATGTTGCTGCATCCGCCCGCTGTGCAGAAGTTCTATGGATTCAAAATCAGATGCTGGACTATGGTTTGAATTTCTTGAACACCCCTATTCTTATTGACAATAATGCTGCATATTTTACTGTTAAAAATCCTGCTCAACATTCCAAAACTAAGCACATTGAAATCAGACATCATTTCATCAGAGACTGCAGTGAAAAAGGTTTGATTGAAATGCAAAGGGTTGATACAAGTGACAATTTGGCTGACCTATTCACCAAACCACTTGATAGAACCAGGTTCAACTTTCTTCTGAAAGCCCTGGGAATGATCAACTCTGATGAAATCTGATTAAGGATGTGTGCCTGGTTGTGTGTGTCTCTCTGTGCTAACTGAGTATTATTGACAGAAGTTACACTTTAAAAATGTTGATTGAATATGTTTTGAATATGTTTCAACTGAATGTTGATTGAATATGTTAGGAATATATTCAACTGAATGTTGTTTGAATATGTTTTGAATATGTCACTGTTCTGAAGTTAACTGATAGGTGCTTAATTAAATATCTGTGCAATTTGTTTGAAATTGATGATAATTCTAGACTATCATGTTAACTGATCTGATGTTATGATAAGTAGTTTGATTTGTTTGGGTGAAAGTGAATACTTGTTTGATGTCATGAGTAATCACATGTTTATGGTTACTTGAATATGTTATTTATCTTATCTTCTGATGTTGTTAAGATAGGATAGACATTGAATGTTAGTACAGTCTGTTTTTTTGATGATGTTAAGAATGATTAAGATTTGATTATGTGATGCAACTGTTTATGTCAAAATGTGTTTTATGTCAAAATTAAGTGATTCAATGAATTTTATAATGAATTTTGCATAAATACTTTATTTTGGTCAAAACATGAGCAAGTTGATTAATGGTGTAGAGAATTGATAAGATTATTCAGTTCAAGCTTTAAAAGAAGATTAAAAGAAGGACTTTTTAAGAAAAGTCTCAAGTAGTTGTTCTTGCTTAAAACTATGTCATTTGCCCAGTTGGAAGGACATGCACTTGTGTATGTTTGGT
This sequence comes from Bidens hawaiensis, assembly GCF_021521415.1. NCBI lineage: Eukaryota > Viridiplantae > Streptophyta > Magnoliopsida > Asterales > Asteraceae > Bidens > Bidens hawaiensis. Next base: position 460,202 of record NW_027492802.1, on the reverse strand, counting down.
CCTTAAATCTCTATAAATTCAAAGGATAGCCATTGACCTGAAAACTGAATGCATATGGGGCAATAATGACTTGTTTTTTATTCCTTCACTTAAAACTATGTCAATAGCTTTGACTTTGAAAGGACTTATATTCACATGTATGTTTGGCCCTGTTGACCACTATTGGTCAAACAGGATAGCCATTTACCTGACAATGAAGAGATATTGGGGTGATTGAATATTAAACTGTTTTTAGATGGGAAATGATAGTACATTGACTACTTAGCTGATCATATGGAATTAATAGGCTAAAAAGACCTTAGTATAGTCATTAACATGTATGGTTGCTTTCCGATGATGATGTAAAATCTAAGGTGATATAAACATAATGAATATGCTAATCTTTATGTGGAGATGCATAGTTGTCTTTGCATGCCTCAAGATAAATCTCTTCGAATGATAGGCAGAAAAGTGATTACCCAGTCATACACGAGCCTGTTGTTATTTGGTCAACCAAAAATGAAACTATGACAAGGAACATACTTTAAGAAAATTTGAGAAAATATCAAAAACAAGGGGAAGAATGAATAAATCAACCAAAAGTTGATAAGTATTTTAAATATTTTATCAAACAAGAGGGTTACAACAAGGACTACAAAGATGTTGGCAAAATCTGCCTCATCTTGAATGAAAGGCATGTTGTTAACTGTAAGTCCAACGTTCAACCTCTAGATATGTTTGAATCTAAAAAAAATACAAAAATACAATAAGTTCTGTCATACAAAAACTATTTTTGACCAAATACAGGAGTTTGGAGTCAAATTGGGGTGATCTGGGGAAAGCCAAATAAGCTTTGAGAAGAGATATGAGGCATCATAGCACAGTGTTGACCATTAATTCATTATCCTTAAATTGAACCTTAATCATATCACCAAAGAAATGAAATTCATGCTAAGTTAATACCTGCTGTTAACCTATCTATGTTGTCATAATAATGCTGAGAGTGAAGTATTGAGATAGCTACTTAGTCAATATGATCTCATTCTTGAGATCTTTTCAGAAAATGGAAGAAATTGTTTTGAAGCGAAATATAACTAAAATTTGATCTCTAAATGCACCATTTGCTCTTAAACTATGATCTAAAAAGAAAAATATATTTTGACAAAGTGGTTTAAGTCAAAAAGTGTTGCATTTTACCTAAAATAGGTTGAATATGTAAGTTCGAGTAAGGTTTGATGCATTATGACCTTCCCGAGCACAAACTGTTTGAATATATATTTTCGGGTAAGGTTTAATGATTTACAACCTTTCCGGGTACAAAACAGTTGATTATGTGTGAATATGTTGTTTCGGGTAAGGTTTGATATTTTTCAACCTTTCCGAGTAAGTTAATCATTTTTTACTAACTTTATGATTTTCGGGCATGCTTTGAAGTGTTTACACTTTCCGGGTAGAGTACACTGTTGTACTCATTTCCCGAGCAAGCTTGAAGTCTTGAGATGATTATGTGTTATTACAGCTAGCTTTTAACAAGAAATTCTTGTTTCGGGCAAGCTATGCATGTTATATGGTGATTGTGATTCCAAGCAAACTTTATGAACTTAATCAAGTACATCAAGTAAGCTTTGTAATTTGTGTGAATATGTTGATAGGAAAGGTTTGTTAATCTTTCCGAGCATGCTTTGAAATTACTATTTAGGTTTGTCATTTTTTTTCGGGTATGGTTTGACATGTTGAAATCCCTCGGGTAAGGGCATACCTGATGATTGAATGTGTTTATCCTAGCAAGCTTAGTGCTAACATAGGATGTTCGGGCAAGCTCTATGAAGTATCAGACTATAGCACACTTGATTGTTTATGTGTTTTTAATTTCATTCCGAGAATGCTCTGTGATATGTGTGTTTATGAGTTCTTTGAAATTACAAGTGTTTTCAAGCAAACTTTGTTTTCCGGGAACACTTTATATTTCGGGTACACTTGTGTTCCTTCAATATACTTGGTAATTTCAAAACTTAACTTTCCGAGTACACTGTCTGCTAGAATTTCTTTTCCGAGCACACTTTGTACTATATGAAGGTTATTCGGGTATACTTGGCATTAGAAGGTGTTCGGGCACACTATTCTCTTAAATGGTTGCTCGGCCACACTATATTTTCAAGCATAATTGAATGAATGTGTTACTTGATTGAACATGCTTTTATTATGCTTGATTGAATATGTTAGTTAGTATGATAAAATTGATTATGATTCTTATTAGGGTTTATGCTAGATAAGTTTTAATTTGAAATTGAGAAAGCTATGTGTGGATCTTAACTGATTCCTAGTAAGGATGTTTATTTGATGATTATACTTGATTATTTTCCTTGTGATTAATTTCACAAGAAATCTAGTATTTCGGGTAAGCTTTCTTCATCATGTCTTAACTTTAAATTAATTTACTTGATCGAGCAAGGTTTATAAATAGACGAATTCGGGCAAACTTTCTATATCCAAAAATGAAAATTTTCCAAGCAAAGTTTGACCGGGTAAGGTTTGTAAGTGGAAGTATACCGAGTAAACTTTGGATATATTAATCTTTCGAGTAAGGTCTTATGAACTTAAATGAAATTAAATGTTTAATATATCAAGTGAATAATGTTACTGGTTGACAGCTAATAATCCACAAAAAGACAAAGAACATTTAAAACCCACTTTTAAAATGTATAAAAAAGGGAGCTAGGCAAATTTTTAAACATTATTTCCCTCTCTCTCTCCTTCCACTGCAAATCCTTACTCTCAAAGAAACACACTTTACCTTATCTTTACACACTTTACCACTTCTGGATATATATTCCAAAGCAAACATTCCTTAAATAGATAAGAAAGTTATAAGCTAAAAGACAAAACACTTTTCAAATTTCTCACTTTACCTGGCATGTAAAAGAAAAAGGCAGAAACAAAAGAACTTTATCTGCAATTTTGGCAAAAAAAAATTGCAGATATGTACTTTACATTTGTCTTAACTCTCATTAAAAGAAGACCTGCATATGCTATTCAAAATTGAAACTTCACATTTCAAGAGTAACTTACATTTGTGTTTTTGTGCAGATTTCAATATCATTCAAGACAACGGTTTGAATTGAAATATTATTTATACCTTAATTTGTTTAATACTTACTTTGAGATCTAATTGATAATTGTGGGTTCATTGATATTACAGAAAATTAGCAATGGATCCAACTCAAAGTAATTACAATGCCTACAAACATCATCTTTCTGAAGAACTGAAGAAAGCATTGCAACGAGTTCAAACCCTAATGTCCGAGGTTGAGAAGATCTCAGCTGCCCCAAAACAGGGGGAGAAATCACTGAATCAGGGGGAGAATTCGCTAAAGCTTCTCTCAATTTATGAAAAGAACAGCTCAGATGATGAAGCTGACAATGTTCCAGAAGATGAAAAGAAAGATCTTGAGGAAAAAAAGAAATTAAAAGGGAAAGAAATTGCTTTGGAGGATGATCAAATTCAGACTATAAATTCTCAGAAGAAGAATACAATGGACTCAGAAATGAATGAATCTGAATCAGAAGCCAAAAGAGTCTATGTGCAAAGAATGACAGAAATTTATGACAGAGAATTTCTGAGTCAAACGATGTCTGATAAAGACTTTGAAGATCAAGACAGTTTGATGAAGCAGTTTGAAGACAATAAAAGAGGTCGAGATGAATCAAACTATGAAGATAAGAAGGAAGTCCTACAAGAATTGATTGGAAACTGTTTAAATGATGAAGAAATTCCAAATGGTGTGCTAGTATCTCTACTCAAGTTTATTAAACAAGAAGAACCAGAGACAGAGGTAAAAAAGAAACTAGACACTATTATTGATAAAATTTCAATAACTTTGAATGAAGAAAAGACTGTTCAAGACAAAATGAAAGATAAATTGAAAGAAGATATGAACATTCAAAAGTTCTTGAGTAAATATGGTGGTAAACCAAAATTTTTGGTTAAAAATGGAATTCCTTTTGATTCAGTAAGAATAATGACAAGAAAAGAGATTTTGAGCAACTTCAAGAAAATGAAAGGACAACAGCTGAACATGAAGAAGGGAGCCGCTCAATCTCTAGTTGGTATGAACAAAGGAATATCCAAAAAGATGGTTGATCTATCAAGGATGACAATGAAGGGGAAATCCAATGTAGAGAAATTCTGCAAACAGACAACATCCTTGCTCTCAAAATAGAACAGTACAAAGAAAAGGAAGATGTTTGTGACAACTCAAGAGAAATCAAAGCAGATGCACTTGAAGGTGGATAAACCCTTTGTCAAGGTTGCAGTAAAAGCCAAAAACAATTCTGTCAACCACAATGTTATGCCTAGTGGAGTATTCTATGACTCCAGGACTGAACATCTGAATGTTATGATGGAAAATGGAGAGATTGTGAAGATCTTCTCTAAGAATGACTTCAGAAAATTCAATATATGGCAATTGAATGTGATTGCAGCACTGTATCTCTCTGATTACAAAGAAAGGCAAAGGCCTACAGGTGCTAAAAAATCAGAACTGTTAAGATTCTTAAGAGAGCAGGAAAAGTTGGATTTTCCATGCCTAAACAAGCATCTCTAGATAAACTAAAGAATCTTTGAATAGGCTTTGTTTTGTAATGTCTTCGGACAACTTTCTGATTATGTAATTTGCTTATGTTATTTGAATACGTAATTTTGATTGTTAATTTGATGTGTATTTTTGCTAAGTGTAAGTAACCATAGAAATGTTTTAGGTCAGCTGAGGTGTTCCAATCTAGGGGGAGATTGTTGGGTCAAGAAATTGACCTAAGGGGAGATTGTTGAGTCAAAGATATGACCTAAATGAAGTACATGGAAGATTGGAATCTTCTCAACCTCTTCTAAATTTGCTAAGTAATGGATCCGAGCACACCTTAGACCTCCGAGCAAGTTTTTACTTAGCCGGGTACGATATTTTGCCTACCGGGCAAGGTTTACTTCAAGTAGTCTTCTTAAGTGGATATCCGAGCAGGGTTTGCAAATTAGTGCATTACCGAGTAAGGTACACTAGTTTATGTAAACCCGGGCAAGGTTCACTTTATCAAGCAAGTCTGTTCTTCAGAACCAAGTATTTTACTCTTCCGAGTAAGGTTTGGTTCACCAAGTCCAAGAATCCAAAATATTGGAAGACCGGGCAAGGTATTCATTAATAAGTATGGTCCAAGTATGCTTGATGATCTAAAGGAATATCTCTAAGTAATATCGGGCAAGGTTTAGCTCAAGCAAGGAACAGTACTCCTGAGTACACTTTGCTAATAAGTTATTTTATAGCAAAGAGCTGAAATGGATCATTGAAGAACAAGGTTGCTCGTAAGAAGTTGTCGGCAAAGTCTGGCAAAGTCAAGAAGACTGAAGTCTACTCGGTGAGTATTTTACTTGGTGAAGTACTCTTTAAGTAAAGTCTACCCGGAAACTGAACCCGAGCAAACTTTTATATTACCAAGTTATGAAGGATGGCCGAGCATACTCGGAAAGATAAGATTGGTGCAAAGCCTACCCGGAATACTTGTTTTACACTTAGTTTATTTTGAATATGTAATTTGAATATGTATAATTATATTTAGGGTTTCTAGAAGGAATGACAGTTGTCCTAGGTTGGCAGGCCTATAAATAGAATGTTTAGGGCACGCCGCCAGGAGAGCACAATACGGATAAGACAGACACATTAATTGAGAAGAATATTGTGTGACGGCTGTGTTAGGATTCCTAGAAAACCCTAAATCGATTATCCTTTTGTATGATTAATATTATATAAATGGAAATCTTTTGAGTGAATCTTAAGTGTGCTTTCTACCTTTGATTATTCATTGCAACCGTATGTTTGTTATTGATTCCGCCTTTAACAAACGGATATCTTTTAAAATATAGCAACCCGTCATTAACTCTCTTGTCAACACGTTAATCTGTGTGAGTTATGACATGATCGATTAAGATCCAGCTGAAATCGAGGGGACTGACATAATCACTATCTTCAAGCTTGTACGCAATACGATTACAGCCTTGCCGGTCTTGTTGTCATAATACCACCGATTAAACTTCTTATAAAGACTCTACTGAATAGTCTAGTCTTTATATGAACTTTCTTTAACGTACGTGGCGGCTTTACGTTAAGAAGTAACTTCCTCCAACCGGTGTGTGGATCAATGCCATCCAGATACTTTCTAGTAGGCACCTGAGGTTTGAAAAACTTAAACCCATACCTTACTTCGTGTAATAAATGCCGATATAACCAATCCGCCATCTGATTTCCTTTGTGGTTCTTTAACGACACATTTGTGCTTTTAGTATACACAGAGAAGATCTAAGGCATGTACAAAAAAAACCAAGAAAATAAAACGGAATATATAGGTCTTAACCCCCAATTCTGTATTACTAAACACAAATAGGATCCAAGACTTAAGAAAAAATAAAGAAAAAATAAATTTGAATTTTTTTGCGAAAAAAAAACAAACTAAATTTCTTTGCAAAACGAACACATGTATACACAACAACCTTTAACCTTTAAGTACTAAAAAAATAGTTATTATGTATGCATCAAGATTTTATACCACTATATTTGGCAAGAAATTTAGGTTTATATCTTATCATCACTTATATGATTTATCATGCATATCATATGCATCATACAATTAATCTTACGAAAATTTTTAGTCGAATTTATCCATGTGCTATGTCCGTTAAGTCCATGTACATCACTTCTCATATACGTTGGATCAAATTTCTCATATGATGTGTCCATCACGTTATGTCAATGTGTAACACATTGCATTGCATTGTATTATATTGTATACTACACTATACAATGCAATATAATATAATATATTATACTATAATATAATATAAGATAATATCATATAATATCGTGTCATTTCATATCATATCCTTTTATGTTATGAATTTAAATCTCTTTTTATACACAATTTGGTTCATTCTTATCACAAATATATATATATATATATATATATATATATATATATATATATATATATACTTAACAAACTTGTTTTATTGTGTTCAAACATGATCCCCACATCATTGAAAAGTTGTATTCTTGCTAGTGTTATTCATTTCCGTATATATATTGATCCTTTTTCATATTTTCGCATATTCTTAGTTTCTTATTCACGAAATATATATTTCAGGTTTGAAAACATCATGTATCGATCTGAAGTTTAAGCCCTTGTACACATTCAACTTATTTGTATCTTTCTATTTTTGTTAAAATTGAACCTTATATGTGTGTAAAATACCGGTCGTAAGGGAAAATTGCAATCTTATGAGTTGTTTTGTTTTGTAATTTTTCATGGTACATAGCTAATCATATTTAAAATTTGTTTGATAATCAAATTATTTGATATATTGGTTGTATCGATCATATATCGATTCAGTTTTGGTAGGTTTTGGATTTTAATTGTTGATTTTAGGGTTAATTGAATTTTAAATGTATGTTTGTCGTTTATGGGTTCATTATGAATACTTTGATCCATTCGCTAATTTCTTACTCATTCGCTGAATAGCTTACATTCTCTACGATTTGTGTTCATTCGTGTAAATATTTTTAACATATAGCGAATGGATCTCATTCATTATAAGGTTTTGCGAATGGATCTCTTTCGTTATATTATTTTGCGAATAAACCTCATTCGTTAACTTTGTTAAAGAATGGACCTCATTCTTACATTTTTAGCGAATGAGACTAGCGAATGTGGATTTTATAGTGAATGAACCATTCGCTAATGAATATTAGTGAATGGAACTTGTTCCGTTCATTAGATTTTATGTTTTAACGAATGAGGACATTTTGGTTAAATGTTCTTATTGTTTCAAGATTAAGTGTTTTTTACATACGCGGCCAATCGAGAACAATTATATATTCCCGAAGGTCAATAAGGTCTGCCTGAAATTCAACTGGCTCAAGTAATTCAACAACAACAAATATAAGCACCTGTTGTTGAGCCTAAACAAAAACAAGAAGGAGAGGTTGTTGTTGCTAGGTGGGTTGAAGAGACTAAGAAAAACATTGTGGCTTATCTTGGGAAAAATTTCTCGTATCGTGCTACCTTTGGAGGTGTGATTAGCTTTCTACGTCGAACAAGAGTCTACTGAGCTAATCTCATGAATCTCTTAGTCTATTACTGAGAATCAAGTGCCTGAATCAATACGTATGATCTACTCATTGATATGATTATGTTAAAGGATAATTACGTTAAGTAAACCTGTGTGTGTTGAGAGAGAATCCGAATCATCAAGACTACCAGGTCTATTATCATTGCCACCGTGACCACCTTCATGTATAGAATCTTAATCATCATGGATCCAATGATCATGAGGTGGAGCTTGATAATCAATACTCTCCAAATGCCTAATCAATCGTTTATACCATGGCCTAATGTGTTCAGTCTGAACCCGGTACGTCAGAATTCTCCGCTTAGTATCTGCATTCATATGCTCCAATTCAATCAAATCAGCTCGAACTTCCAGGTCTTTGGTATTTGATAAATTAGGCTTCAAATGATTGATGCTCATTTATAAGATATGATTATACATTATCAACTTATTCGTCCTCGTGATGCAGTTCTCCTTTAGGTGATTTTATGAGATCGAGGAAGGCGAGTTTATTGATCATTGGCTTACTAGATAACAAATCACTTTGTTTATGATTTTGAATAAGGGGGGTGTGAAGGTTTTGAAAAAACAAGTGAATTGGGAGGTTGAGGATGTTTGAGATGTGGCAGTTGATTAAAGTATTCCATCTAGATATACTTATTTTGATGATGTGGAAATGGAGGATATCACGGCTTAGGAATACCCCGACTTGTATACAAAGAATAATTCTGATTAGAGGATTCCTTTCATTATGACAAAACATTTCATCATCGCAGAACAACGAATTAAGAAAGGGAAAAAGAAAGTAAAGGAACCCGAACCAGCATAACCAAGAAGAACTTCGAATGGTTCGTTTTAATAAAATGCAAACAAAGTATACAATAGGTTCATAAGTTATCTACAAACCAAATGAAGAAGTTCATAAGTGTCACGCTCAACAACAATACTATATCCATTTGAAGGCCTAGTTATCAGCAAACCAAATGAAGAAGTTCATTAGTCTCAAGATGGTGAAAGGCGACATTGTGTCGTGGATGTATGAGCCTGACATGAAAGTATGCATTGTAAAGTGGGAAAATGGTATTGGTATTCAGCATTTTGATCGATCCACATATATTATGTCCATGCCACGTTGGGATGTGTGTACACTGGCAAGTCGACCGTTTATGAACCGTATGAAGAACGTTCTATAGATATTTGGTTCATGAAGTTCACAGAGGTTCTAATTTCTTCCAACCCTAGTTGGCTAAAAGAAAAGCAATCAACGACATTGATCCACATATGAGTTGGAGGAAGCTAATTTTGAAAGTATAAATGCCACGCGCTCTGAAGAAAGTTCCTCTAAAGTTCATTCCATGGGACTTTTATAATGAAATTAATTACCGGTACTATGTCGATAATACCGGTGATGCTGTCATTGTGTTAGGTTAGAGTGACCAGATAAATTTTATACGGGTTTCGGATCCGATGTGGTTGGTCAACCTGTCTGGGTATGATATCCATGACTTATTCAAAATTCAAATCAGATGGGCGTACAACAAAGATAACAAACACCCTTTGCACTTTGAACGAGTCGTTCAAACATGTTTTTCTTTAGGAATTACTTGTGGTGCTGACTGGAAGACAACCCGTTTCATGAAATGAAGACTAACGAAGCTCGAGAAGCGGGGGCGTTCGTTGATTCATTAGTTGTCGTCTCGGTCTTTGTTTATAATTTTGGTATATGATGTAAGTTTAGGGACTAGTTATATCTTTAAGGTAATGTCCAATCGCGGAGGAATGTTTAGCGAATGGGATATGTTTTTGTTACTTATACACTAGGGAATGTTAGTGTATGAGGGTTTAATGTATAAGGCCATTCGCTAGGGAATGTCTGTCGAATGACATAACAAATGTGACTCATTCGGTAAGACATGTTTAGCAAATGAATCGAGTCTTTAAATAGTCCTTTAACTTATTCTAATTAGCATTCTATTCATTTCAATGAATTGTAAGACTTTAATCTGTCTAATTACACTCTCAAAACACACAAGAATACACACCATGCCCTAATTGTTCATGTTTGACTATAATTAAAGAATAGATCCTGCAATTACTCACACACAACTAATCAAATTATAGACATGGTTTTTTAGTGATAAGAATAAACCAAATTGGGTATAAAAATAAATTTGAATTCATAAAATAAAAGGATATGATATGATATTATATTGTATTGTATTGTATTGTATTGTATTGTATTGTGGAGTATACAATATTATACAACACAATATGATATGATATAATGCAATGTAATGTGATTAATGTCACATTTAGTATATTTTGTCATCATATTTATAAAAGTATTTATTACGTAGTTGACTTAAAAGACATCTTTTAATGGCTAACAGAGCCTCTTAATAGGTAATTTTCAAAAACATGTTGACTCATTGAAAGACTACCTCTTAATGTTTATATTAGATGAATATTTCTTAGTATAAATAGAGAGACAGATAGCTTACTATCCGCTTATTTCATATCCATTGTAATAACTTTTGTTATATTATCTCTAACGAAACAATGAAAGTTTCTATTGATTTATACGTTTTCTTATTAGCGACTAATTGTGTAAATTCCGCATGCATAGTTTGTCAAATCTTCGTTATTAATTAGCAGAAAACCGATCATGACACGATTACGTAATAAATCATGGGTATAACCATACTTTTGTAAATTGTGATTGATTTACACAACTTTCATTCCTTAATTTCCCTATTTCGTTCCATAATTTCCTATAACACTAACACACATAAATTTACTATAAGGAAAGTTAAAAGAACTCGCCTAGACGTTTAGAACAATTTGTTTTGATCATTTCCTTACGTGATTTTGACATCCTAAATATTCATATTTTGCTGAATTTATGTGTAACTAAAGTTTGTTATAAGGTCAAAAAATGACTTGAAACTCCATGAATCGTTAGTTTAAAGTAGTTTGATTCATTTGATTAAAATGCTTCTTTTAATCACATTAGACCCATTTTTCACTTTCTACTAAAGCTCCCTAATCATGTTTTTCTATGTGAAATATTTATCAAAACCACTCTTTTTCGGTAAACACCCTAACCAAATTATAATGTGTTAACAGGTCAATGTAGTCATACACACTTAAGTAGGGTTTTCATACTTTTGTTACTTTAAATCATATCTTGTCATTGGTCTATGTGGTGTTTGAGTTTTGATTGCATGATCTCACATAATAATATCTAATGAATTTAAATTAATGCTTTAAGATAAATCCTTCACAGGGAGGATCAAAACAAAAATATAAAGCCTCTATATATTTTGTTTGACCGAATAACTTATTTTAGATAACCCACATTTTTGTTTAATCTCTTGTTGTTGATGCAAACATGTATCGGATTATATTTTAATTGTTGTGCGACAATATTGATTTATATTAGCAAGGGCTAATAAGTACAATGTAGTAATTGTTAGCAATTAAATTTGTTTTAGCATAAATGTCGAATTTTAAACTCTGAGGCTAAGGGCTCTTTGTCAATCTTGTATTGAATCTTTGCAATGCCTAATTTACTAAGTGGTTGCCTCTAAGCTAGTCATAGTGTTTCTGAAAATTACTTGTTAAAAGACTCCATAGTGATTAAGAGATGTATTTTAAGTGAAAAACTTAATAAATGTGAGTTTTGGAAATGTTATCACAAAGTATATTAAATGTGACATATTAATCACATTGCATTGCATTACATTGCGTTGTTTCATACCATGTTATGTTATGTTATGTTATGTATAATATAATATAATATAATAGCATATATTATAATGTAATATAAAGTAAAATAATATCATAGAATATCATATGCACTGTCGTACTTATATTTGTAAATTGTGTCGCACCTGATACTTATTTTGTTTTAGTGATTATTTGATTTAATTTCGTACGACCACAAATAAAATTAAATTTCGACCTTGATAAGGTTTTGAATCCGATGAATAAAATATTGACCCAACCTTTTAAATTATTTTCTAAAAACTAAAATATATATATATTTATATATAGATTTAACCATCCCCTATATAGGATTTTGTTAATTTCAGAAGTGATTGTTGGTGCGAGAACTGTGAGAAGAGGTTCTAACCAATCATATAATTATGTTTTATTTTTTAAAAAAATTTTTGTTCAAAATTCATACATATATTAAATAAAAGGATCCATTTACAATATAAAGGTGGATAAGCGGACAAAAAGTTGCGCCGCCACCCCCATTTTGAATAGAGTTGCAATAGTAAAATTACATTTTTTTTTATTTTTGGTAATTAAGAGCATCAATTACATGTAAGTTATACTTAAAATGGTTTTAATAATTAACTTTTATTATTATTATTTTTAATTACATTAACATAGCATAATTATTGACGTTTTAAAACATATCTAGCAATATATTATTTTTAAAACAAGATGATTGAAATAATCTTTCATTTATATTATTTCTGTTACTTTTTCTTGTTTAGTTTTTCCTCTGTTTTTCACTTAGTTTTTTTATTCATTATTTTTATATGTTTACTTCATAACCCATGTTACAATATTATGATGACCATTTTAGGTTAAAATTGTCGAGTACCACTCGCTAACTGAATGTGCAACATATTTTTAAATTCTATCTTTTTTATACCCACAGTACGATATTCTTCGATTATTAAATTACATCTCCCTACACAACCAACATATACCTACACAGTCATACGCAAACACAACTAACATGCTAGATGTGTTTAATATATCACTACACAACTGAAATATATCTACATGGAGAACAAGATTAATGTATACATACACAAACTTTTAAATGCTTACACAAGTTATGTGCATTTGAGTAACCAGATTGACATATACCTGCACAAAATTTTAACAACCTACATAGTTTATATGTATTTGGGAATGTCGATTTTTTTGATTATTAAATTATATTTCCCTACAGAACCAGTGTAACCCTACACAATCATACTAGCTCATACACAACCAACATGCTTGAAGAACGATTATATAACAACTCCTTACACAACCAACATATATCTGTCTGTTTTTCTTATAGCGTACACAAATTGTAAACACGTGGAAAACGAGATTAAAATATACCAACATAAACTTTTAAGTACCTACACAAGTTATATGCATTTGAATAACAAAATTGACATATACATGTACAAACTTTTAATAACCTACACAGTTTATATGCACTTGAAGAAAAATATTAAATATGTCTACACAACATTGTATTAAACAACACAGATAAAATAAGAACTTTTATTTTATTAAAATTATTACATTTACATATATAAGAAAATATGGTTAAATAATATACCATCCTATTACTTCAAATAATATTATCATATATCATTTTTGTTATCTTATATTTCATAGTTTTTGTTATGCCTAGAATTATTCAGATCAACAATCACAATTATTTATTTACTTAATGTTTCATGTAAGAATATTTAAAAAATTTATTATAATCGGTATGTAAATACATTGATACCATATTGAATGTGTGTAATGGTAACTATAATTTTTTAATAATAATGACTTCGGCTTGAAAAAGAAAAACAAGTTATATATAAATTGAATTTGCTCAACACACCAAAGACACAAATACCGTTTTCAATTATAAACATGTATTAATTAGGTTATACTAATTTCAATAGTAACATTTTTATTATAGGACATTTATTACACATGATCAATGGCCAAGATACACTTCTCGGATTTCTCGCAAGATATATATATATATATATATATATATATATATATATATATATATATATATATATATATTATGTAGTTTACTTAAAATACAACTCTTAATGGCTTATAGAGCCTCTTAATGGGTACTTTTAAAAAACATATTAACTCATTCAGAGATTAACTCTTAATGTTTGTATTAGACGAGTTTTTCTTAGTAAAAATACAGAGATAGATAGCTTATTTTTCACTTCTTTCATATCCATTGTAATAACTTTTGTAATATTATCTATTACGAAACAATAAAAGCTTCTATTGATTTTAAGATTTTGGTTTTTATCGTTTGATTATTAACGACTAATCGTGCAAATTCCGCATGCATAATTACTTATATCTTCGTTATTAATTAGTAGAAAACCAATCATGACACGATTACGTAATAGCATAACCGTACTCATGTAAATAGTGCTAAATTTACACAAGTTTCATTTCATAGTTTCCTATACTACTAACACACATAAGTTAATATATCTAACTATACTATTAAAGCAATAAGCATTAAGTCCATATACTCCCTTCCTATTGGTTGATTCTCATACTTTTCATGTATATCAAAGTCTTCTCTAATTTTCAAGCAAATAAAATAAATCAATAATATATTAAAATAAGATTCATCAATGCTATTTAATTATTATTTTTCCTCTTTCCTTTAATCTTTAATTTTTCATTTTGAATACTTAAATAATAATGTAATAATGTAATATTTTAATATTACATTTAGCTAAATGTGTAAATTTAGATTAATTAAATAACAACACAAAATATTCTAATTAATGTAATATTTTAAAATCGTAGCTATAGTTTGAATACGAAGTATTCAAAATTTATTTTTCAAAATTTTATTATTTTTGGATGATTTCATTCACCAACTTTGTTATTTTTTGATTGATTTCATTCACCACCTGTGTTAATTTTATAGATAATATATAATAAATAATTTAAGTAATTATTTGTTATTTCATCAATAGAAGAGATTATGGATTTAATATAGAGATTACGGATAAATATATATATATATATATATATATATATATATATATATATATATATATATATATATATATAATATAATATAGAGATACCGATTTAAAATATTATAATTCTGTTAAAATATTATATTATTTAAATTATATTTGTCAAACTCGTAAGGAAATTAAGGAAATTAGGAAAGGATGACCCATTTTATTAAGGAATGTTTTAATTGCGGATTTGTAAATTTTTAAATTTGATATTCCCCCTTCCTATGTAAATTAATTATTGTCTAAATTTGAATGTAAATTTTATTTAATTAACAATCATTAAGTTTTACTATAATTACGTTAGTTGACCCACTGACCCATTGACTCACTGATTTAATTACAGTCATTTACTTTTAAGAAATTAAAATAAAAATCTATTGACTTATTATTGTTTAACAATAACAATTGAGTTACAAATCCATTGTTGAACCATTCACCCATTCACTTATTATTGTCAACATTGACTCAGAATTACGATTTACTAATTAACAACTGAGTTACATATATATAACTAAATTAGTAACTTTTTATTTTCACACCTTATATGAATTACAATACATACTATATAATTAGTAACTTACATTTTTACATTATGTAACATTGCATTTTACAGAACTACCATTACATAAAATTCAAAAATTTGGAAATATATTATTTGTATTTCGAATCTAATTATGTAAGATTGCATATTATTTGAAAATCCATTAATTACGATATCAATTCTATTCATTCTTACAATAATTTTTTTGAAAATTTTTGAACTTTCCTTAATTTATGTTTCTAATCAATTACATTTATACATTCCTTCTATAATTTTCTCTACCGTAATTCGTTTCGTATAAATATGTACATTTGATAGGCTAATTCTTACACCATCAAAGCCTCTTTAGTAAAAACGAGTAGCTTTGTGCCAAGGTTTTTAGTTTGTGTTGTTTATATATCTTCCATTTTCATATTTCATTTTTTAGGCTTAAAAGTTTTATTATTATTTAATTTTAATTTTTTTGTGTTTTTGTTAAATTTTTCTAGCAAGATGGAGCCAACAAATATCACCATGTTGAACCAACTTGATGTTCTTAACAGTGAGTGTATCTTAAAGGTCCGTATTTTGAAACTTTGGCGGCTGAAGGACAACTCAAAGCCCGGGCAAAATTGGTCCATCGAAATGATTGTTTAAGACGAAATGGTATTGTTAACACATTCATTAATTTACTATATTATTCATACAACTTTTTACTAATCTTAATAATAATTTGCAGGGCAACAGAATGCAAGCCTATGTAAGGAAGCCTTGCATTCCTAAACTGATATAGGTGCTATTTACAATTATTCTCTTAGATATGGTTGATTTAGGTGGTCATTAGAATTATTGTCTTACATATTACGGTTAAATCCACTGTTAGTTCTTGCTAAACCAAACTATGTGTTTTTAATTCTTAATTTAGTATATATAAATTATAAAATTATTATGTAACATTAATTTAGTTTTATTCATTTCAGCTTCTGGTGGTCCAAGATTGTGAATTAGCAAATTCTCAAATGAGTGTGGATGTTATTGAAAATTTCTACTAATTGTAAACATGTTTTGATTGTTAATATGCGTGGATGTTATAGAAAATTTCAATCAATTTTAAACATGTTTGTCATTATATTTTTAATATGCTTTTTACATAAAACATTTTCCAACTTTATTACAGAATTACCTTTTAAAATACAAATTAATGACTTCAATTGATATTTAAATTTCAAATGAAAATAGTCATTTGACTTTTCTTTAAAATCTTACTTAAAATACAAGTCTTTGTTTCTTAAATTTTGCTTAATATTCATGACTTCATTAATCAAGATTAAGTACGTATAAAATTAAAGCATTATTGATGCCTAAAATATGTTCCAGCATTATTACCGAATTCCAGCATTAATGATTTTAAATACATAGCTTGACCAATATATAAGTATTATCTTTGTTGGTTAATTTATTCTTAACTAATAAATAATTAATATTCATAACATATATATTTCCAATTAAATACGGAATTTTACTAATTACGTACTAACAAACTTTTAAAGCTTTCCATATTCTTCAATCAACAAACTTTCCATTTGTTTATATTTGACCATTTTTAATTAAGCATAATCGTTAAAATTAATGTCTAAAAATAAACCCCCAAATTAATAATTTCAATTTTCTATTCGAAATTCAAATTAGAATCATTATTATAACTTACTTTTAATTTTAATGTTACTGAAAATATAGTAAGCGTTGCTTAAATACGGAATTTGAGATAAATCATTTAGAATTTATATTTAAATTTCAAATTTTAAATAGTCACTATAATTGCTTAATTTATGATTAATAGTCATAACATATTTCAACCCGATTAAATACGGAATTTTACAAATTAAATACAAGCTTTTAAAGCTTTCCATAGTCTTCAATCTCAACAAACTTTCCATTCTTTTATATTTGACCATTTTTATTATGCCTAACTGTGAAAAATAATGTTTAAACTAAACCCCCGATTATAATGCTTCAAAAATCAAAAACCTTTTCATAATTTTTTGAAGTTGTCTAATTAACCAATTTTTTTTTATATTTTATAATTATTTTGAAACAGGTTGTTTTAATTTTAAAATAATATCAAATTTGTTCGGTATGAATTCGGGTCATCACAAGTTATTTTTAAGATATACTATTTTTTTTAACTAAAAATACATATTCATTTTTCATATATAAATCATTTCGTAACCAAATTTGACAAAATATGAATATTCAAATTAAACCGAAATTGACACACATTAATATTCAAATTTAATATTCAGATTTAGACAAAAACTAACATCATAATTAATTCTATCACATCCTTACAAATTTTATCTAAATCATCTATAAATAAAAACCGTGTAATAATTTTGTCAAACAACTTCTATTAAAGCGTATGATATGATGACTATCGCTATATAATTCTTATCATAAAATTCATTCTTTAATTCCAAGGCTGTATATAAAGATTTATAATTTGTTTATAAGCTTGTGAATCGTATTTGTACCTTTGTTTCTCTTATTAACAATACACTTGTAACATCCCGAAATTTCTAAGAATAAATAATTAATACATTATTTATTTAAGATGGAAAAGTTTACTTAAGTTAGTAGAGAAATAAAATAATAAAGATGGAAGGATAAGTAGGCTAATTAGATGAAATTAATTATGAACCAAAAAGGAAAGATGGGCCTAAGGTCCACGGGCTTAAGGGAGTATAAATGTAACGATTTCGACGAAACCAGGTATACCCTAACCGGTAGACGTTAGTTATGTCATATGTAATGTCGGGTACATGAGTTACCATGGTAATTATACGAGAATACATGGTTCATTGTATTGATTGTACGTGAATATATAATTCACCGTATTGAATATGCGATCAAACGATCGATAGTTATTGAAACCCGAATGAATCGAGGGTTCAATTATAGACGAGATATATGATATTTAGTGATGTTACTGTAAGGCCCCGAACCCGGTGACCCTACTTTAGCGTCGGATTTACTCATAAACACAGTTCTTCAAATCAGAGTTTATTAAAACTTTTCGCGGAATATAAAACATCAATCATTTGTTACAAAACATTAAATCTTTTCTTTGATGCCATAACACAAAACTTTATATTTAAAACATCTTTACTTCTTTCTTCAGATGCCAGCCGTTCAATCCATGCCGTGTGTCAATCTCATGCTAACTCTATAATCAGCTCACCTGGGTGCATACTAAAAGTCAGCTACGCTGAGTGAGTTCTAGTTAATCAGGCAACATACAATTTATTCCCATATATTTCTTCCCGTATCCGAAGACACATATTACTACCTTAACCTCGTATAAATATCCATAGGAGGATCGTCACGTAATATCTATTAAAAGAACCATTACCATTACCATACTATATATAATTTCCATAGGAGGAACACTCTGTATACTTTCCATAGAAGGAACACTTTACTATCCATAGAAGGAACACTATACTTTCCATAGAAGGAACACTATACTTTCCATAGAAGGAACACTATCTATAAGTTATTATTTAATATCCATGTAAGGAGCTATTCACTTCCCTTGACGATACGTGCAATATCCGAAGATCGTTCACGTACCGACAAGCTTTCATTCATAATGTTCATACATCATCCTTACATTACATACAATATTAATATCTTTATTTATATCCCGACAGTACGTGCAATATCGAATATTAGTAGGGTTCGGTTCCCTAGTTCTCGAATATTAGTAGGGTTCGATTCCCTCTTCGTTACCATACAACCATACATCATACCGCGAGTATTAGTAGGGCTCGGTATCCTTTTCGTAACCATACAGCCATACATCATACCTCGAGTATTATTAGGGCTCGGTACCCTTTTCGTAACCATACAACCTTACATTATCATTTCTTTCTTATATTATCTCTATCATGTTCATACACATAAACATACATAAAATACTTACCTTATACATAGCGTTACAACCTGACAGTACGTGCAATATCCAAAGATCGTTCACGTACCATCAAGCAATCATTCATACATTTCACATTATCCACATAAGGCATACACTTATCTCTTAGGATAAGTGTATTAACAAACATATTGAGTATGCACACAGCCCCGAAAACATAACAAGGAATGGGGCTAGAAACTCACCTGAACTCTGCTTCTTTTTCTGATAGCTGTAAATCCCTTCTTTAACTGAGCTCGGCTGACTGTACAAGTTACACGTATCAATACTCGCCTGATCTAATCTGGTGGCCTAGTATTAGCTTACTTTAACTTATCGCTTTTAATTTATTTTCTAATCGAACTTGGCTTTAGGCGAAGTTAAACCTCAGGCGAACTTGGCTTTAGGCGAAGTTAAACCTTAGGCGAACTTAGCTTTACAGCGAAGTTGTCATCAGGCGAACTTGGCTTCAGGCGAAGTTGTCATCAGGCGAACTTGGCCTCAGGCGAAGTTACCAGTTAGGCGAACTTAACTTTATAGCGAAGTTGCCATCAGGCGAACTTAGCTTGCAGGCGAAGTTCATCAGGCGAACTTAGCTTGCAGGCGAAGTTCATCGCTTTGAAGGCGAAGTTGCCCAGATGCAGGCGAAGTTGCCCAGACAGCCGCTGTTCGGTTTCTTTCCAGCATTTCGAGCGATTTTAACACCCTTTCTATGGTTCAATATCACCCACTACGCTTCCCGACCATTTTCGGTCGCTTATACACTAAAAAGCTTGGATCTTTAAACTTCAAAGATCAAGAATCATACCTTTTTGAGCTTGTTTGGATCTCGTTTAACTTGTTAACACAACTAATCTCTCTCTCTCTCTCTCGGATCTGCCCGTTCCTCTCCTCGGATCTGCCCGGTGAAGTTGTGGTGTATGTGTTTGTTTGGATAATGATAGAAATGAAGATATTTTGGGGTGCTAGGGTATTTATATCCCTGATATCCCATGAACCTAAGGCCCATTCTCATTTAACCTGTCTCCATTAATCCAACATTAGCCCGACTCATACCAACTCCTACTCTATTATTTATTTCCTGACAACCCGAGTAAACTTCCCTCTATTAGTAAGTAATATAATTAATATCACTTTGAAATTTCGGGATGTTACAGTTACGAAGTATTAAAGCTTCGGGATAAGTGATTAAAGCACAGAAAAAGAATTTCGATTTAATAGTACGTCGGTACGTTAAACGAAACTTTTAATACCAAACCGAACAAGAGACGATCGATCAAGCCGGAAAAAGATGCACAATTAATAATACTATGATGTTTTAAGTTAATAAATGTCATGTTTTAAGTTTTTAAATCGGTTTTATATAAATTTCATTTTTAAGCCGAAAAACGACCGTTTTAGCCTCGTTTTAAGCCGAATTAAACGTTTAACCAAAAAACGAACTGAACCAGATTATCCAAAACGTTATCCAGATTACGAGAATCTGAATATGTGGCTTAAAATGAAGATGTGGGTCCCACCCCACCCTCCAAAGGGGTCCGATCGGACCATCTCACCCCATTTAATTTCATTTTCTTTTTTTCACAAACTTAACTCAACAATCTTCATTTCTCTCAAGTTCTTGAGCCAAAACCCGAGACCCTAGCAAGGAGAAACCAAGGTAAAGATCGTATTATGTACGTGTTTATGTTCGTTTCTTGAGTTTTCTTGCAAGAAAATGAGGTTTCAATGATGAAAACCGATTCTTACATGATCAAGTGATGTATAAGGGTTATACAAGGGATCTTGGTCCAATAAATGAGTTAAACGAATCAAAAAACGAATTTTTACGGTTAAATCCTTGTTTTTGGGATCATAACCGAAACCATGAAAGAAATGGCTTGATCGTGAGTGTAACTTGCTTGGTATTGTAGTATGTTGTTTGTAGGCTCTGTGTTTAGTGGTAGATAAGGCGGAAAGACGAGTTTGTAGCTTGTAGTGGCGGAAAACGAAATGTATATTCGGTTTATGTCGGTGTTTGTGTTTTTGGACAGATTGTTGGTCGTTTAGAGTTAGATCATGAAATTTTACAGGGATGTTCTACACATAAAAATAAGAGTTCTGTGAATTTTTGGTAATTTTTGGATAAAGGATGAATATTTGGTGAATTTAATGCTCGGTTTTGGCCAAAAATGGTGAAAAATAGTTAAATATCATGAAAAATTCTGAAAAGTTGTAGATAAGCTTTTCATATCATGTATAAGTCACACAAAAAATTTGAGGTCCGTTGGAGAAATCTAAGTAGTCTTTTCGGTTAAACGAGTTCTAGGGTTTTCTAGCTCGGTTTAAGTGAAAATGGCATGTAAAAGAAGATTTTGGTTCTGGAAAAATTACAGTGGACTATGTGGATAGCAGGGGACATCCAGGAAAAATTTGGGATTTTTCTAGGGTCGTTTGGTATTTACGACATATTTAGTGTTTAAATGGTGTTTAAACATAGATAAATAAATTTTAAATATAGAAACTAATTCTGGAAATATTTTTATAAAATTCCCCACTGTGAAAAGGTCTTTTGTCCAAAATTTCAAGATCCGAGATTAAACGGATAATTATTTGTGCAAAAACAAGCTTTTAAAGCTTAAAACGAGTAAACCGGTGAAGTTCGCTTAAGCGAGCTGACTGGTGTATAAAAACCTTAAAAATGGACTATATTCATATAAATGAGTTAAACAAGTAAAAATGAATCATCCGAAAATAATTCGGATGATTTGAGTAATTTTAACCTATTTTAACAGTTTCCGGTACGCCAAAGACGGAAACGGGTCCCGCGGCCAATCGGGACGTCTAAACCGAGCTATAATTTCACATCTTTAATTACATTATCAGTCAACCACTATTTTCGGGTCGTGTGTGACCAAACTCATTTTTGAAACATAAAAACGGATAACCGTGCTAGGCACGCAAAACGAGAAAAACGACTAATAGTAGTTGTGACCATGGAACTCTAAACGACATCACAATCTGAGTCCGGAGAAGTGTTTCTGGGTTAACCTTGCCCCCCAGAACGGGTACAGTGCTGGGTTAACAGTGCCCCCGAATGTACCGGTTAACTTGGTTAAAGTTATATTAATAATGAGTGTATAGTAACGATCGTAGGGATCATATTACAGATTGGACGTGTTAACTGATAATGATTGTTGTTACCTGCTTGCATGTGCTAAGGTGAGTTTCACGAGCCCCTTTTTTCTGAATTGCTTCAAATGTTTTCCCGGGGCGGAAGCATGTTACTACTGAAATATTTAAGTACATACTGAACGCATGGATTTGCGTGGATTTTACTGAACGCATGGATTTGCGTGGATTTATATATATTGTTTATTGTATGGGAATCGTACGGAAATGTACTAAGATGGTAATTGTCTGAGTTGTTAACATTGTAAGGTCCCGCAATAGTGTTCTGGGTTAACAGTGTCCCCAGATGTCATTGGAAGTGTTCTGGGTTAACAGTGTCCCCAGAGGTTATTGGAAGTGTTCTGGGTTAACAGTGTTCCCAGAGGTTATTGGATGTGTTTCTGGGTTAACAGTGTCCCCAGATAATATTATATTATGATATGAATTTATCAAGGTTTACTCAAATTGTGAAACTCACCAACTATTCGTAGTTGACCCGTTTTCTCACATGCTTTTCAG
This sequence comes from Bidens hawaiensis, assembly GCF_021521415.1. Lineage (NCBI taxonomy): Eukaryota > Viridiplantae > Streptophyta > Magnoliopsida > Asterales > Asteraceae > Bidens > Bidens hawaiensis. The sequence continues at coordinate 437,100 of NW_027492802.1, read as the reverse complement.
GTACAACTAAGATAAGGTGATTGCTTACGTGCTAAGTGCTTGATGTGTGTAAGATTTGCGTGCGGGATGTTAGGATACATTATAACAAATAGAGTTATGTATCGTATGGTATGATGTGTGTATCACCTAGACGGTAATGAAATACGAGATAATGTAATTTTGAAGTATATTAATGCATTCAGTTTTCTTTATAAACAATGTGGTTGATATCAGAGGTGTCTTTCGCATCCCGTTTACGTTTCCGCTGCGTTTGCGGGGTTTTACAATAAATACCCCTTAAAACCCTAATCCTTTCCATTTCCATACATCTCCACACCAAGCATACACCATCAAAACACACACTTAACCCAATTCTCATTTTTGAGAAAAACACCCACAAAGACACAAAGATTCCCGGAGATCTAGCATTCGGGTCGGTCTCAAATTTTAACTTAGTATTCCTGACATATATATGAAGTTTTTCACCGAAAAGATCTTCGATCAGAGGTCGGGAAGTCCGATTTTTATCAGTGAAACCACAGCAGCTCAAAAGTGAAGATTCCGGCGACTGTTCAGCTGTTCCGGCGACTGTAGCGGCGGTTTCCGGCGATGGTGAGCTGATGGGTTTGTATATCGAGACAAGAAGGTTTCGTGGCCGCTTGAATCACACAAATCGGAGTTCGTTTGATATGGTTTTGAGCATCTCGAGTGATTTCATACAAAAACCTCAAAGGTACATTTTTGTTAAAAAGGCTTACTTTTCATGAATGGATTTACATGAAAATTGGTAGGATGATAGATCGGGTCATGATTATTGATAAAGTAATGAACTTGATAATTAACGGGTTAGTTGGTTCGTTTTGGGTAAAACGAGTAGTGTTCGGTTTGTGAAAAGGACGGATAAACGAAGTCGCTTTTGCATGAAACTTTGTAGGATAGTAAATCGAGTATATCTATACCATAAAGTTGCCAACTTGAAGATTAAAATGGACTTAACGAACTCATGGTTATGAACGGCTCGTTTAAATAAACCCTAGATCTAGATTTGGACGTTTTAGCCATAAAGGTTCAAGCTTTATGCTAAAAACGAGTTAAATCTTGATAATGGGTTGATAACGGATATAAACGGTTAAGGAGAATGGAAAATAAGCGATTAAAAACGTAATTTTGATAACGGATGTAAACGGTTAAGAAGTGTTCCCACTGGAAAGAAAGGTATAATTCCATATAGAGTTAATACCAGGAGCACAGCCCATCGCGAAAGCACCTTACTGCATGTCGCCATCCAAGATGAAAGAGTTAGTGCCCCGACTACAAGAACTCCTTGACGAAGGTGTTCTATGCCGAGTATTTCCCTACGTGGTGTACCAACGATGTTCATGAAGGAAAAAGATGGAAGTATGAGAATGTGTATAGATTTCTACGAGTTGAACAAACTTACTGTGAAGAATAGATATTGCCACAAATGGATAATTTGTTTGATCAAATGCAAGGTGCGAGTTGGTCCTCGCAAATAGACCTCAGAGCAGACTATCATCAGTTGAAAGTGAAAGAGGTAGACATATCTAAGACAACATTTCAGACGCGATATGAATACTATGAGTTTCTCGTGATATCTTTTGGATAGACGAATGCAGAAGCAGCATTTATTGTTATGATGAATAGGGCATGCCATCCGATATTAGGATAAATATGTCGTTGCCTTCATAGACGATAGTTTTGATTAATCAAGGGACAAGTCCGACCATGCTGAACACTTGAGAGAAGTGTTGGAAACGCTGAATAAAGAGTTATTTTATGCTAAGTTTTCAAGGTATACCATTGACACATGTCATAAGAAGTAGAAGGAACGGAATACGAGGCAAGAAGATGAGTGAGGCTGATAAAGGATTATGATTGTGGAATCAAGTATTATCCTGGTGAGGCTAATATGGTTACTGACGGCCAGAATGTGGAAAAGATATCACGACATCTAAGTAGTATAAATTAGTTAGTACTCCGGATTGCATTAGCAAGATCCACGAGGTACAGTTAAAAGTTATAAAGGATGGGAGCAAGACGAAAAATAAATGAATTCTCTAGTTACACCGAGAGTTGAAAGATAATACTTTTGATGTGAAGATCAGATTTGGTCGCCTGAGGATTCCACGTCATGGATATCTTCAAGACCAAATCCTAGATGAAGGTCATAAGTCTAGATGTCGGTTATAATGAAGGCATATACTAATAGAAGTGAAACGCTTTAGTAGAATTCAAATGAAAATGAGTCCATGGTATGTGATAGTTGTGGATAGACATGATACTTTGCCAACACGGATAAGAATAACCACAAGTGTTACGAATGTGGAGCCGAAAGTCACACTGCAAGAGAATGCTAGAAACCAAGGACAAAAGGTGGAAAGACATGCAACGAAAGCGTATATATAGTTTAGATTTATTGAGTCTTGACACAAACGATTAGTGAGTAATTGATAATCATGTGATCATGGAAGGGGAGTCCTCTGGAACGAAGAGGATAGAATGGTATCATAAAAGAAGGTCAAGACATACCGGAAAGGAAGCCGGTTAAGGTAATTAGTTACGATAGGTCAACCAGCCTGATATGCAACGGCAAACAACAATGGATTCATAAGACAACGTAAGGCTTGATTAGTCAAGAAAGAGGGAGAGGTATCATCATGGACTTCATGATCAAGCTACCTTGGACAGCTATAACTCATGAACCTTACATGTTGATGCATAGTTGAGAATGAAAGAAGGTATAAGTGGTGATTTAAGGAGTCCTCCAACAAGTTATGCAATGGATGCGCTCAAGAATTGCAAGAATTGTTCTCTCTCAAGGAATAGACAAAGGGATTTTAAGAAGTAACCTTTAAGGAGAAACTGGAAAGGTTTCTTTCTTTGGAATTAATATGTTTTGAACGTATTGCAAAGCAGTATATTTGCTGCAGGTTGTAATTGGACGGAATGGTCATTCGGTGCTAATTTAAAGGACAAGGAAGGAGACCATACTTGTGGAAGTGATATGCACTAGCAAAGTCTGAATAAGGAAACATATCATCAAGGACTTCATGAACAAGCTACTTAGAAAGCTAAAACTAATTAACATCACTCGATGAATGTGGGACAAGGATAAACCGGTAAGTTAGGAAGCTAAGCCGGTTCAAGAAGAATGCGAATGCATGAAGTATTCCTTTTACAAGGACTAAGCTGGTTTCGAGGACGAAACCTCTTATAAGGAGGGTAGACTTGTAACATCCCGAAATTTCTAAGAATAAATAATTAATACATTATTTATTTAAGATTCCTCGAAACCTCTTATAAGGAGGATAGACTTGTAACATCCCGAAATTTCTAAGAATAAATAATTAATACATTATTTATTTAAGATGGAAAAGTTTACTTAAGTTAGTAGAGAAATAAAATAATAAAGATGGAAGGATAAGTAGGCTAATTAGATGAAATTAATTATGGACCAAAAAGAAAAGATGGGCCTAAGGTCCATGGGCTTAAGGGAGTATAAGTACCCCTTAAAACCCTAATCCTTTCCATTTCCATACATCTCCACACCATAGCCTACACCATCAAAACACACACTTAACCCAATTCCCGTTTTTGAGAAAAACACCCACAAAGACACACAGATTCCTGGAGATCTAGGCGTCGGATCGGTCCCAAATTTTAACCGAGTATTCCTAACATATATATGAAGTTTTCCACTGAAAAGATCTTCGATCAGAGGTCGGGAAGTCCGATTTTTATCAGTGAAACCACAACAGCTGAAAAGTGAAGATTCCGGCGACTGTTCAGCTGTTCCGGCAACTGTAGCGGCGGTTTTCCGGTGAAGGTGAGCTTATGGGTTTGTAGATCGAGACAAGATGGTTCCGTGGCCGCTTGAATCACTAAAATCGGAGTTCGTTTGATATGGTTTTGAGCAACTCGAGTGATTTCATACAAAAACCTCAAAGGTACATTTTTCTTAAAAAGGTTTACTTTTCATGAATGGATTTACATGAAAATTGGTAGGATGATAGATCGGGTCATGATTATTGATAAAGTAATGAACTTGATAATAAACGGGTTAGTTGGTTCGTTTCGAGTAAACGAGTAGTGTTCGGTTTGTGAAAAGGACGGATAAACGAAGTCGGTTTTGCATGAAACTTAGTAGGATAGTAAATCGAGTATAGCTATACCATAAAGTTGCCAACTTGAAGATTAAAATGGACTTAACAAACTCATGGTTATGAACGGCTCGTTTAAATAAACCCTAGATCTAGTTTTGAATGTTTTAGCCATAAAGGTTCAAGCTTTATGCTAGAAACGGGTTAATTCTTGATAATGGGTTGATAACGGATGTAAACGGTTAAGGAGAATGGGAAATAAGCGATTAGAAACGTAATTTTGGACCGTTAACCGTTATGTGAGCTTAGAATGGATTTTAAGATAGTAAAATATGAGCTGAAAGCAGCAAACAAGGGTTCTCGGTTACCTGAACATCTACCTTGAGTTCTCGGTCAACGCGAGAACCCAGTCAACGAGAGTTCTCGGTCCACGAGAGTTCTCGGTCAACGAGAGGTCTCGGTGATCTAAGTTCTCGGTCACCAAGTGTTTTCGGCCACCTTAAGAGTTTTCGGTCACGAGATCTCGGCTGAGTTCTCTGCCTTGGAGTTCTCGGCCAGTTGGTGTTATGTTGTGGGCCTGGCCCAACTAGGCCCACAAGCCAAAATGAACAGTGGCCTGAGTTAACTAGTTGGGCCATCTATATAAGTTAAACAAATGAGCCCAACTTAGAAAGTGTGTTGGTTAATTAAAATACCAACTTAAACAATTATACGGTTAATTAATATGTATATATTTAACAGTTAGCCGGGCACAATTAAAGAAGGGATTAACCATTAACGACGAGCGTAACATGATCCAGGTGAGTTTCTAGCCCCACTTCCTTGTTATGTTTTCGGGGCTGTGTGCATACTCGATGTGATAGTTAATACACTTACCTTAAGTGGTAAGTGTATGCCCTGTATGAATTATGTATGATGATTGCTTGACGGTGCATGAACGATCTTCGGATATTGCATGGACCGTCAGGTGGTAGTTAATGATATGATTGATATATATGATGTATGAATGTTGTATGTATGAATATATATGATGTATAAATGATGTATGAATGATTAAGTAATATGTAAGTATGATATGTTGCTGGTACGTGAACGCTCTTCGGAGATTGCACGTATTGTCAAGGAAAGTACGTAAAGAATAGGTATGTTATAGTAGTATGAAACAAAGGGAGACCGGACCCTAATAATATCCGAGGATGGAGGGTGACCGGACCCTAATAATATCCGAGGATGGAGGGTGACCGGACCCTAATAATAGCCGAGGATGGAAGGTGACCAGACCCTAATAATCCGAGGATGGAGGGTGACCGGACCCTAACAATATCCGAGGTATGTAGGGCGAAATGATTTTTATAATGTAAGGTTAGTTACGTGTGTATTGTGTATGTTAAAGAAAGAAAGTACGAAAGAATGAAAGTATGTGTATGGAAGAACGATGAATAGGTTAAGTATATAATATCTATCTTCAGGTACGTATATAAGTAAGTATGTGAATGTATTGTATGTTACCTGATTAACTAGAACTCACTCAGCGTAGCTAACTTTTAGTATGCACGCAGGTATATATGTTTATTGAGCTGGCATGAGGATGGCACATGGCATGGATTGAACGGCTGGCATCTGAAGATGGAAGAAATGATGTTTTGAATACGATGTTTTATGTTATGGTTTTAAGGAAATGATTAAATGTTTTGTAACTAATGATCGAAGTTAACGTTTCCCCGAATATTTTAAATAACTCTGATATTAGAACTATGTTTATGAGTAAATCCAACGTCCACATGTGAGGCGCCGGTAACGGGGCCTTACAACACTGAATTTGATTTTGTGGTGATTTTAGTTTTCTTCTTTGCAAGTATAAAAATTACAACATATTTCTTTCTATTTCGATGATTGTTTAATAAACTAGACTTTATGACTTCATATATCATGATGTAGTATTTATTGATATATCTTTTTGCCCTCATGGTTTAAGTTAGAAAGATTTTTTAAGTTGGCAATTTACTTTGTATGTTATTTTGTTTTACTAAAAACAACATTGTAATACTTTCTAATGAATGCAAAATTATTTGTTCTTATAAATACTACACTATCAATTTATTATTATTATTATTATTATTATTATTATTATCATCATCATCATCATCATCAATGTCGCTATATATATATATATATATACAATTTTCACGCGTAAGATACACATGTTACTAGCCATTGAAAGATATTGAAATTGTTTATTATTGTTTGAGTCTTCGTCTCCAATTCTTCCAACGTTATAGAAAGGCATTTTTTAATATGTGACAACATTTTTTTTCTAAAAATCATTTTTATACACATAAAATGTATAATAATATCGGTATGAATGTTTTGTTTTAAAAGAAATCAAACACCAAGGTTTGGTTTGCAAATTATAATTTATAATTAATAGTATATAAATATATCAAAAACTTATTATAAAGTCATAAATAAAACTAATTATATAATATAACTCAATTTACATATTACATGTAATATTTTTTTACTTTTATTATAACTTTCATCCGTGTGTAACACGAGATTTCATTATTAAACATGTTATTATATTAATGGTATATTTAATTTGGATGATATTGGTTTTTTAAAGTTTCAGGTGTTGAAGCAAAATGAGTTTCTTTTGTTAGAATATTTAAAGAAGTTGATGGTGGTTTAAAATGAAAGAACATGTTTAGGTCTTTTGTTGATTTTTTTGGGTGGTTTGGTGCACACTAACTTATTGTAACTTTAAACTTTTAATATCTAGACATTATAAATGGTTAACGTTTTGGTCTGAAAGTTGAAGAAATTTTGTGTTGCTTAATTTGTTGTTTAAATTTGTTATGTTTGTTGACATGTTTTTCCACATGTGTGTAACACAGGTCTACACCCAAACTGGCCCGAAATCAAATGATTTTTACAAAAGAAAAATCGCAAGTCCAAAGATAGCCCAGATATATTGTATAGGTTTTTCAAAATGAAGCTTGGTTCGCTAATGAAAGACTTGAAGGATAGAGCTTTGTTTGGAAAGCTTCAAGCAGGTAATTGTGTGGTTTTAGTTCGTTATCATAATTTTTAAAATGTTAATATTCATTACCATTGGGAAAATTATGTTAGTATACCATATATCGTTAACATATATTATATTGGTATTCAATAACTTATATAATCTACTACTACTTGTCATGCGCAGTTGTTTACACAATTGAATTTCAGAAACGCGGATTGCCCCATGCACATATATGCCTGTTTTTGCATTCCGATCACAAAAGTTATAATCCGGAGAATATAGAAAAATTTATCTCAGCCAAAATTCCAGATAAGAATGAAGACTGGAGTTTTATTCGCTTGTAAGCGACCACATGATGCATGGTCCTTGTGGTGTTGCTAACCCAAAATGCTCTTGCATGGTCGATAACTCATGTTCTAAAAAGTTCCCAAAAAAATTCAGAATGAGATGTCAATTGATTATAATGGGTGTCCTATTTATCGAAGAAGAGATTTGGGTAATGTTGTTTTGAAGTCTAAGGTCAATTTAGACAGCATACATGTTGTTCCATATAACAAGAAATTGTTAAAAAAAAGACTGACAATCAAAATGAAGTGGTAGACGAAGCTAAGGCATTTTATAATTGCAGATATCTATCTGCATGTGAGGCTGCATGAAGAATTTTTTCTTTTGACGTCCGTTATAGAGTTCAATGGTTACCGCTTTCCGTTTCATTTACCTGGACAACAAACAGTTGTGTTCGTAGATGATGATGATGTGGAAGATGTTTTAAACAAGCTGACTGTTGGTTATTCAAGATTCACTGCTTGGATGGAGTGTAATGAGAAATATGGTCTTGCTCGAACGCTAACTTACATTGAGTTTCCAAAAAATTTTGTTTGGAAACAAGATGAACGACATTGGGACCTACATAAACGAGGTTTCTCTATTGGTCGTGTTCATCATGTTCCTCCAGCTTTCAATGAAGCATACTATCTAAGAATTTTGTTAAACAAGGTTAGAGACCCTATGTGCTTTGAAGAAATTCGTACTGTTGATGGTGAAGTGTGTGCTACTTATAGAGATGCTTGTTATAAAAGAGACCTTTTAAATGATGACAACGAGTATATAGAAACTATTGAAGAAGCAAGTCATACTGCAAGTGGTTATTATTTACGAAGTTTATTTGCTACAAATCACATATAGTTTATCTAGACCGGATGATGTATTAGAAAAGACTTGACCTTATTTAATTGATGACATTCTATATAAATAACAAAATGAGCAAAAAAATCCAGGTATCAAATAATTAGAATTTCTTATCTTTTTAAATACTTTAAGACATTACCAAATATGTTTAGTTAAAAACTCAGTTTTATTTTGTTGTGATTCGTTATTGATTTGGTGCTTTCAGAGGCACAACTAAAGAACCTCGCGTTACTTGAAATTTCCAACTCCGAAATAATTATACTCTGCGTTATTTTCCTACAATGACTTTCCCTGATGAGGATTTTATCGTTGCATCAACAAATCGTTTTATGAACGAGGAGCTAGCTTATGATACACAAGTCATGACTGACGAGTTTCAACGACTTCTTATTTCATTAATGGCTGAGCAACGAGATATGTATAATGAAATGGTGAAAGCAAATGATCCAAAGAAGGGGGTATTTTCTTTGTGTACGGTTATGGAGGGACGGGGAAAACTTTTTATTTGGAAGACATTATCCGTTTCCATATGATCTAAAGCTAAAATAGTTTTAAACGCTGCATCCAGCGGTATATCTTTTTTACTTGAGGGAGGTAGAACCGCTCACTCTAGATTTTTAATTTCTATAAATCTAACTGAGGATTCTATCTGTTCAATAACAAGGAATCCAGATATTTGCAACATAATGAGTAAAACAGATCTGATTATTTGGGACGAGGCTCCTATGATACATAAACATGCTCTTGAAGCATTGGATAGGACTTTAAAAGATGTTTTAAAAAGTGGTAACCGTAACACTTATGAACATCCATTTATGGGGAAAGTTTTTGTTTTTGGAGGTGATTTTAGACAAATCCTACCAGTAGTACAAAACGGATCACGTAGTGACATTGTTAATGCTTCACTTAGTTCATCCCACATTTGGTCCAAATGCAAGGTTCTTAGGTTAACAAAAAACATTAGGTTAATGGTCGGATGTCAGGCATTAGATTTTGAAGAGATTAGTAGATTTTGCCGAATAGTTGTTGGAGCTTGGTGAAGGAAAACTTGGCGGTGACAATGACTGTAACGCCAGTATAGATATACTAGATGATATTTTGATTAGTGATTCATCCGATTATTATTGGAAAATTTTAATGATATTTCATCTTTTCAAGAAAAGGGATGTACTTGCACCTTTAAATGAGGTTGTCTAAGACATTAATGATAGATTTTTGTCTTTGTTTCCTGGGAGAAGAAGTTGAACATCTCAGTTCTGATAGTATAGAAAAGTCTGATGGTGTTGGTCCTGGTTTCGATCCAGCATTACACTAACCGAATTTTTTAAATGGTTTGAATATGCCTGGTATGCCTAATTATATACTGGTTCTAAAAGTTGGTGTGTCATTAATATTACTAAGGAATATAGATCAGAAGAACGGTTTATGCAACGAAACCAGATTACAAGTAATTAACTTGCGGAGGCGTTTTATTGAAGTAAAGGTTATTTCAGGTACTAATATTGGGTTTCGCACTTATATAACTCGTAGTAGTCTAACTCTTTTAGATAAGAAACTGTCATTCAAATTGACACGAAGACAGTTTCCTGTTGCGGCTTGTTTTGCAATGACTATTAATAAAAGTCAAGGCCAATCACTAGCAAGAGTTGGCATATACCTGAGAGAACCGGTTTTTACACATGGTCAACTATATGTGGCTTTATCACGAGTGAAGAGTAGAGACGGTGTTAAAATGCTTATATTAAACAAGGAAGATAAGTTACAAATAAAACTATAAATCTAGTTTATAAGGAACTATTTACTAATTTGTAATTGTAAATGGATGTTATTTTGGTTGAATGTTATGTTTTTACATTATTTATATTTCACTTGATGCTAGAAAAGTGTGTATGTTACATTATTTATAATTTTCCACCCATGACGCCCACGGATCAATAACCTAGTAGGGAGATATAAGAACTCACCTTGACGTTTAGAACCATTTGTTTTGATCATTTCCTTAGGTGATTTTGATATCCTAAAAATTCACATTTTACTGATTTTATGCCTAACTAAAGTTTGTTAGTTCTTTACTTAAGGTCAAAAAATGACTAACAACTACTTGAATCGTTAGTTTAAAATATTTTGATTCATTGGTTAAAAATGCTTTCTTTAAACACGTTAGCTCCATTTTTTCTTATACTATAATACCCTAATCATGTTATTATATGTGAAATATTTAACAAAATCACTCTTTTCCGGTAAACACCCAAACCATATTATAATGGGTTAACAGGTTAACGTAGCCATACACAATCAAGTAGGGTTTTCATACATTCGTTACTTTAAATCATATCTTATCACAAGTTTATGTGATGTTTGAATTTAGATTGTATGATCTCACATAGTAATATCTAATCAATTTAAATCAGTGTTTTAAGATAATTCCCCACATTGGGAGGATAAAAAAAAATGTGAAGCCTCTATATGTTTTATATGACGGAATAACTTATTTTAGATAAACTACATTTTCGTTTAATCTTTTGTTGGTGATGTAAACTTGTATCCGACTATATTTTAATTTTATTGAGACAATACTAATTTATACTACAAAGGGATGAAAAGCATAATGTATAAATTTTTGGCTATTATATTAGTTTTAGCATAAGTATCGAATTTTAAACTTTGAGGCTAAGGACTCTTTGTCAATCTTGAATTGAATCTTTGCGAGGCCTAATTTAATACGAGATTGCCAATAGGCGAGTCAGCATGTTTATGAACATTACTCATTAAAAAGCTCAATTGCGATTAAGAGATGTCTTTTAAGTAAAAAACTTAATAAAAAGTTTTGGAAATGTTATCAAAAAAATATATTAAGTGTGACATATTCACTACCAGAAAAAAGGTCTTTAACTACACGCATTGCATGTCATTAATGGGTACAGATGACACGCAAATAAACGACGTTGAAGCCCAGTCATAAACAAAATATGACACGCACCTGTGTGTCATATTATATGACATGCATTAATGACACTCCTTTGTGACACACATTTATTACACTAATTTACGACTAGCATTTATGCGTGTCATCGTATACTTTTTAAAAAACATATATATATATATATATATATATATATTGCATAATTACTAATTTGTAAATTAATTACACAAATATAGCATCAAAACCATCCATTTCATTTCATAATTAAACATTCTAAGTCAAAGTATTACAAATATTTTGAAGTTAACAAAAGTATTTGTTAATATTCAACCCTATACATATATCACTACCCGAAAATAAACTGTGATGCATAACTCGACCATTCTTCTCAAATTGCATTAAAATCTGCATCCATGTACTCGTCTTTGCCTCCCCCAACCTAAGAAATTAAACAAACAAAAACGATACAAAATTTGGCCGAGTTAAAACGAACTAGGTCAAAACAAACCGATATAAACATAATCAAACATCTAAATTATACTTACATTATTATTGATGAGTATTTGAAGTCCTCCATGAACGATTTCCTTCTTGAAGTTTAACATATAATAACCACACTCGGTACTTCCCAGCTGAGTCGGACACTACAAAATTACAAACAGTAAAATAAATAAAACATATAATAAAGCTTTCTAATGATTTAAAATAATTAAGCCATAGTTTAATGAAACTATACATATTTTAAGCTTATAACATGCACTCAAGATATATAACTTGTCATAAGTTGTTCAAAACCTGTTCGAAACAAACTTACTGTCCAAAGTTCCAAACTTCAATAGTAATCTAACTGTACTATACACTACTTTATTATTGTGTGTTTAGGCAAGCTAAAACTAAAAGAGGCCCCTATATATAACAATTATTGACATTACATAGATTGAAGTGATCCACGATACTTGGTTAAAAAGAAACAAACAAACAAGCCCTAAAGCATTGATATAAATCTGCTTTCGCAATTCAATTTATATGATATCTCACAAACAAGGAATTAAATGCTCACCTTGCTGTTGACCCAGTTTATTTTTACCCGCATGTCGGATCCCGTTTTTACACCGTCCAATACCATTGCCCTACAAATAAATAATGAAACATATCAAACGATAAAATATATATTTTTTCAAAATATAATTTTGTACTGCCAACTCAACGACTACCATAAATGAAACGTGGCTTCAAAATCACATCTAAACTTGAAATGCTAATTCTATTGTGAATTTAGACGACTAGAGTAAAAAAATATTAGCAAAAAGGAAAATACTCACATTCAAATGGAAACTTCGTCAGAAGCTCTCTGTATTTGTAGATCTCTGCGTTTTAAATGTAACGCCTGAAAAACTCACATATTCAACAAATCACACTTATTTAGCTTTAACAGGTTACTTTATAGTGGTTTAAAACTGGTCAGTCTGAAACAACGACCCTTTTTTAATAAAAAAATTTTGGTTTAAAACTGGTTAGTTTATAGTATAGATGCAAATGGTTGCCATTTCATCAGCCAAGTTGTATGCAAAGACCGAAAATAAATATAAAACCTGTGTTCATGGATTCCTGACCACCATCAGTGTCCAACTACAGAAATAAATCTGAAAGCTGAATTCACAAGAAAAAAAAACATATATTCAAGAGTTTAACAAGGGAACAAGCATAAATAAAACTATTAATCATAAAAATAAACAATGATTTGTAACTTACTACTTTACTAGTATAGCGAAGAGGCTGAATAAGAGTCACGCTATGGATATAATAAAGAACACTTCATTTTCCTGGTTAAATCAATTAAAAGAATGTGATGACAATATATGACAATAAAGGGTCAAACAATACATATCTTGACATTTGAATATTCCATTAAATAAAAGACTAATAACAACAAAAGGAACTTACATGGATGTATGTTAAAGAACTCATCAGGCCATTTGTGTCTGGTCTACTTAAGATGTTTAAATTAAACTTGAGCATAAAATCTTTTTAGGATCAAATCCTAACTAATAAAACAGAGCCAAAACGAAACATTGGGTGCAATAAAATGACATACAGATATTCCAAACAAGTAAATGCAACACCTGCAGATTAAATGGAAAAAAGCATTTATAAAGTACCTAGATGATAATTGAAAAAAAAAAACATTTATAAAGTACTTGATACCAGCAGGCTAAACCAAAATCAGCCCTCTGTCTGAGTTCAACCTGCTAGATAACCATGGCCAAGTACAATATGTTGACTAAACATAACCTGAGTTTACATGTTAAAGACGAAAGATAACCCGAATTAACCACTAAAAGACAAAACATAACCCGATTGGCCAGTTAACTCAAATTGACCTGTCGAGAGTAAAATTATTATCTAATTTTACTTTTCGTTTGTTTTCATGTGCTTAAGTAATTTAGGTATTTATGCTAATTTTTTATGTTTCAGTCATGTCTTATGGTTAGCTGTTAGTACTTAATCTTTTAAGTTCATTCTTAATTACATATTTGCATTAGTTTTTATTGCTAATTTAATTTTAATGTATGTAAGTAATGCATGTTGCTTATATTGTTTATGTAAGTAAAATACCGGATAAAGTTGGCTTATTAATTGTGATGTAGTTTTTTTATGATTATGGTTTTAACATAACAATATACTTCTGATTTGCTTATGGGTGCTAAGCCTCAAATCAATATTTTGTGAAGTGCATGAAAACAAAACACCTACTTCTTGTTTAAAAAAAGGGGAAATTAACACCCTTAACGTCTTTTAAGAACTCTAATAGATCAATTAACCAAACAAAAACAGATTATGAGGTGTATGAAAGAAAAACAAATCTCATATCTTGATAAGTAACTTAGAAAAGTATCAATTTATGTATAACAAAAAGAACACCTTTAAAGTTCATCTAAATCAAAAAGTATTTACCTGATTGTTGACCTGTAGATTACCCTATGTGGAATTGGAGGTCCAATTAAAATTAGGGTTTTCATTTACATTCGGTTAGGGTTAGGGTTAGGAATTGGGGGAAACCTAGTTATGAGACGGGAAGAGAAAATGGGCGACAGAGATGAGAAGGGTATTGAGGGTCGACGGCGGCCATCGCCGGATCATGAGAGAGTTTCCTACTGGAAGTGCGTAGGGACAGCTGTCATTAACCAATAACATTCTAGACGATATATCAAGATGATTTCTTGAGCAATACGTGACCTCTTAGACAATCAGTAAAGGAAACCTGGCCAGGCCGTTATAACCGTGCACATGGCCAGAGTGGTCTATCATCCTATCCAGTGAAGACACGTGTCCAGGTTGTTATACATGCACATGCAACGTATAAACTGAACCTATCAAATGAGGACACGTGTCCAGGTGTTTACGAGAGCATCTTCCAAAGGGACAGCTGGCCCAGTCATCTTCCCACACCCTTCGGCTATAAATACCTTCTCAACCATCAGGTAGAGATATTCACTGCCACTGTACTTTCACTATTTTCCTAAGTGCATTATCTCCATCAGAATTGTACTTATTCTCACGCCGGATGGTGGTTACGGGAAGACCCCCCCTCTTGTCCTTCCCATAACGAGCTCACGGTGTCTGTTTTGCAGGTTCACGTCATTGGACTTTGGGAATTGTGTTCATATCGTATTGGAAGTTAACCATACCACCCTACCCTGTGGACTCATTTGATCTAAGACCCGTCAAGGGGAGTAGATCCGTGTTTCTTCATTGGCGCCATCTGTGCTTTTGTTAGAACATCAAGAAATTTTGTCTGTTCTCCTTATGATATGAATCAGTTACCTAAAGGGCCGACGCAGAACCAGGTGCAGTCTTCACGTGATTTCAATCCAGAAACATCTATTTTTGCTCGAGTCACAACTCCTACTGAACGAACCGATGTCGTAAACCCCGGAAGTTTTACTTTAGGTGGTTCAACGGCTCGGGGACATTTCACCCCATTAGCAGATGCTACTCCGGTAGACACTGGAAATGTCGTTACACCAACGGCTCCTACTCATACTGATCTGGGGCATGTTACAGCCCCAGGAGGTTCTAATTTGGGAGATCTGGAACGAATTATGAGGGATGCCAACCGAACTCATCCGGAATTAGGTTTGGAAGAAGATTCCAGTGACTCTAACCCAAGAAGAGCTCACCGTCACAGCTTCAAATCCGAAGGACTTTTGTCTCCAGATGAATGGCTTCGTATTCAACAAGATAATTTGAAAGCAGATTATGAACGCAGGGTGCGGAATGAGCGTTTTCACGGCTGTACTCTGACGTATGATGACCCTCCCAGGATATCTATTTCTCCTCCCATAAGGGGAAGTCACATTCAGTACAATCAGCCACCAGAGCAGAATATGGGAAAGCTCCGGAGGTTACGTCCTTGTCCCCGCATAGATATGCGGGTACCATCTTATGAGGACGAACTGGATGGATACGATTCAACTTATCGTCCGAAAGGTAGTTACTACAGAGGGGATAACCGTCTCCCTTCATATGGAGGGGCTAGTTATCCGCGACCAGCCGTACGTTAGGCAGAATACTACAGTAATGCTGAGCATGATTTTTCTAAGCCATATCGTCCGGAATCTTTTGCAGAAAAGTTAAAGTTTATTTCAAGCATCGCGACAGCTCCATTCCCAATAAATGCAAAGATCCTGACATCTGTTGGAACATATAACGGAATGACAGACCCCAGCGATCATTTGCTGAGATTTGTGGCATTCGGAGCAGTCAGTGGTTGGACTCTTCCGTATTGGTGTCAAATGTTTGCACTGACATTCACGGTAGCTGCTCGAGAATGGGTTGAAAAGTTACCGGGTGGACATATTAATAGTTGGAATGATTTTGTAGCAAAATTTTCCCAGAATTTTAGTCAACAAAAGAAACATACCCGCGACCCCTCAGAAATATTGGATGTTACAAGGAGAAATAATGAGTCTATCGAATACTTTATTACTCGTTTTAATAACGAGAGCCTTAACATTGGCGTGGTTAGCGAGGATATGTTGAGGGGAGCATTTCAAAAGAATGTTCATAGTGATGCTTTGATCCGCACTCTCACAGGAAGAGACGGAATGCCCGAATCTTGGGACGAAATCATGAAAGCGGCAAAGTTGTTCGCAAGAACTGAAAAAACTTTGGGCTCCAGTAGTCAAAAGTAATTACCAAGGGTCGAGTTTCAAACTCCAAGACCAAATAGGCAAGCCAAGGGAACAATCTGGTCGAGACTACAGTCAACTTCTGAATCACCAAAGCAATTCAATGCAAGGTCCTTGATCGGCAATAAGGGCAAGCATAATTTTTCAGCTCGGTCCTCCAACAGTTGGACCCCATTATCAAAAACTCCCTCAGAAATCCTCACCATCGAGAATTTGAGTTTCAGAAAACCTCAATCATTACCGAGGAAGTCGTGCCTCGATAACTAAACGCACTACTCATATCATAATGATATTGGACACAACACGAACGAGTGTGTGGCCCTTAGAAATGAAATTGAAGCAGCTGTCAAAAATGGCAAACCTGAACATTTGGTCAAAGGCACATGACCAGGGACTGGTAAGCCTCCCGCAGGGGACAGTTAGGGCCCAGCTAAAAGGCAAGTTAAAGACTTGAACGTCCACATGATTCAGGGTGGACATTGGGTTAAAGGAAAAAGGTGGGAATACTTATACTAGGAATGGAAAAATGAGCCTGTGATTTTTCCTCGAATTTGAGGAGGACCGTGTAACTATCGATCGCAATATGTGTTCTTTGACACTGGAAGTACGTCTGACATCATGTACGAACAATGTTTCGAACAGTTAGATGAGGAAGACAAAGAAAGATTAAAACAAATTCATGCCCAAGTTTCTGGTTTCGGAGGCAAGATAATGCACCCGCGAGGGGTGATATTGTTTCCTGTAACACTCAGCGATGGAGTTCACTCAAGAACAGAAGAAGTTGAATTTTTGGTCCTACCAGCAACTTCTAAACATGACATCATTCTGGGACGAGAGGCGATTGGTGACTTCAACGCTCACCCATCCACAACCCACGGTGCAGTAGGAGTCCCAACTCGCACCGGTGTGGCAATAATTCATGTCAACCGACATTGCTTTGCAACCGAAAGTTCAAGACCTAGCAAGGTCCCAAGGCAAGCTCAAAGGACCGAACCAGAGAAATGGGTTTTGAACAAGAAATTCCCTGACCAAACAGCTATAATTGGACCTACTATTTCAGAAATAGTGAGGACCTTTTTGAAGCAACTATTAACCAAAACGTGGACATCTTCGCTTGGCAGCCCGCGGACATGATTGGTGTCCATTGGAGCATCGCTGAACACAAGTTAAGGGTAAACCCGATGTTTACCCCAATTGTACAGAAAAAGCGGAAGATGGGCCCAGAACAAACAAATGCCATGAATGAGCAAGTGCAAGACCTTCTTCACGCCGGGATCATCTAGGAGAGCAAATATCAGACATGGGTAGCTAATCCAGTCATTGTTCCAAAGAGTAACGGAACATGGCAGATGTGTATTGATTTCAAAGATCTAAACAAAGCCTGCCTAAAGGATTGTTACCCACTACCTGAGATTGACCTCAAGGTAGACGTTGTAGCCCCGTTCAAATTCAAATGTTTCCTTGATGCCTACAAGGCTATCACCAAATCCGCATGGTGGCAGGTGACGAGGATAAAACAACATTCCGAACCGATCAAGGCACCTTTTGTTATAAAATAATGCCTTTCGGGTTAAAGAATGCAGGTGCCACATATTAACGGTTAATGGATCAAGCTTTCCAAGGTCAGATAAGTCGAAACCTGGAAGTTTATATGGATGATTTAGTGATCAAAAGCATCGAAGAAGATCAAATGTTAAGAGATATTGAAGAGACCTTCGAAACATTGAGAAGCATCAACATGAAGCTGAATCCAGCTAAGTGTTCGTTTAGGATGAAAGAGGGAAAATTCCTTGGTATCATAATAACGGATGCGGGCTTTAAATCCAACCCTGATAAAGTCCAGGCTATAGCCCGCATGCCCTCTCCTTCTTCCCTCAAAGAGGTTCAGACACTTAATGGAAGACTTGTGGCGCTAAACCGATTCTTAGCAAATCACGCGGCCAAATCTTACCCATTCGTGTCAGCACTTAGAAATTGCCTCAAAAAGGCACATTTCAAGTGGACTGCGGAAGCTGAACAAGCATTCTTAGAGGTTAAGAAATGCTTAATGGAGTTACCTACTCTAACAGCGCCCTATGCGGGCGAACCTCTGATGCTGTATTTATCAGCATCTGATATTGCCATCGGGGCTGTGCTACTGACGTATAGAAAAAATATCCAAACACCAATTTACTTTGTCAGTAGGACATTGTCAGACACGAAGACCAGATATTCGATGTTAGAAAAACCGGTCTTAGCACTGGTCTATGCAGCCCGACGACTCCGCAGATATTTTCAGGGACATCCCATAAATGTTATGACCATACGTTGAGTAAACCGGAATTGTCTGGACGATTGGCAAAATGGGCCATTGAATTGGGGGAACATGCGATCGAGTATAAACCCAGACCAGCAATTAAAGGACAAGTGCTTGCGGACTTCATTACCGAAGTTCCGCGGAACAAAGACAATGAATGCTTGATTGAACAACAACCCCAAGCACCTCTGTAACAAGGAGAAGTTTGGTCATTGTTCACGGACGGATCTTCAAGTAGTGAAGGATCTGGTGCAGGCCTCAGGCTAGTTAACCCTGAAGGCCATGAGTTCACATATGCCATAAAGTTAGACTTTAAACACCAATAATGAGGCGGAATATGAAGCCTTTCTGGTAGGCTTACGGATAGCTAGAAAGCTTGGAGTGAAATATTTGGAAGCACGGGTGGATTCCATGCTGATTGCGGGACAGATAAACGGAACTTACGAAGCGAAAAAGACGTTATGGCTTCTTATCTCTCGCAAGCAAAGGACTTAATCCGCCAATTCTCCTCCTTCAACATTATCCATATCAAGAGGAGTGAGAACAAGTCTGCAGACGCCCTTAGCAAATTAACCTCGATAAATTTCGAGCATTTTGCTTAGGATATTCGCGTTGAAGTCCTGGACCACCCGTCCGTTCCATAAAATCAAGTTATGGTAATTCAAACAGGCGTCGAATCATGGATGACACCGATCAAGGCTTATCTATCATCCGGGACCCTTCCAGCAGAAAAAGCTGAAGCCCGAAAGATAAAAAACAAAGCCTTGAATTACCAGCTGAATGATGGCATATTGTACCAAAGATCATTCCTTGGCCCGCTATTACGATGTGTGGACGCAAAAGCCGCAAACTACTTGATTCAAGAGATCCACGAAGGCATTTGTGGCTTACATGCGGGTCCTGGGATGACGGTTGCAAAGATCATGAACGCAGGGTACTATTGGCCTGGCATGCATTTGGACGTGGTACAAGAAATCACAAAGTGTGATTCTTGCCAGCGCCATGCCCCCAATACCCTGCCTCCCAAAAACGAACTGATCCCGGTAACATCCGCCTGGCCGTTCCAGAAATGGGCCATTGACATTATGGGACCATTCCCAGAAGACCCTGGACGAGTCAAATTCTTGATAGTGGCCATTGATTACTTCACCAAATGGGTGGAAGCCAAACCGGTTGCATCAATAACGGCATCGAGTGTTAAAAAATTCCTTTGGGAATTCATCATTTGTCGGTTTGGTCTTCTGCAGAAACTGGTAAATGACAATGGGACCCAATTTGCTGATAGTGGACTACAAGAATGGTTGAAAGAACTTCAAGTTATTCAAAATTTTATATCTATAGCTCATCCGCAAGCAAACGGTCAGGTCGAAAGAACCAACCGAACTATCAAAGAAGGAATTAAGGCAAGGTTAGGAACTAAGCAGACGGGCTGGGTGGACGAATTGCCTCATGTACTTTGGGCCTTTCGCACCCAAAGGAATTCCAGCAATTCTGAGACGCCGTTTAGTTTAACCTATGGCACTGAGGCCATGATCCCAGCCGAAATCGGGATTCCATCTGCAAGAGTTTTGTTAATTGATGATAATGATTTCGAACTCCGGATGAATCTTGATTTACTCAAAGAAAGAAGAGAACTAGCAACAATCCGCAAGCACAATTACAAGCGACAGCTTCAAAAGTATTACAACTCATGGGTCCGAAAATGTGAGTTCGATGCGGGAGACTTTGTCTACCGCAATAATGAGGCTTCTGGCCAGGAGCCCCCGGGCAAGCTGGCCTCAACTTGGGAAGGCCCTTCTAAGATAAAACAGGTTTTATCTAAGGGCGCTTACAAATTAGAGCAGTTAGATGGAACTGAGGTGCCTCGAATTTGGAACGTAGCACAGTTGAAAAAATGCTACATATAGCAGTTTCGTTTGTTTTTATTTTTGGCCTGCGCGCCCAAATAGACTAGCTTAAGTATTGAAATTTCAATTTTTGTACTATGGCTTATGCCCGATCTATGGAAATTCTATGTTACCCTCATGTTATTCTGTAATCTTTTATTGACAAAAACGAAGGACCGGCAAAACACTTATATTATAACACATAAGACAAAGTGTACAGAAGGAAACACGCTTCTTATTTATAGATCAAAGGATATTACAAAGTTGATTACAAGTAAGACACATATACATTTACGGGGCGACATCATCGCTTCCCGTGTTATTACCATCCGCTTCGTCTTGATCTTCATCATCAAAATCAAGAAGATCTTTTAAATGCTCGATAGCATCTTCTTTATCGGCAAGTTCAGATATCTGCTCTGAAATTGAAAACTTCAAATTATCATAAGTCTTCGTTTTCTCAATAAGAACCGCAGCAGTATCCTTGCCATGAAGAATAAATTCTTTAGGAATTTTGCCTTCTGAGGCGAAGCTATAACCTTCTTGAAAGCCTATTTGCCGACCAACCTGCTTGGAGGCATTCAAGAGCACAACAACACAATCACCAATATCATCACTATTTCGAACTTGTGTGATAACCTGTTAAGAATAATCGAGATATAAACAATCATAATTGATATGATTATTTCCGACATAATGAAAAGTATATATACCTCAAGAATTAAGGCGGACAGGCAGCCGCCATCAACCACTGACTGTCCGCCTTAACCCGGATAAGCTCCATTTTATGGCCGGCACATTCCAAAGCTTGCTCCCGGCTTTTAGCGGAAAGGTCGGACAGACGTTTGTCCTTAGCTGCTGAGTCGGCCTGAAGAGTTTTTATCAGCTCGGCCTGTTCATCCAGTTGCTTCTGGAGAATATTCTTCGCTTCCTCAACAGCAAGGTAGGTGGCTCTTTCATTTTCATAAGATGGGAAGTTCTCTTTAGCCTCCGTCAGAGCTCTGAGAGCTTACTTCTAGGCATCAAGCAGTTTCAGCTCCAGGTCATCCCATTCTTCGTTCATCGCCAGCCAGTCTCAGGCTATCTCCTGATTGGTAGAGAGAGTATTCGCCATATGATAAGAATTTGAGTTTACAACTCCTGGAAAATATGGCGACGTCATTCAACTCCTTTCCCGCAGATACTCAAAGCACACATCCACGTCATTCAACATCGAATTACGGCGTAAGGACCAGTGCGGATTGTGTGCGGCAGTGTCTTCTTCCGCGGGAGGCGGAGAAGTCTGATCCCCATACTTAAAGGCACTAACGCCGCCTTGATCCCTGAAGTGATGAACGTTGAAGGACGGAGACATGCGGCAAGCGTCAGGCTGGCCAATTTCCTTCTCCTTAAGCGGAGAAGTATCCGTCAAAATGATCGGATCTTGAGCAGTATTTGGTGGCGAAGTTGGTGGAGTTGGAAGTTTGGTGCAGATGAACTCTTCAAAACTGCAGTATTGGCTACTAAAAACATACCGAGTAATACATCGGACATGTATTCAGTCTGTAATAATCAATAAAGATAAAAAGCTTTAGACTTACCAAATGAAATATCCTCAGAATCAAGCTGATGAAGACGTGCCCCCAAAGCGGCAGGTTTAGGTTTCTTTGATTTCTTGGACGGACCAGCCTTGGTAGATTGAGTTTTTCGTTTACCGGCTGCCTTAGAAATGCCTACGCCAGCAGCCTGAGAGTCAACCTCGGTTGTCTAATGATCATCCTCATCTTCCACCGCCAAGTCCATGGTTACTTTTGAACCCAGCTTGCGGGTCAAACCTATACACGATGACACGATGTTTGGTGACTCAGTAGTACCAATAAATGCTCCTTCATCACGGGGTGACGACTCTTCACTAGAATACAGAAGTACTATCACCCCGCTAGAAGTCATAGCAGTTAGAGGTTGGGGTTTAAGAATTCCCTCACCTTCGGAAATCATCTTCCCAACTTTCAAGAAAATTGCTTCGGACACCACGGGTTCTGCGCGACGGGTAGAGAACAAAAAGTTATGATGAGTACGTTCAAGGAAAGGTAATTCGTGCACAGTAATGGGTCGGCACACCATCATGCCTCCTACCTTATCTAAAAGAGTCGAAAAGATAGAGCCTTCACCTGCAATTGAAAAATGTCTGGAAAACGATATAAGAATCCGGAAAAGGTACAAAAAAAACTTACTCTTTTCAGTGTTTTCATAATATGGTTCCAATTTAGGGAATGCCATAAGCGGCTCATCTTCGCGTGCACCAAAGCCCCCTCGTGAATCGCTCGCAAAGGCGTGGGCGTCTTGGTCAGCGTAGTGTACCACGGAAGGTTAATCTTGGTGGTCGCAGTGACAGAAGGGGAGGAGTCATCAGCCTTACGGCGACTCATCGTGAACGGGATGCCGTCCTCCCGAATCCAGAAAAACTTGGGTTTCCACTCATAAAGGCTCCTATGCCACTCGGTACCAATAGGGCCTTCTTGGTAGAAGACCAGCGGTACCACCCGTCGCGGTGTGTTAACTTGTAAAAGACGGCAAACCGGGCAACGGTAGGCTCGAAAACGTGAGCCTGACAACAGAACTCAAAATGATGAACACGTAACACCCCAAAAGGATGAATTTGGGACAAATGAAGACCATAGGATATTAATATGTCCCTCATAAACTTTTTTATGGGCAACCGGAAATTTCCTGCCGTGAAAAAATAAGTATACACGGTTATTTTCCCGGCCGGAGGGTTAGTAGTGATAGAATCGTCAGCCGGACGTTTCGGATCCCACTCCGGCGCTAGACCATAGACGTTAATAACGTTGTCATAGTCTTTCTTCTTTAAATGCACAACAACTTCATGAATCGCTAGAGTATTTTTCCTCTCAGCAGCCATGAGATAAGTTAATGTGAGAAGCTTTCAACTTTTGGAAGTCTCGGAGTTGTGGTTAATAATGAAAGCGATAAGAATGAATGGAAGGCCACGAATGACTTATTTATACTCATTGCAATAAATGCGATTGATGGGTTGCCAAAAGAGAGAGAGAATGCGGGCCGTTGGATGATTGACACGTCAGGCGGGAGATTCGAAAAAGTGTATACAAGCTGTCAAGAGGCGTCATACACATCTTGTCAGTTACCGTTTAAAATACCTCTCTCCGCCACGTCATCAATATTATCCAATTTGCATAAGTTCAAATATTAAAAATATATTGTAAAAGATATTATTTCAAGAACAAGTGTAACGATCATAAGGAGAAACAATTCTTTCCATTGATATTCGAAAAGACGATTACAAAACATGGAAAATAATTACAAGCCCTACAATCTAGACCTATTCTATGGGTTAGGGGCTGGCTCGTCTTCCGAAGCCTTTGGAGAAGCATCCTCAGATGAGGAGTCTTCAGACTCATCATCCAGATAGACCCGCAACTGCTTCACGCCATCATTACCAAACGCAAACTCCGGGAGCATGTTCTGCAGCGGAAAGACCAGAGTGTCATACTCCTTGAACCGCATGTCATACTCTTGTTTCACATCAAGGCCATGAAGAGGATGGGTCTCAAAAGATTGACCAGATTGAGTATACTCCATCCCTTCATTGAAACCCTTCACACGGCCAACTTGAGAGGAAGTAGTCATTAGGTTCACAAAACAATCGGTTAGTTCCGTGCTTCCCTTAATATGGCGGATGACCTGACAAGATAATACAAAAAATATGTTAGCATGACAAACATAAAGTGTATAAATAAACAATTTATGAAGAAAACTCACAGAGTCAAGCCCTCGGTGAAGGAACCATTGTCGGTCCTGCTCAGCATGTTCCGCCTTAGCCCGAAGTTCTTGTAATTCATTGTTTACCTCGGAGGCGCGAGTCTCTGTTTCAGAACGAGACTGCAGCAAGGAATCAAAGGCAGACTGCATTTCAGTGGTAGCTTTGTCTTTAAGTTCAGATTGCTCCTTCTGCATCTTTAGTTCAACCTCAAGTTCTTGAATCCGGTTGTCCTGGAATGTCACTTGGTTTTTGAGGACTGAGTTTGCTTATTGAACCCGAGCCAAGTCATCTTTTTTATTTTGGGCCTCAGCTCAGGCACCTCAAGAACGGCATTTTGCCTCTCACAAACCTCCTTCCATCATTGAGCAACATCAAGATTTCAATCTTTTTTCCTTTTGGAGCGCAGCTTCGGCGTCGGACTGTTTCCACCTTGCTGCACTCGCTGCTTTACGATGTCCCTCAGCCTTTTCTTGGCAGCATCTACGGCCCTAGAAGCTTCACCTAGCTTCCCGCCCATTGTACGCCACTCGCGTAAGATTTCCTGGCTACAAGCTAAACTGTTAGCCAAGGAAAAAGAAAGATCAACGTGAAGATCTTCGCGGGAACGGTCACGCTGGTGCCCCATCTTTGTAGGCGGCAAGCATTGCTTAACAAAGTTCATACAAGCCTGGGGTCAGAAAACCGGGACCCATTGACAATATCCCATGGAGGGACAAACAGGTCATAATCCCCTCCCAAAATTGCATCCCCAAAGTACTGGGAAGTTGAAGTTTCGAGACGAATGAGGATTGAGGAGGATTGTTGCGCGACACCTGGCGTTGAACCCCCTCCAACCTCGTGGACAGATGGTCCAAATTGAAAACCTCCTCCTACACCCGTAGTTAACGGTGAGGAGGTAGAAAAGAATTGAGGGACAGATCGGGAGGGAGACTCGTGAATCCTGAAGCCCTCTGCGGTGACTTCAGGACGATCACTATGAAAACCAGTGGCCCCTCCAGCATGGAAAAGATAGTCCGAAGATTCGTTAGACCCCGGCTGAACATTGGACCCCTCCACATGTGATTCCGTAAGAGGGGTAGCAGGCTTGTTTTCCGCCTCCCGCTCCGGAGGAGGAGAACGTTGTTTCTCAACAGTTGGGGTTGGAGTTGGCAGCCTTTCGGATACGTCATCTCTAGAAATCGACGGATATACATAAAATAAAACTTTATTTAAATGCATATTATGGAAATAAAGCGTAAAAAGTAAAACACATACCAGTCACCGTCTTCAATCGATCCGCAAGAACATATTGTGGTTTCTTAGGACGACGGGTTCGCTGCTTTTTAGTTACTGGCTCATCATTGGTCGCACTCGCATCACTGGCCTGAGAAATCCCGGAAGACCTCTTCTGTGCTAACTCTGCCAACAAGTGTGACACGGATGAAATCTCAAAAGCATCGTCAAAGTATTCTTCCTCTGAGGACGATGAGTCGTCACTCGATGACAGGATAGCGAATAACCCCTCAGAGGTAAGCGCGGTAAGAGGAGGAGGATTTAGAATATACGCACCTGTTTGAAAGGTAGCGTCCGAAACAACGGGTTCAGCACGCACCTTCACCGGGAAGAGGAAGTATTTGGCGGCCTTCTCGAGGATAGGCGTATACTTTGCGTCACGAATACTCTTCATCACATGACCCCTTCAATCAAACAGAGCATTTAGCATAGGTCCTGGACCTGGAAAGGGAAACACCAAAATTAGTCATATAATCTTCTTGTAATAATAATAAGAAAATAACTTACGCTCATCCAAGCCAAAAAACACGGGCTCCAGAAACTGAGACGGCCATAGGCGGCTCATACCAGCCCACACGAGGGCTTCTTCGGGCAACGCCCGCATCGGAGTCGGCGGAGAAGTAAATATTTGAAACTAGTCCTGCCCCTCGTGAGCAGCTGGGACAATGTTGGGGAGTGCCTCATTAACCGGACGGCGTACCATAATCTCCGGTATCACATCCTCCGAAATCCAAAAGAATTTGTTCTTCCAATATTTGGAACCTCCCTCAACCTCTCAACTGATCCTCTTGTCAGTTATCGCTTGACAGGTAAACCACCCATTTCGGTTGACCATTCGGTAAAAAACATCGAACCTGTCAAGACGAGGCACCATCTCATGAGCCATACACACGAACTCATAGTGACAAATTCGCATGATAGCGCGTGTGTGCAACTGAGATAAATGTATCCCAAAGGCATCCAATATTCTCATAAAAA
Source organism: Bidens hawaiensis (assembly GCF_021521415.1). Classification (NCBI taxonomy): domain Eukaryota; kingdom Viridiplantae; phylum Streptophyta; class Magnoliopsida; order Asterales; family Asteraceae; genus Bidens; species Bidens hawaiensis. Next base: position 410,462 of record NW_027492802.1, on the reverse strand, counting down.
ACTTTGTCGAAGGAAAACGGAAGTTTCCATAAACAAAGAAATTTGAATAAACAGTCATCTTCCCAGGAGGAGGGAAACTGGCTATAGATACAGAAGAGGGGAACTCCGGTTCCCACTACTCAGACTGGTCCCATTGAACCTCTATTTCATCGATTTCAGACTGAATACTCGCCATTCCAGTAATGTTAGACGGAATATCGAATGGTTTCAAGAAAGATTGGGTGAATAATCGAAAGTTTTAGAGAAAGAAAACAAGATAATAATCCGAAATCAAAAGGCGATAAAACTTCGGTAAGAAGTTAAACTCCACTATTTATACCCATAGCATTTAGTGCGATGGGATATGAACAGTGGAGAGAAGAAAGATCACCCAATAGACAAGCTCCACGTCGGGAGGGAAATTCGAAAAAGAGAAAAAGGTGAACAGTCGGGAACAGTGACAGCTAGCATAAACGTCACATCACCTGAACGCTTGTCCTTTTTCATGATTATCCACAACAACAAAAGATATTTCTCAATCAACTTGCAGAATAAAAAATCCCCAAATTAGCATTAAGTCCAAAATTTCACCCGCGTAAAGTACTTCACGCGGAAGAAACACTGGACTGGGGGGGGACTTATAGAGGTAGGGTACTGAAAAGACCCAAATACCCTTAAGTATCACCCGCGGGACATATGGATCACCTGCATAATTACTTGAAGAAGGAGCACCCTCACGGTATATGCGGAAACATCCTGGAACCCTCCGAAGTCATCCGCAAGACGGAATATCCGTCCGTGTAAATAACCATGAGGAAGTGCCCAGGGAAAGCTGTCATTAACCAATAACATTCAAGATCTATCAAGATGATTTCTTGAGCAATACGTGACTTCTCAGCCAATCAGTAGAGGATACCTGGCCAGGCCGTTATAACCGTGCAGATGGCCAGAGTGGTCTATCATCCTATCCTGTGAAGACACGTGTCCAGGTTGTTATACATGCACATGCATCATATAAACTGAACCTATCAAATGATGACACGTGTCCAGGTGGTTATGAGAGCATCTTTCAAAGGGACAGCTGGCCCAATCATCTTCCCACACCCTTCGGCTATAAATACGTTCTCAACCATCATGAGGTAGAGATATTCACTCCCACTGTACTTTCACTATTTTCCTAAGTGCATTATATCCATCAGAATTGTACTTATTCTCATGCCGGAGGGTAGTTACGGGAAGACCCCCCTTTTGTCCTTCCTGTAACGAGCTCACGATGTCTGTTTTGCTGGTTCACGTCATTAAACTTTGGGAATTGTATTTATATCCTATTGGTAGTTAACCATACCCTACCCTGTGGACTCATTGGATCTAAGACCCGTCAAGGAGAGTAGATCCGTGTTTCATCAGTAATATAAAGTAAAATAATATCATAGCATATCATATGCATTGTCGTACTTATATTTGTCGATTGTGCCACACTTGATACTTATTTTGTTTTAGTGATTATTAAATTTAATTTCGTACGACCACAAATAAATTTGGACTCCAACCTTGATAAGATTTTGAAGCTGACGAATAAAATATTGAGCCAACCTTTTAAACATGTTTTCATGAAACTAATATATATATATATATATATATATATATATATATATATATATATATATATATATATATATATAACACTCTTGAAAAGGTATTAAATTATAATATTAAACCAATAAACATATGAAATACCTAAGCCAAATTTATACAACTAAACATTTTAAACAATTAGGACCAAAAATCACTTAACTTATTTTTAAAAAAATCAAATAACTAACCTAATAAAAAAAGATGAGAAATTTCAATTACCGCCCACCTCCTAAAAATAAAATAAAATAAAATGATATGATACAATATGACGCGATATTATATGATATTATTTTATAGTATAGATATTATATAATACAACTTGATATGATATGATATGATGCGATGTAATGCAATGTAATGTCACATTTAGTAAATTTTGTCATCACATTAATAAAATTATTTTATTATGTTGTTTACTTAAAAGATATTCTTAATGGCCTGATAAGCATAATGTAATAATTGTTAGCTTTTAAATTAGTTTTAGCATAAATGTCAAAATTTAAACTCACGCTATGGGCTCTTTGTCAATCTTGTTTGCATCTTTTGGATGCCTAATTTATAGAGGTTTCCTCTAGGATAGTCATCATCTTTCAGACTCAATAGTGATTTAGAGATATCTTTTAAATAAACACTTTAATAAATGTAAAAAGTTTTGGAAATGTTATCACAAAATTTATTAAATGTGACATATTAATTATATTGCATTGCGTTGCATTGTGTTGTATCATACCATATTACATTTCGTTATATTATGCTATGTTATGTTATGCTATATTATTTTAAGTATAATACAGTAAAGTAACATATATTATAATGCAATATAAAGTAAAATCATATCATAGCATATCATATGCACTGTCGTAATTATATGTGTCGATTGTGACGCACCTTATAATTATTTTATTTTAGTGATTATATGATTTAATCATGAACGACCACAAAGAAATTTGGACTTTGATAAGGTTTTGAAACCGACAAATAAAATATTGACACAACATTTTAAAAATGTTTTCATGACACTAAAATATATATAGAAATGTTGGTGCATGTTTTGTAACAGATGATCTTTTGTGTTTGTTAGAATTGAGAGCAACGGTCAAAGGGGAGTCTGTTGGTGCATTTTGTGACCGTCATATGCAATTCTGACCAGCGGAGACGCCATAGGCGAAGTTAGAACAACTTCGCCTACAGGCCCAAGCCAAAGCCCGCGAAGTTGTTTATCTATATATATGTGTGTCTTGTTTAGGGTTTAGTATCCAGAAATTTAGAGTATTTTGTGTTCAGTTCATTGTCTAGAGAGAAACAGAGAGGGAGAGTCGTGTGGGACGGCCCGAGGTAGAGCTCACCTCGGGTCAGCCGTGTTTTTGTTTTGTTCGGTATGTAACGTGGTTTTGATAATTATATAAAGGATCTGCAGGTTAGTTTACCCCATTCGTGTGTTTGTTTAAGTGTAATCGTGTTCTTCGTCTTCTACACCATAAACGAGTCTAGGAGGATTCCGCATTCCTAGACATCGTGCGGATCTCGTATCGATCAGCGACGCCCCGGGGGGGACTTACAAGTGGTATTAGAGCCTTAGACTCTTATACTATGGTTCGAGATCTACGTTTTGATGTTTCTGGCACGTTTTTGATGTGTTTTTGGCCGAACAGCCGCCGTAGGCGAAGTTATTGGGTTCAGGCGAAGTTGTCACTAAAATTTTAGGGTTTTGGCGAAGTTAGTAGCCAGGCGAAGTTATAGCCAGGCGAAGTTAATGAGGGGCGAAGTTGACTTTTAGGATAAGTTGACTTTTGGGCGAACTTATAGCCAGGCGAAGTTAATGAGGGGCGAAGTTGACTTTTAGGCGAAGTTGACTTTTGGGCGAAGTTGACTTTTGACGAAGTTGACTTTTGGTGAAGTTAAAAAAAATAAATAAATAAATAAATAAATAAATAAAATATGAGTTTTCGTCCGTATGGCCAGGTGTACACGATTATTGTGAGGCCGAAAGTGTTGTTCCGAAAACGAGTGAAACTTGGTATCTCTTGGTCTTACGTGTGAACAAATACGGGTCAATTATGGATATGGAGTTGAAGTTGTGAATGGGATATTGATTGAAACTGGATATTGACACATATTTGGGTGTTTTTGGGCAAAGAAATAGTTGTTGTTCGAGGTTGACCAACTAAAGAAAGTCAAATTGAACTGAAGGTTTTCGTCATTACTGGATTGCGGTCAGAGCATATTATTTATGTTATTTTCAAGGCGTTCGAGAATTGGATCCTGTTACGATTTTGGAACAAGTTGGATTTAATCGGGAATTAAAGTGCTTGTGTTCTTGATCGTTATCCCTGGTGATTGAAGATGCTTCGGATTAATTAATAGTCATGTGGTTAGATTCTGTCAAGGTGGTTTTATGATGAAATTGATCACTTGATGTTGAGTAGTTGAAGATTGAACCTTATCTTACCATACAATTCCGACGTGTTAGTGAAGTTGTGGAGGGAACACAACTTCACGTGTTGGTGAAGTTTGAAGAACTTCACGTGTAACGATTCCGACGAAACCCGGTATACCCTAACCGGTAGACAATAGTTACGTCATATTTAATGTCGGGTACATGAATTACTGTTGGTGCATAACGTCAGTAGTTCATAGTTTAGTGTCTGTAATCCAGTCTGTAATGTTAATTGTGTTTTGTTTATGTTTAAGCGAAGTTACTGACAAGTTCGCTTATCAGGCGAACTTGTTAGTCAAGCGAAGTTAGCAACAACTTCGCCTAAACATATCAGGCGAAGTTGTCGTGTATTTATACGCTAGGTCACGGCTTGTTTAGAGTTGTTGAAGGTAATCGTATACAGACGTGTGTGAGTCGAGAGACGTGAGAACCAGAGAGTATTGAGTCTGTATTCAGTGATTATATCACGTGTTTCGGTTATAATATAACGTGTGTTCGTTTATTCGTATCGTGTGTTTGTTTGATTCGTGTTCTACGCTCGTAACAACCTACGCAGGGATTCCGCACCTGTGTAGATCGAGATATCCCGTGCAGATCCATCCAGGGAACCTACAATTGGTATCAGAGCAGTTGCTCAATTGTGTAGATCGAGATATCCCATGCAGATCCATCCAGGGAACCTACAATTGGTATCAAAGCTATTGCTCAATTGTGTGGTTCGGGATATTCACGCGGGTGTAGAAATCGTCCCGTTTCGATTATTGAGTCGACAGTGGTTCACACTGCAGGGTTGTCGGTCACGATACCACCTGCGGTTACGTCCACAGCTACTTCTGATGTCCCGGTTTCATTCGAAATCCCTCCTCAGTATACTCAAGACATATCTCACATGAGGTTCGATTTCGATGCAACCCTATCAGACTCTGAAAGAATAGCTGCACTAGGGCGGGTCGTGGCAGAGCAATCTAGGATATATCTTATCCAGACCCAGGCTTTTCAGCGCCTAGTAGCAGAAAATCAACTACAGTCGTCCCTCCTGGTTGAACATGGAAAAATTATAGATGCTATGAAGGAGTTCTTGGCATCTCAGGGGGAGACGAGCTGTAAAGGCGACGAGCTCAGGACAAAGAAGAAGAATGACAGAGACGATGATCCCAATGCATCGAAAGGTGCAGGTGGTGAGTTGCCAAGAACTACTCAAGCTCTTGGGACAACCACATCTCAGGGGGAGTCTGCAGGTGCAGCTGGCGGTTCTGGTGGTGATGAGGTGGTGTTGGTAGATGACGAGGAGATGGGAGATGATGTGATCGATGCCTTGAAGGAGTTGGATGATGATATGTTAGATGTTGATGATGTGTGTGATGATGATGTGCTGCCATTAGAAGAAATTGAGAAGATTGGTGCACAGATAGTGATAGAAGATGATGTTGAAGAAGGTGAAATTGTAGAGGAGAATGTTGAACACGAGCTTCCAACCGTTGAGAAGTCGAATGTATGTGAAGATACAGTAGTTGATGATACAGAATGGGAGGAGCAGCCTAGATGGAAGGAAGGCTATGCTCATTGGTTTATCAAAACGAAGAAGCCAGTGGTACCTATAATGTTCAAGAAAAGTTATAATATTAAAGGGTACGCTGAGTCAAAGAAAGGCATTATCTGTTGGTTATATGATGAACAGCTAAAAGTGTTCGTGGTGAAAAGATATGATGGGATCCAATACTTTAAGAGGACGTTGAGATCTCTAAATACCTTACCTGAGTGTGAGGTAAAGGATTTGGCCAGACTGGGGTTGATTAATAGAAGTGATGATAATATGGCCAGAGTTATTGGGAAGATAGTATGGAAAGAAAGTATTAAAGAGAAAAAGTTTGAGTTGTTAAGACCACAGAAAGGGAAATTAGTTGAAGATACTGAAAGAGGAATGAGAGCAGATGGCAAACCTTGGATGGTGATGAAATATAAGCCGATTCGGTGTTTGAAAGAAGTACCGATGAATCTTATGCCTCAAGATGTGCTGAAAGATCTGAAATGGTGGTATGTGGATTGCCAGACTGCTGAAGCCGTGATGGAAGACGAAGACGAACAAGAAGTGCTAAGAGTGTATGATCTGATGCATCTTGTTAATTTATCTAAAGCTGATCTGCAGGTGTTAAACGAGAAGAAGATATTCTATATTCTAGCTTGGAAAGGCGAAGCGAGGAAATATCAGCGAGTAGTCACGGTCTGTGTAAGAGAGGGAGTGCATGCATGAAGATTACAAGACAAGTGCTTAAAGATAAAGATATGAAGCTACTGCCAAGGGGGAGTCTGTTGGTGCATAATGTCAGTAGTTCATAGTTTAGTGTCTGTAATCCAGTCTGTAATGTTAATTATGTTTTGTTTATGTTTAAGCGAAGTTACCGACAAGTTCGCTTATCAGGCGAACTTGTTAGTCAAGCGAAGTTAGCAACAACTTCGCCTGAACATATCAGGCGAAGTTGTCGTGTATTTATACGCTAGGTCACGGCTTGTTTAGAGTTGTTGAAGGTAATCGTATACAGACGTGTGTGAGTCGAGAGACGTGAGAACCAGAGAGTATTGAGTCTGTATTCAGTGATTATATCACGTGTTTCGGTTATAATATAACGTGTGTTCGTTTATTCGTATCGTGTGTTTGTTTGATTCGTGTTCTACGCTCGTAACAACCTACGCAGGGATTCCGCACCTGTGTAGATCGAGATATCCCATGCAGATCCATCCAGGGAACCTACAATTACCATAGTAATTATACGAGAATACATGGTTCACTGTATTGATTGTACGTGAATATATAATTCATCGTAATGAATATGCGATTAATCGATCGATAGTTATTGAAACCCGAACGAATCGAGGGTTCAATTATAGACGATATCTATAATATTTTGTGATTTTACGAAGCATTAATGCTTCGGGATAAGTAAAGTACGGCACAGAAAAAGAATTTCGATTTAATGGTACGTCGGTACATTAAACTAAACCTTCAATACCAAACCGAGCAAGAGATGATCGATCAAGCCGAAAAAGATGCGCAATTATTAATAATATGATGTTTAAAGTTAATGAAAGTCATGGTTTAAGTTTTTGAAGTTTTTAAATCAGTTATATATAAATTTCATTTTTAAGCCGAAAAAACGACCGTTTTAGCCTCGTTTTAAGCCGAATTAAACATTTAACCGAAAAACGAACTGAACCAGATTATCCAAAACATTATCCGGATTACGAGAATCCAAATGTGTGGATAAGAATAGAGAGGTGGGTCCCACCCCACCCCCCTATCAAGTCCGATCGGACCATGGTTCCCCATTCCTTATTATTTTCTTTTTTCGAAACAAACATTCATCAATCCTTCAACTCTCTCAACATATTGATCTAAAAACCGAGACTTTGTAGCAAGAACAACGAGGTAAAGATTGAGTATTTCACGTTTTCATCTTCCCTTCTCGAGTTATTTTCAAGAAAATGAGGTTTCAATGATGAAAACCGATTCTTGCATGATCAAGTGATGTATACGGGTTATACAAGGGATCTTGGTCCAAGAAAGGAGTTAAACGAATCACAAACGAATTTTTACGGTTAAATCCTTGTTTTTGAATCATAACCGAAACCATGAAAGAAATGGCTTGATCGTGAGTGTAACTTGCTTGGTATTGTGGTATGTTGGTTGTAGGTTCTGTATTTAGTGGTAGATAAGGCGGAAAGACGAGTTTGTAGCTTGTAGTGGCGGAAAACGAAAGGTATATTCGGTTTACGTTCGGTTTTGGAAATTTGGACAGATTGTTGATGCTTTAGAGTTAGATCATGAAATTTTACAGAGGTGTTAAACACATGAAAATATGAGTTCTGTGAATTTTTGGTAATTTTTGGATAAAGGATGAATATTTGGTGAATTTAATGCTCGGTTTTGGCCAAAAATGGTGAAAAATAGTTAACTATCATGAAAAATTCTGGAAAATTTCAGATAAGCTTTTTATATCATGTATAAGTCACACACAAAATTTGAGGACCATTGGAGAATTCTAAGTAGGCTTTTCGGTTAAACGAGTTCTAGGGTTTTCTAGCTCGGTTTTAGTGAAAATGGCATGTAAAAGAAGATTTGGGTTCTGGAAAAATTACAGGGTACTATGTGGATGGCAGGAGACATCCAGGAGAAATTTGGGATTTTTCTAAGATCGTTTGGTATTTACGACATATTTAGTGTTTAAATAGTGTTTAAAAATAGATAAATAAATTTTAAATATAAAAATTAATTCTGGAAATATTTTTATAAAATTCCCCACTGTCAAAAAGTGGTTTGTGCAAAATTTCAAGATCCGAGATTAAACGGATAATTATTTGTGCTAATTATCAAACTTTTAAAGTTAAAACGCGTAAACCGGTGAAGTTCGCTTAAGCGAGCTGACTGGTGTATAAAAACCCTAAAAATGAACTATTTTCATATAATCGAGTTAAACAAGTAAAAATGAATCATCCGAAAATAATTCGGATGATTTGAGTAATTTTACCCGATAAAACAGTTTCCGGTGCACAAAAGACGGAAACGGGTCCCGCGGCCAATCGGGGCGTCTAAACCGAGCTCTAATTTCACAACTTAAACTAAATTATCAGTCAACCACTATTTTCGGGTCGTGTGTGACCAAACACATTTTTGAAACATAAAAACGGGTAACCGTGATAGGCACGCAAAACGGGGAAAACAAGCTATTAGAAAATTTGACTGTTGAACTCTAAACGACATCACAATCTGAGTCCGGAGAAGTGTTTCTGGGTTAACATTGCCCCCGGAACGGGTACAGTACTGGGTTAACAGTGTCCCAAGATGTACTGGTTGATATGGTTAAAGTTATATTAATATGAGTGTATAGTAACGATCGTAGTGATCATATTACAGATAGGACGTGTTAACTGATAATGATTGTTGTTACCTGCTTGCATGTGCTAAGGTGAGTTTCACGAGCCCCTTTTTCTGAATTGTTTTTAAATAGTTTCTCAGGGCGGAAGCATGTTATTACTGAAATGTTTAAATACATACTGAACGCATGGACTTGCGTGGATTTATATATATTTTATTGTACGGGAATCGTACGGAAATGTACTAAGATGGTAATTGTCTGAGTTGCTAACATTCTAAGGTCCCGGAACACGAGTGATTAACTGAAAGCCGGTATAGTGTGGATAGTACTATTGGTCTGACAAACCCAAATGGTCCGGCATGGATTTGCTGATGTTTCCCAGCCAGTTGCACATGTCTATTTTGGGTGTTATATATATTTTGCTATGTAATGTTAGACATAGCGGTTTGGGGCAGTTCCGTGGGCGGGGGATATGCCACGGGGGTTGTGTGTGATAGTCAGAGGTTTCACTTGTGGGCTCAGCATAATTACATCGATAATAGTATTATTTTATGATAATGATTTATCATGGTTTACTCGAATTGTGAAACTCACCAACTATTCGTAGTTGATCCGTTTTCTCACATGCTTTTCAGGTACAACTAAGATGAAGTGATTGCTTACGTGCTAAGTGCTTGATGTGTGTAAGATTTGCGTGCGGAATGTTAGGATACATTATTATAAATAGAATTATGTATCGTGTTGTATGATGTGTGTATCACCTAGACGGTAATGAAATACAAGATAATGTAATCTGAAGTATATTAATGTATTCAGTTTTCTTTATAAACAATGTGGTTGATATCAGAGGTGTCTGTTGCATCCCGTTTACGTTTCCACTGCGGTTGCGGGGTGTTACATCACGTGATTGGTAGAGATGATCAATTAGGCACGGGGATGCATGCATGTCAAAGACCTCAATCGATATAGTCGGAAGAGCTTACACTGAAGGGGAGATCTGATATGGAAGACGCCGGGTGATTGGTAGATTTGTGAAGCTACAAGACAGTTTCAGACACGGCTGGTTGAAGACAGGATGGATGTTGCATGTGATATGTGAAGTTCAAGTTTGAAGATCACAGTGCAATCGAGTCCTACCAGAAGAAGAAAACAGAAGATCATCAGTTAAGGGGGTGTCTATTGGTGCATGTTTTGTAACAGATGATCTTTTGTGTTTGTTAGAATTGAGAGCAACGGTCAAAGGGGAGTCTGTTGGTGCATTTTGTGACCGTCGCTATGCAATTCTGACCAGCGGAGACGCCAACTTCGCCATAGGCGAAGTTAGAACAACTTCTCCTACATGCCCAAGCCCAAGCCCGCGAAGTTGTTTATCTATATATATGTGTGTCTTATTTAGGGTTTAGTATCCAGAAAGTTAGAGTATTTTGTGTTCAGTTCATTGTCTAGAGAGAAACAGAGAGGGAGAGTCGTGTGGGACGGCCCGAGGTAGAGCTCACCTCGGGTCGGCCGTGTTTTTGTTTTGTTCGGTATGTAACGTGGTTTTGATAATTATATAAAGGATCTGCAGACTGTTGAAAAGGTTACATATTATGATATTAAACCAATAAACATATAAAATAACTAAGCCAAATTTATATAATTAGACATATTAAACAATTAAGAACAACAATCACTTTACGTGTTTATTCAAACAATCAAATAAATAACCTAACAAAAAAATGAAAAATTTAATTTACCGCCCACCACCAGAAGCCAACTTCACTATCCAAAACCTCACCATAGATTTTACCAAGACGTTTACGGTCGTCAATTATAGGGGTGTGGATGGGTCGGTTTTTGTCTCATATGAAAATTTGATATTCAGGTTTTTATAAACCGTTTTAAGAATAAGAAATTAAATTTGCAATAAGAAACAAACGATTTCACCCAAACGGTTTCAAAATTCTTAGCGGATTTTAATCAAAATTCTATGTTGAATAACTTTGAATTGGATAAAATAACTTTGCAAAATACAAGTTGCATAAAAATTTTCATTATATTCTTTTGTTGTGACATAATCTGAAACAAACCGAAAAATATTAATAAATAATAAGAGAATGGATCCAAAAATGTTTTCTAACCGCATTGATACATATTTGTCATAAAAAAATTTATGGAGAAAGAATTAAGAAGAAAAATTGAATATGTTTTTTCGTCCATAGTAGTGCGTTGACCGTAAGCCGTAAAAAAACTAATGTAGACAAAATTTACATGTGATCTAGTTGTAATTTGATATATTTAAGTATACGATTATAAGATCTTTGGACATAAATTAATCTTAAAAAACTGAATAGTAAGAGTTATGACGAAATGGTGTTGAATCAAAACACAAGTGACTTGTTACCATTGGTGTCGTTTCAACCTTGTCTAAAGTTGCTACATCAAGTCCAACATGATACATTCGTCAAAGAGCTTATATTCTTCATGATATTTGACAGTCATTGTATTCCCGTCATAATTACTGAATATTAACGCTCAGCTACTTCATTTCCAATAACGCTCGACGCCAAATATGATTTTTTATATTAACGCTAGACCCTTTATAAAGAAAGTTAGTACGAAAAAATAAAACAATACTACGAATATCATTTATTATTTATTTTTATTATAAGCCATGGTTGTTCATATTCTGTTTCAAGTATAATAACACCTACATCTATGGTTCTGAAAGCACCATCCACCAAAAACACACCTTGACTCACAATCAACATCAGTATTACAACGAATATTTGTTCCTCTGTCTTTCCATGCAAAAACACATGATGTTTGCAAACCTGCAATATATATTTCATGAACAGGAAACTAGGAATATGTGAAAAAATGAAAAGGATCAATAAATATAAAATATTACCAGAGACAGAAAGAAATACCGCTAGCAAGAATGCAACCTTCAATGAAGTAGGGGTCATGTTTGAACACAATAAAATAAGTCTGTTAACTATTCGGATAAGCATAACTAGGTATCATATACCCATATATATAGAGAGAGTGAACCATATTGGGTATAAAAATAAAAGGATATTATATGACATGATATTATATGATATAATTTTATATTATATTATATAGTATGGTATACGATATGGCATTGCATTGTATAGTTTTGTATATAATATATCATATAATGCAATGCAATGTGTTTTGGATAGACTTAACGTGATGGTACATATCATATGAGAAATTTGATCCCATGTATATAGGAAGTGATGGTGCATGGATTTAACGAACCTAGTACATGGATAAATTAGACTAAAAATTGTCGTAAGATTAATTTTATGATGCATATGATAGGCTTGATAAATCATATAAGTGATGATAAGATATAAACCTAAATTGCTTGCCAAATCTAGTGGTATAAAATCTTGATGCATATATAATATATATTTTTTAAGTACTAAAAGGTTAAAGGTTGTTGGGTGTACATGCGTTAGTTTGCAAAGAAATTCAGTTTTTTTTTTAATTTCTCAATGAAATTCAATTTTATTTTTTCTTAAGTCTTGGATCCACTTTGTGTGTAGTAATACCGAACTGAGGTTTAAGACCTAAGTATTCGGCTTTATTTTATTGGTTTTTCGTACAAGACTGGGATCTTCTCTGCATATACTAAAAGCATAAACGTGTTAAAGACATGTATTGACCTGAAGGTTAAGGCCCTGTATACATTCATCTTATTTTGTCTTTCTATTTTTATATAAACGAAACCTTATCTGCGTGTAGAAATACCGATGTTAAGGGAGAATTTTAATCTTCTGAGTTGTTTTATTTTGTTATTTTTCATGGGACACAGCTGATCATATTAATAAATAAAAGTAAATACATGTGAAAAGTCATCGTATTAGATAAAAAAAGGTGTCTGATAGGTGGGGTCCACATAAGATTTTTTTTTGCTTAATTTAAAGATTTTTGTAAAGTTTAAAGTAGACAACTATATCTGCAATCATCGTTGTATTATGTGCATAATAATGTCGAAATAGAAGTGTAGCTTAGGACGTTTCTAGTCAATAAGATCCCATTTAGCGATCTTTGTCATCAAAATATGTACTATTTATCATATTTTGATTTTTGATTTTATTATTTTTGAGAAATTAAAAAAAATGGGTGTGTTTTGATAAACATTTGAAAAAAGACAAAAAGATTTTAGGTTTGTTTTAGGAAAAATATTTCAAAATCCAAAAATATTTTATTTTTTGCTTTATTTCTGATCATTGAGTTGTGCGAATTTAAATTGATAAAATCTTGAATTTTACCATCTTGTTCAAAGTTTTACTCAAGATTAAAAGTTACATTTGGAGGTTTTTGCTTCAGAATGCAAGTTTTGAAGGGTAATTAATGAACTTGTGGGTCCATTAGGGTAAATTTCCTTTCATTTATTAGTTTGTCTGTTCATTCGCTAGTATTCTGACTTGTTAAATGTTCATTTGCTATTTTGTTAGTGAATGGATAGCTAATGGATAACGCAATGAAGGTGATTCTTTAAGTTTTTAACCAATAAATGGTCAACTGTTAGAGATTTAGCGTATGAGCCCATTGTTGCCTAGGGTTTCGTGTAACACTAGCACGGAGTATAAATACTTCACTTTAACAAATGGAAGCCCATTCGTTCAGTCTTGTTTGTCTCGTATCTTGTTCTCTATTAAACGAACCCTTGCAAAAACTTTTCTAGAAACATTATGTGCATTTGATCATTTTTATCTGTTTCCGTAATCATTTTAGGTAAAACTAGGGGTTTCATAACATCTTGATGATGATATCGGTCTGGATTTTAAACCTTGACATTAAAAAACCTTAACCATACAAAAAATTGATTAATTGACATATAAAATCTGTTTGTTTATTAAATTAATAGATATATTGACTGAATCGATCATATATCGATTCAGTTTGGATAGGTTTTGGATGTTAATTGTTGGTTTTAGGGTAATTGAATAGTAAGTGTATGTGATAAACCATTATCTAATTGATTACGGCATCAATTACACTTACGGATCTAGTCGTTGATATGATATACGATTTGTAGTAAGTAAATTACTTTAACAGATTGTTGAGAGAACAATTTGGTAGCGTAACAGTGCAGAAACTATGAATAATGATAACTAATAATTAACTTGAATACTATACAAGTATATATAGACGATGAAGTCATTCGTTATACAAACCATAACAAATGAGCTTCATTCGTCATCATATCTTAACTATTAATAGTTTAGACTAAGGAATAACACATCCGTTAACAAGTCTAACAAATGGATCAAAATAAACACGAATGGACACATTCATTATTGACTACTCTATATGGAGAGACTAATACATGATGTATTAGTCATGCGACTGGTATATGGAGAGACTAGTACATGGAGTATTAGTCTGTTTCAGGAAGAAAGAGAAAATAATATCTGGTAGGACCAGCCCACTTTTGGGGGGAAATTTCCCACCCACCTGTTTAAAATATTTTTTTCTTTTATTAATATTCTTCTTGGGACACAACATATTGACAACCAACCACATTACATGCAATTGTAATCTCTCTCCTCTCACTCTTCTCTCCAAAATCGGTTCAAGGAAGAAGAACACAAGAAGGTTTTATCTTTCAAAGTGCAAGAGTGATAAAATCCTAGCAAGAAAGGTGTTTGTTAAAGGCTTGGAGGGTATACAAGCTTGAGGCTCTTCTCCATTGAAGGCTAGCCATTCAAACCGTCATCTCCTTCATATTCTTGCCTATTGAAAGGTTGTATTACATAAACCCCCTATGGTTGTTAGTTTTGGTATGCATGTAATTCGTATATGGATCCGGGGCTTGGGTTTTACATATAAAATGGGTTTTATATTAATCGATATAACAAGATTTAAATCTATTTTATCCGCTGCGTATTTCATATAAAAGGGTTTATATGGCTTTTGATAATCTTGTTAAAACCCAACAATGGCATCAAGAGCCGCTTATACGGATACATGCATCAATAGATCTAAAAATTTTCGGGTTTTATGGTGTGGTTCACCATATGGCCGAAATTTTTGGGGCTTTTGGTTACCCCTTGGTTCTTCAAGGTTATACTTTACATGGATGATTGGTTGTTTTGTTTGGACAAAACCCTAAACTTTCGGTTTTTCTTATCCTTGGCCGAAAGTTTGAGGTTTACAAGGGGAACCATTTAGAGATGTAATAATTGCATATTTGGATATGCATTTGGATGTTCATAACCTAGCCATGACCTTGTGTTTGGATGTGTGTTTGTGTTGTGATTTATTCAATATTCAATTTGGTTGTAATATTATTTTATTTGGGTTTGTAATCTATTTATTCATTCATATTGGTTTGTAATAATAAGTAGATTAGTTGTATTTCTTTTACTAGAGAAAAATGTATTAGGATATATTTTTTGTAAAAGAAGATGCAACAAGGTTACGGTTTTGGTTTTGGGCCTTAATGGACCTCCTAGTCCAAGATGGGATTTTAGCCCAAAGGCCAAAGCCCAAACGTGGAGGCCCAAGGAAGCTAGGAGCTGAAGTTGGAGCCCATTGGAAGCCCAAATATAGTGGAAAAGTCATAACACAAGGTGGACACTTGAAGCATATAGATGCGGGATCAAGTGGGATTTCACCGACACATACCTTGTGTCATTTATCGTCCTTTAGGAGAGACATTTTGGCACACTTATTTCGGTCAACAAGTGTGGCCAAGATTAGGTGGCTAAGGTTATGAACTTGTGGTTGTTTATTTATGCTTGCATGGTTGATTTATATATTTTGTTTTATCTTATTTGGATAAGGATAATTAACAATCTTAATATCAACAACTTGCATAAAATTGGTTCCTTAGAAATCATTAGGTAATAAAATTGGTTTTATTAAAAGATAATGATTTCACAATAAAATAGGTTTTATTAAAAGGAACTTTGAAAATGTGTTTTCAAATAAAGTACCATACATTTGAATGCATGCAAATGCAAGGTACATAGTTTTCCAATCTAGAATCTAGAAAACTTAAATCCCTTTTAAAAGAACAAGTTAAACACCATCCTTTTATACAACACTTAAGTCACTTGTAGACTTGATGTGGGGTAAGGGTCACCTAACCACATTTAATAAAACTTGTGATCTTAAGGTGGTTTTACAATACTTTTGGGATGAGGGTCACTTAACCACTTGTATGTGTAAACTCACACGTGTGTGTAAGTAGGATGACTTGATTTGGAAAGCATGTGAATAGGGTCACCGACACATGGCGTTCAAAGGTGTTGATGGGATTAAACACGCCAACAAAACATATGATGTTTAACCGATCCCATAAAACTAGAAGTTGCAAAGGGTTGCAATCGTCAAACGTTGACTACCTTGTTAATTCAATAGTAGGTTAAGGGTCACCTAACTACTATGTGAATGTAACGTTGGGTTCTAGATTTTAATAATTAATTGTCTTGAAGACATAAAGGGTATTAGGATTTAAATTAGTTTAATTGATATCAAAAATACTAAAAGTGAACTTTGTTAAATTATGTAGATGTCCGCAATCTACAATCCACCTAACGCAATTATCCCACCCGTGCATAACCTATCACTAAGATCTTTACTTGATAAGGATCGTCTTAACTATAATAATTTTATGGATTGGTATATAAAATTGAGAATTGTTCTCAAACAAGAAAAGGTCCTACATATTGGACGATCCTATTCCCGATGAACCGAACATTGACGATTTAGATGCCTATAACGATTGGTTAAAATACACTGAGGATTCGGTGCAAGTTTCTTGTCTCATGTTGGGAACTATGATTCCCGAGATTCTAAAGGGTTTTGAACATCATGGGGCATATAAACTTAAGGAAATGTTCCTTACTCAAGTTAGGGTGGAATGCTTTAAAAGGGTTCAAGCGCTTCATGCATGTCATATGGAAGAAACACAATCGGTGAAGAGGAATCACCCGGAACCTAAAGCAAAGGTTGCTAGATGTAAGGGAAACATCAAGGGTAAAATCAAAGGGAAAGCTAAAGCGGAACCACCCAAACCAAAGGAAAAGAAGCTAAAGGTTAGCTTAAACAACCCGTGCTTTGGTTGTGGTGAGATAGGACATTGGAAAGGGGATTTTCCAACCTATCTCAAAGAGTTGAAAGACAAGAGGGATGCGGGGCAAATCTCGGGTACAACTTTCATGATCCATATTGATCTTAATGTTATTTCTTCTAACACATGGGTATTGGATACCGGATGTGGAACTCATATTTGCAACTTGTTGCAAGAGGTCAAAAGAAATAAACATTTCAAGAAAGGAGATACAAGTCTCTTCATGGGCAACAGAGCAAAGGTTGATGTCGAAGCCCAAGGAGACTATGTTTTGAAGCTTCCAAATGGTTTGGAAGTTGTTTTGAAAAACATTTTGTATGCTCCTAGTTTGACTAGGAACATTATCTTAGTTTCTCTTTTAGGACAATGTGGTTATGATTTAATGTTTGTAGACAATGGTATTTGTGTATTCATGAATGATGTCTTTTATTTTAAAGTGATGCCGTCTAATGGCATTTACGAATTGGTTCATGATAATACATCCTTTGCTAACATGTTGTACCAATCTAGCACCAAGAAACTCAAAGTGGATTTGAGTAAGACTTATCTTTGGCATTGTCGCCTTGGTCACATAAACAAGGATCACATTCATACCCTTCAAAAGAATGGTCTTTTGAAATCAAGTGATGTTAGTGCACGGTTTCGGTGTCTGTAGCGATCGAATAAGTTATAGGCAGTTTAGTCTTTGTATTTAATGTATATTATAAATAGCCTATAAATAGGTAGATTATGTCATAATTTAGGTAGAGAACATGTACATATTTAGAGGGAGATCTAGATCTAAATTATGCTCTCCATAAGTTATTTCCATCCACCATAATGTATTCATCCATATTTATCAATAAAGTTATAATTTAACGTTTAGATCTTGTACATAATCGATGTATCGTATTAGCGGCTAGATCTGTAACGATTCCGACGAAAACCGGTATACCCTAACCGGTAGACAATAGTTACGTCATATTTAATGTCAGGTACATGAATTACCACAGTAATTATACGAGAATACATGGTTCACTGTATTGATTGTACGTGAATATATAATTCATCGTATTGATTATGCGATTAATCGATCGATAGTTATTGAAACCCGAACGAATTGAGGGTTCAATCATAGACGATATCTATGATATTTAGTGATGTTACGAAGCATTAATGCTTCGGGATAAGTAAAGTACGGCACAGAAAAAGAATTTCGATTTAATGGTACGTCGGTACATTAAACGAAACCTTTATTACCAAACCGAGCAAGAGACGATCGATCAAGCCGAAAAAGATGCACAATTATTAATACTATGATGTTTTAAGTTAATAAATGTCATGGTTTAAGTTTTTAAATCGGTTTTATATAAATTTTATTTTTAAGCCGAAAAAACGACCGTTTTAGCCTCGTTTTAAGCCGAATTAAACGTTTAACCGAAAAACGAACTGAACCAGATTATCCAAAACATTATCCAGATTTCGGAAATCAGAATATGTGGCTAGAAATGAAGAGGTGGGTCCCACCCCACCCCTCCTTTTAGTCCGATCGGACTCCTTATCCACAAAACACATTTCATTTTCTTTTTTTACAAACACAATCCAACAAACCTTTAATTCTCTCAAGATCTTGAATCAAAAACCGACAATTCTAGCAAGAAAAGCCGAGGTAAAATCGTGTTATTTACGTGTTCATATTCGTTTCTTGAGTGTTCTTGCAAGAAAAGGAGGTTTCCAAGTGAAAAAGGGTGAAAACCCGAGATGGAAACCGATTCTTGCATGATCAAGTGATGTATACGGGTTATACAAGGGATCTTGGTCCAAGAAAGGAGTTAAACGAATCAAAAACGAATTTTTACGGTTAAATCGTTGTTTTAGTATCATAACCGTAACCATGAAAGAAATGGCTTGATCGTGAGTGTAACTTGCTTGGTATTGTGGTATGTTGTTTGTAGGCTCTGTATTTAGTGGTAGATAAGGCGGAAAGATGAGTTTGTAGCTTGTAGTGGCGGAAAACGAAAGGTATATTCGGTTATGTTCGGTTTTGGGAAATTTGGACAGATTGTTGATGCTTTAGAGTTAGGTCATGAAATTTTACAGAGGTGTTAAAAACATGAAAATATGAGTTCTGTGAATTTTTGGTAATTTTTGGATAAAGGATGAATATTTGGTGAATTTAATGCTCGGTTTTGGCCAAAAATGGTGAAAAATAGTTAAATATCATGAAAAATTCTGGAAAATTGTAGATAAGCTTTTTATGTCATTTATAAGTCACACACAAAATTTGAGGTCATTTGGAGAAGTCTAAGTAGGCTTTTCGGTTAAACGAGTTCTAGGGATTCTAGCTCAGTTTTAGTGAAAATGGCATGTAAAAGAAGATTTTGGTTCTAGAAAAATTGCAGGGGACTATGTGGATGGCAGGGAACATCCAGGAAAAATTTGAGATTTTTCTAAGATCGTTTGGTATTAATGACATATTTAGTGTTTAAATGGTGTTTAAAAATAGATAAATAAATTTTAAATATTGAAACTAATTCTGGAAATATTTTTATAAAATTCCCCATTGTTAAAAAGTGATTTTTGCAAAATTTTAAGATCCGAGAGTAAACGGATAAGTATTTGTGCTAATTATCAAACTTTTAAAGTTAAAACGCGTAAACCAGTGAAGTTCGCTTAAGCGAGCTGACTGGTGTATAAAAACCTTAAAAATGGACTATTTTCATATAATTGAGTTAAACAAGTAAAAATGAATCATCCGAAAATAATTCGGATGATTTGGGTATTTTTAACCGATTTAACAGTTTCCGGTACGCCAAAGACGGAAACGGGTCCCGAGGTCAATCGGGGCGTCTAAACCGAGTACTAATTTCACCACTTTAATTAAATTATCAGTCAACAACGATTTTCGGGTCGTGTGTGACCAAACTCATTTTGAAACATAAAATTTGATAACCGAGCTAGGCACGCAAAACAGGGAAAACAAGCTATTAGAAGATTTGACTGTTGAACTCTAAACGACTTCACAATCTGAGTCCGGAAAAGTGTTTCTGGATTAACCTTGCCCCCATAACGGGTACAGTGCTGGGTTAACAGTGTCCCCAGATGTACCGGTTGATACGATTAAAGTTATATTAATATTGAGTGTATAGTAATGATCGTAGGGATCATATTACAGATTGGACGGGTTAACTGATATTGATTGTTTTTACCTGCTTGCATGTGCTAAGGTGAGTTTCACGAGCCCCTTTTTCTGAATTGTTTCAAATGTTTTCCCGGGGCGGAAGCATGTTACTACTGAAATATTTAAGTACATACTGAACGCATGGATTGCGTGGATTTTACTGAACGCATGGATTTGCGTGGATTTATATATATTGTTTATTGTACGGGAATCGTACGGAAATGTACTAAGATGGTAATTGTCTGAGTTGTTAATATTGTAAGGTCCCACAACAGTGTTCTGGTTTAACAGTGTCCCCAGAGATTATTGGAAGTGTTCTGGGTTAACAGTGTCCCCAGAGATTATTGAAAGTGTTCTGGGTTAACAGTGTCCCCAGAGGTTATTGGAAGTGTTCTGGGTTAACAGAGGTTTCACTTGTGGGCTCAGCATAATTACATCGATAATATTATATTTTGATATTGATATATCATGGTTTACTCGAATTGTGAAACTCACCAACTATTCGTAGTTGACCCGTTTTCTCACATGCTTTTCAGGTACAACTAAGATAAGGTGATTGCTTACGTGCTAAGTGCTTGATGTGTGTAAGATTTGCGTGCGGGATGTTAGGATACATTATAACAAATAGAGTTATGTATCGTATGGTATGATGTGTGTATCACCTAGACGGTAATGAAATACGAGATAATGTAATTTTGAAGTATAATAATGCATTCAGTTTTCTTTATAAACAATGTGGTTGATATCAGAGGTGTCTGTCGCATCCCGTTTACGTTTCCGCTGCGGTTGCGGGGTGTTACAGAACTTGGTATCAGAGCCATTGGTTATAAAAGAATTAGGATGTCTTTAAAAGATACCTAAAATATAACCAGTAGCTCAAGTAATATAGGATCTGAATATCAACTAATAATTTATAGTGACGAGGTCTGGATGAACTTGGATAGACAAGTGAGTTGTTATGGTCCGGAACATAATAGCAGACTTGTCCGCACGAGGGAATTCAGGGGAAGTCACGGGGTACATTAATAGGTAAAAATGGCAACATACGTTTAAAGTATATAATATTATTTATGTGTGCTAATGTGTATATATATATATACGTCATATCTTGTGGGTACCTGTATTGAGAAATGGGACCCGGATAAGGAACCGGGGGATGAAATAATAAAAGTACCGGCGATGCCGAAATTTCTAAGAGCATCGGTTGATGATGAGTTTGACTTATCGGGCCATAATTATGATAGTACCAAGTTAGATCTCCCGTTTGACATTAACCAGAAATATCTAGTAACCGTCACTCCCAACCAAAATTGATGAATCCCTTACCCTACCAACACCGGTACCGTATATCCTAATAACCCCAGATGTTCACCCGAACCGTCGACCCTCACGTACGGACGGATCCGTACCTGAACCCATTCTTATTCCATTAAGGTAAATAAATAAATAAAATAATAGTAATAATAAATTTGATAGTAAATCAGCAAATAAAAAATAATATATAGAAATATATATGTATTTCTCACTCTTAAACGTATGAGTCATACCACCTCCAGATCGAGAATTACCGATTTCAACGAACCTAGAACGCCTGAGGACATTGACTGAGCAAGTGATAGAGATTCCCATAATAGTAATTAATAATATTTGAAGGCAACCCATGTTGCGCGATTACCTTGAACCTTGCAACTCCCTAGGTTATCCTTATATCCGTTAGATGCCTACGCCCATGTATGCTCGAATAGAATGATTACCCATACAGAAAGAGGTGTTGGAGTCATTATAGCATAGTTGGTTGTTCGTTCGTAGATGGTATACCGTGTATGCCGGATATACAAATAGACACGGATATTATAACTCCGTGGTACGTAATCGTTTGGTGCTCACGGTGAGCATGTATCGGTTATGAAGACATGCAGAAGGATATTGAAATCAAGCCTGCTAAACATTAATCTTTGTTGAGAAAGATCTATACGTCGGTTGGTGACAAGGATTATGAAACATATTTGAACGTTAACCGACGTCAGGTTAAGTCCATATGTTATTATATTTGTGGGACATATATATTAGATACTGATATGTGTAATATGTATGATAATATTTGGTGTGTATGTGTACCTGCTGTCATGATTGAGCTGGTAACGAGTTATACGGTGAGATTAGTATTGATTACTGCGTACGGGATAAGTACGGCAGAATGACATAAAAAGAGTAACTCCAATGATGGAGATTGATATGATTCAGTTGATTGCTCAAAGATAGCAGATGATGATACCGAATGTCGTATCACAGATCACTGCTAGTGTTGATACAAATGTGATCGCAAGATTGTAGATCGAGCAATCACATGAATATGAATATTTCAATTCTTGGTGGTATTACTAAAAGTGATAATGTTCCACCGAATACTATTATGACTACAAGTATTAGTTATAAACTAAACATGAATAGTAGTCGTAATGAATTAGATCCGGTATGAAGGATATGTCTGTTGATTGTGTTAAGGAAATTACTAATAGTTTACTGATGGTAAAGGGAGGAATGGATTAGCGAGTGGATAGAAAAGATCGAAAAGGTTAAGGATATTGGTATGAGTCTTGAACATTGTGTAGTGAATTATGCTACAGATATGTTGGTAGATTATGTTGTATCATGATGGAACACGATGGTACAAAATTATAATTAGAAAATTATTACTCAGATGATATGGTCAGAATTTAAAATTCTTGTGCTAGAGCACTTTTATTCGAGTAATTAAGTGCAGAGATTGGGAACCGAGCTTTGGAAAATAGAAATGTTGTGTGCTGATCACTTGGAACACGCTAATCGTTTGAAGGAATTGTCATGTCTGGTAACATGGCTAATTACTCCTGAAACTAAGCGAAGTGAGCGCAATATTGGGGACTAACTCCATCGATAAAGAGTATAGTCAATCCTGTAAAATATACAACCTTTGGAAGGGTTGTGTCACAAGCCAGCATTGATATATTTAACTCTATGGGAAGCGGACTGGAAGGACGTTAGGTGAGACGTCGAGTGTTAAAGAAGAGAAATGATAACGGTTTAGTGCAAGATAGACTCTTGAATAAGTAAGTATGTCCTACAACCCAGAATTATACTAAGACTAGTTCTGGTGTGAAACATGAACCGCATGAAGGGTCCTTCCCTAAATGTGGAAAATATGGTTATCGGTAGGAAGAAGAATGTCGAGTGATAGTAGGCCACAGGTGTGGTAAAGATGGGCGTAATACCCCAATTGTAGAACCAATTGAAGCCATGTGAACCGGCAACCCCAACCCATTCGTATACAACCACTCCGAACCCAACAACTTCAATAACAATCCATTCAAAGAAACCAAATTATGCCAAGCAGTTGTACTTGCTATGAATGTGGCAGTACAGAACGTTTCAAAAGAAATTGCCCAAAGTTGAACCAAGGTGTCGTTGGAAGACGAACCTCATGACAAGCATCAACCTCTGATCAAGCAAAGAGCCGTGCTTTTGTGAGTAATTTGAATAAAGCACGTCATTATCCAAAGGTGGTGTTAAGTATGTGGTAGTTTTAAATCAATAGACTTCAGTGATAATTTTTACGGTCGTCGATAGAAGTTAGTTCCCGTTAACCTCCTATCATTTGGAAATGTACCGATTAGCGAAACTATAGAACCCTATACTGTAGAATCGCTAACGGTAAATCCCTAATGGTTAACTAAATTGTACGGAATTGCCCCAATAATCTGAACGATTAACCTTTCCTTATTGACCTACGACCAGTAAAGCAAAGAAGTTTTGACGTAGTAGTTAGCATGGATTGGCTGACTCAACATGAAGCAGAAATCAAATATGAAGAGAAGATGATTAGAAGCTCTCTTTCGGACGATGAAGCGATTAAATACAGAGAAAAGTGTACGGTATTATGTTGCCACTCAAGTCTCATCTTGAGATATTATAATATTTACGACAAGAATACGTGGTGTATTTAACAAACGTAATTGCCAAAGTATTTAAAAGAAAACATATAGAAGATATCCCGTTGGTACGCAAATTTCCACAAGTTTTCCCAGAAGAACTCCCTGGATTACCGCCAACCCAACAGGTCGAATTCAGAATCGATTTAATGTCTCAAGCTGGCCCTGTTGCTAAAGCACCCTACCGACTTGCACCGTCCGAGATGCAAGAATTATCCAATCAGTTACAAGAATTGTTAGATAAGATTTTATACGACCTAGTTAGTCACCATGGGGTGCACCAGTTTTAATTGGGAAATGAAGGACGGAAGTGTTAGGATATGTGTTGATTAGGGAGAATTGAATAAAGTGACAATCAAGAATAGGTATTCACTTCTTCGAAGTAAATGATATGTTTAACCAACTGCAAAGGGCGATTTATCTTTAAAAAGTTGATCTTATATATAGTTATCACCAAATGAAAAATCCAAGAGGAGGACGTTGCAGCAACAGCGTTGCGGACTCGCTACGGCCATTATGAATTCTTATTCATGCCGTTCGGGTTAACAAATGCGCAGGCAGTATTCATGGAACTCATGAATCGAGTCTGTAAACCTTACTTTGACAAATTTGTCATAGCATTCATTGATGATATTTTGATATATTCGCAACGTAAAGAAGAGCACGAACGAGGATTAAGGAAAATTGTGGAAGTGTTAAAACAAGAAGAGCTATACGCGAAGTTTTCAAAATGTGATTTTGAATAAAGAAGGCATAATCCCTTGGTCATGTTGTAAAGCAACAAAGATTTCACAAAGATCCAAATAAGATAGAAACCATTAAAATTGTGCCAAGCACCGAATTTAAGTCTCCCTGATGGAGACGATGGTTTTGTCGCGTATTGTGACGAATCGCGTAAAGGGTTAGGATGCGTGTTGACGCAGTATATTAAGGTTATAGCCTATGCTTCCCGACAGTTTAAAGTACACGAGTAAAATTACACTACTCACGACTTAGAACTGGGAGTGGTTATCTACGCACTTAAAATGTGGAGACATTGTCTCTACGATACGAAGTGCACCATCTTCACCGATCATAAAAGTTTGCAGCACATATTTGATCAGAAGGAACTGAATATGAGGCAACGAAAATGGGTCGAGTTGTTAAGCGATTATGACTGTGACATCCGTTATCACCCTGGCAAGGCTAACGTCGTAGCCGATGCCTTGAGTAAGAAAGATCGGGTTAAGCCATTGCGAGTGCGAGTGCTGGGGATGATAGTCCAGTCGAACCTTCGATCCTGATTCGAGTCGCTCAACGTGAGGCGTTGAAAGAGGAACAATTGGAAAAGAAGGAATCTTACGGCAATGAGGAGAATTTTGAACAGCGCGTGGACTAAATTCTCTACTTCAAAAAAAAATTGGGTTTGGATCCCGACTCTCCATGACCTTCGTGAATTAATCATTGACGAAGCGCATAGATCGGAATAATCCATACATCCGGGATCGGATTTGACTATTGATGATACGGATATCTGAAAGGATTTTTATTAATGGTCGAGCTTGGAGAAAGATATGGTTACGTGTGTTGGTGAATATTGAGTTATGCAAGAGATAAGGCTGCACACCGAAAACCCTAGGGGACGCCACAACGACAGAAAATTCGCCAATGATAGTGGGAATAAATTACAATGAATTCTTGCCTAAATTCCTGATGGTGAAATGGTATCTCGTCGTGGAGTGCCATTTTCAATTATCTCAGATCAAAATAGTCATCCTACTTCCATTATTGGAAGACAGGGAAGGAAGCATCGAGAGCTTGAAGCTTTCTATGGGTAAAGTGATTATCACCAATTTGTTAAATTGAAAATGGGCGTCACTCAAGCCATAATATTTGGATTGATTAGAGAATCAACCAATCAGGTTTATAATATTTAAGATAAGCTGAAAGCAGCGCGAGATTGGCAAAGGAGTTATGCCAACACTCAAAGGAAACCATTGTCGATGGAAAGAGGTGACAAGGTATTTTTAAGGCATCACCTTAGAGAAGTGATATGAGGTTTGGCAAAACCGAAAATAGCTCCTTGATATATTGGACCTCATGAGACTATTTCCATGATTGGTCATTTAGTTTATCGATTAAAGTACTCCAGGGGCTAAGTATTATACATGATGTTTTGCCATGTATACGGAATGAAAAGTACCTAAGCGATGAGACAACGAAAGTACTAGTAATGGAAGTACTCATAGAAGACATGCTTGATATGATAAATAATTCCGTAGAGATAGTAGACGGGAAAACTAAACAGTTTGGACATACCAAGCTTTATGGATTAAGATTAAGTGGAATTCACAGCGAGGACCAGATTATACCTGGTAACGCGAGGGTGAATTCTGAAGGAAAAACCCCCCACCTTTCTCTCGAAAGGGGATAGTGGGCGTGTAAAATTTCGAGGACGAAATTTCTTAACGGGGGGAGAATGTAACGATTCCGACGAAAACCGGTATACCCTAACCAGCAGACAATAGTTACGTCATATTTAACGTCGGGTACATGAATTACCACAGTAATTATACGAGAATACATGGTTCACTGTATTGATTGTACGTGAATATATAATTCATCGTATTGATTATGCGATTAATCGATCGATAGTTATTGAAACTCGAACGAATTGAGGGTTCAATCATAGACGATATCTATGATATTTAATGATGTTACGAAGCATTAATGCTTCGGGATAAGTAAAGTACGGCACAGAAAAAGAATTTCGATTTAATGGTACGTCGGTACATTAAACGAAACCTTTATTACCAAACCGAGCAAGAGACGATCGATCAAGCCGAAAAAGATGCACAATTATTAATACTATGATGTTTTAAGTTAATAAATGTCATGGTTTAAGTTTTTAAATCGGTTTTATATAAATTTTATTTTTAAGCCGAAAAACGACCGTTTTAGCCTCGTTTTAAGCCGAATTAAACGTTTAACCGAAAAACAAACTGAACCAGATTATCCAAAACATTATCCAGATTTCAGAAATCGGAATATGTGGCTAGAAATGAAGAGGTGGGTCCCACCCCACCCCTCCCTTTAGTCCGATCGGACTCCTTATCCACAAAACACATTTCATTTTCTTTTTTTACAAACACAATCCAACAAACCTTTAATTCTCTCAAGATCTTGAATCAAAAACCAACAATTCTAGCAAGAAAACCGAGGTAAAATCGTGTTATTTACGTGTTCATATTCGTTTCTTGAGTGTTCTTGCAAGAAAAGGAGGTTTCCAAGTGAAAAAGGGTGAAAACCCGAGATGGAAACCGATTCTTGCATGATCAAGTGATGTATACGGGTTATACAAGGGATCTTGGTCCAAGAAAGGAGTTAAACGAATCAAAAACGAATTTTTACGGTTAAATCTTTGTTTTAGTATCATAACCGTAACCATGAAAGAAATGGCTTGATCGTGAGTGTAACTTGCTTGGTATTGTGGTATGTTGTTTGTAGGCTCTGTATTTAGTGGTAGATAAGGCGGAAAGATGAGTTTGTAGCTTGTAGTGGCGGAAAACGAAAGGTATATTCGGTTATGTTCGGTTTTGGGAAATTTGGACAGATTGTTGATGCTTTAGAGTTAGGTCATGAAATTTTACAGAGGTGTTAAACACATGAAAATATGAGTTCTGTGAATTTTTGGTAATTTTTGGATAAAGGATGAATATTTGGTGAATTTAATGCTCGGTTTTGGCCAAAAATGGTGAAAAATAGTTAAATATCATGAAAAATTTTGGAAAATTGCAGATAAGCTTTTTATATCATGTATAAGTCACACACAAAATTTGAGGTCAGTTGGAGAAGTCTAAGTAGGCCTTTTGGTTAAACGAGTTCTAGGGATTCTAGCTCGGTTTTAGTGAAAATGGCATGTAAAAGAAGATTTTGGTTCTGGAAAAATTACAGGGGACTATGTTGATGACAGGGGACATCCAGGAAAAATTTGGGATTTTTCTAAGATCGTTTGGTATTTACGACATATTTAGTGTTTAAATGGTGTTTAAAAATAGATAAATAAATTTTAAATAAAGAAATTAATTCTGGAAATATTTTTATAAAATTCCCCACTGTTAAAAAGTGATTTTTGCAAAATTTCAAGATCCGAGAGTAAACGGATAAGTATTTGTGCTAATTATCAAACTTTTAAAGTTAAAACGCGTAAACCGGTGAAGTTCGCTTAAGCGAGCTGACTGGTGTATAAAAACCTTAAAAATGGACTATTTTCATATAATTGAGTTAAACAAGTAAAAATGAATCATCCGAAAATAATTCGGATGATTTGGGTATTTTTAACCGATTTAACAGTTTCCGGTACGCCAAAGACGGAAACGGGTCCCGAGGTCAATCGGGGCGTCTAAACCGAGTACTAATTTCACCACTTTAATTAAATTATCAGTCAACAACGATTTTCGGGTCGTGTGTGACCAAACTCATTTTGAAACATAAAATTTGATAACCGTGCTAGGCACGCAAAACGGGGAAAACAAGCTATTAGAAGATTTGACTGTTGAACTCTAAACGACATCACAATCTGAGTCCGGAAAAGTGTTTCTGGGTTAACCTTGCCCCCAGAACGGGTACAGTGCTGGGTTAACAGTGTCCCCAGATGTACCGGTTGATACGATTAAAGTTATATTAATATTGAGTGTATAGTAATGATCGTAGGGATCATATTACAGATTGGACGGTTTAACTGATATTGATTGTTGTTACCTGCTTGCATGTGCTAAGGTGAGTTTCACGAGCCCCTTTTTCTGAATTGTTTCAAATGTTTTCCTGGGGCGGAAGCATGTTACTACTGAAATATTTAAGTACATACTGAACGCATGGATTGCGTGGATTTTACTGAACGCATGGATTTGCGTGGATTTATATATATTGTTTATTGTACGGGAATCGTACGGAAATGTACTAAGATGGTAATTGTCTGAGTTGTTAATATTGTAAGGTCCCACGACAGTGTTCTGGGTTAACAGTGTCCCCAGAGATTATTGGAAGTGTTTTGGGTTAACATTGTCCCCAGAGATTATTGAAAGTGTTCTGGGTTAACAGTGTCCCCAGAGGTTATTGGAAGTGTTCTGGGTTAACAGAGGTTTCACTTGTGGGCTCAGCATAATTACATCGATAATATTATATTTTGATATTGATATATCATGGTTTACTCGAATTGTGAAACTCACCAACTATTCTTAGTTGACCCGTTTTCTCACATGCTTTTCAGGTACAACTAAGATAAGGTGATTGCTTACGTGCTAAGTGCTTGATGTGTGTAAGATTTGCGTGCGGGATGTTAGGATACATTATAACAAATAGAGTTATGTATCGTATGGTATGATGTGTGTATCACCTAGACGGTAATGAAATACGAGATAATGTAATTTTGAAGTATAATAATGCATTCAGTTTTCTTTATAAACAATGTGGTTGATATCAGAGGTGTCTGTCGCATCCCGTTTACGTTTCCGCTGCGGTTGCGGGGTGTTACAAGATCCGTAACGGGTTTCTACAAGTGATGATTCATTTGATGAATGTGAATCTTGTTTATTGGGAAAAATGACCAAATAGCCCTTTAATGGAACTAATGAAAGGGCGAAAGACTTGTTAGGTATCATACATTCAGATGTATGTGGTCCTTTTAGGACAATGACAAGGAATGGTGAAAGATACTTCATTACCTTTACCGACGATTATTGTTGCTATGGGTATGTGTTCTTGTTAAGACTCAAAAATGAAGCCTTTGAGATGTTCAAAGACTTCCAAAATGAAGTACAAAATCAACTCAACAAAACAATCAAAGTACTACGTTCCGATAGAGGAGGTGAATACCTCAATGATGCGTTTCTAGAACATCTTAGGAGTTGTGGGATTGTCTCACAACTTACTCCACCTGGAACACCACAACATAATGGTGTGTCTGAAAGGAGGAATCGAACTCTATTGGATATGGTTCGATCCATGATGGCTAGAAGTACATTACCTCTATCATTTTGGGGTTTCACACTGATCTCCGCTGCCCGTATTTTAAATATGGCACCAACCAAGAAAGTGGAAAGGATACCTTTTGAAATATGGCATGGAAAGGTTCCGTCATTATCATATCTAAGGGTATGGGGCTGTGAGGCTTATGTTAAGATCTACACCCTTGATAAACTTGAAAGTCGTTCCATTAAGTGTATCTTTGTAGGATATCCCAAAGATTCGATGGGATGTTACTTCTACAATCCAAATGAGCATAAAGTGTTTATAGCTCGTAAGGCTAAGTTCTTGGAAAGAAGGTTCCTTATGGAAGGAACAGATAGGACTATGGAACTCGAGGATGATCGAGAACCACAATCCGATACACGTTTGGTTGACACTAGCAATCAACAAGAGGTTGTTGATGATGATCAAATGGTTGATCTAAACACACAAAGCGTTCGCAAGTCTGGTAAAATTAGCACCCCACCTGAAAGATATGGATTTTTCATGGATGGATGCTACGTGGTAGATTCGAATTAACCCACCACATACCGAGATGCAATGTTGCAATCTGATTGTGATTAATGGCTGGAAGCCATGAATGTTGAGATGCAATCTATGAATGACAACCAAGTATGGGACTTGGTTGCTCCACCTCTTAATTCCAAACCGGTTGGAAGCAAGTGGAAGAAAACTGATATGCATGGAAACTTGGATACTTATATAGCTAGACTCGTAGCAAAGGGTTTCACTCAAACTCAAGGGGTTGATTATAATGAAACTTTCTCGCCCGTGGGGATGCTAAAGTCTATTAGAATATTATTTGCCATAACCGCATATTATGACTATGAGATTTGGCAAATGGATGTCAACATCGCTTTTCTAAATGGACATCTTGAAGAAGATGTCTATATGGTTCAGCCCGAAGGCTTTGTCGATCCACAACATCATAATAAAGTATGCAAGTTAAAGAAATCAATCTATGGATTGAAACAAGCATCTAGAAGTTGGAATCACCGTTTTGATGAAGAAGTCAAGAAATTTGGATTCATCAAAAACGCTGATGAAGCTTGTGTGTATAAGAAAGCTAGTGGGAGCATCATTACTTTCCTAGTATTGTATGTTGATGACATAATTTTGTTTGGGAATGACATTCCAACCATGGAAAGTGTAAAAGCCTGGCTTGGGAGTTGTTTTTCCATCAAAGATCTTGGTGAAGCCGCCTATATTTTGGGAATAAGGATCTAAAGGGATAGATCAAGGTGGTTGATAGGTTTAAACCAAAGTGCATACATTGATAAAATCTTGAAAAGGTTCAAGATGGAGAACTCTAAGAAAGGTTTGGTACCTATTCAAAGAGGAACGATATTGAGTGCGACTCAATGTCCAATCTAAAAGGATGAGCAAGAGAAAATGAAAGGAATCCCGTACGCTTCGGCTATAGGATCCATCATGTATGCCATGATATGCACTAGACCGGATGTGTCATGCGCTTTAAGCATGACAAGTCGATACCAACAAAATCTGGGAAGTAGCCATTGGATGGCGGTTAAGAGCATATTGAAATACCTTAGAAGGACTAAGGATATGTTTATAATATGTGGCTCTGGTGAGGAGGAACTCGTTGTAAAGGGTTACACTGATGCGAGTTTCCAAACTGATCGAGATGATTCTCGATCACAATCGGAATATGTTTTCGTTATGAATGGTGGTGCTTTCTCTTGGAAGAGCACAAAACAAGATGTGGTAGCATTGTCCACCACTGAATCTGAATACATCACCGCCTCATTGGCAGCTCAAGAAACTGCATGGATTAGAAAGTTCATGGCCGATCTAGGTGTAGTCCATACCATTCGGGACCCTCTAGAGATCTTTTGTGACAACGAGGGTGCGATTGCTCAAATCAAAGAGCCTCGTGCACATCAAAAGACAAGGCACATTGAGCGGAGATTCAACTACATAAGGGATGAAGTTGAAAAGGGAAAAATATGTATTCGCAAAGTTCACACTGATCAAAACATTGCGGATCCACTCACGAAGCTCCTTGAAAGGCCGAAGCATGAGTCATACTTGCGCCTCAGGACATCGATATTCTAGTGATTGGATTTGATCTATTTTGTATTTGGATATCGGAACAATTGTTATTTTGACTCATTCATATGATTATGGTTTTTGATTATAAAATTTGAGTTATGTTCCGTTTTAGAATGTAAATCCGTGAATAGGTTAATTATTCTAAATGTCCGTAGTCATTCATATTTGTGGGAAAAAGTATGAAGGTAAGACTATTATGAACTTGGATTGGTAGATATTCATATGGTATGAATATAGCAAGGGTTGCTACCAAGGTTCACAGATATTTATGGGATAAATATTGGACTGGCCCGCTCTCAATTTTATTGCATGGAATCCTTGTGATTTGTGATCATAAGTAAATTTGAGTAAAGGCGAACATCATAGTATCCTCCGACTTGAGATACATATTGGGTCTTGATATTCATCGACTATTATACTTTGACTTAGTTCTTCGCTGCTCTGAAACATGTCAGTACAAAAGCCTGAGCTCAAGTGTAGTACAAGGTGATTGTGAGAGACGTATGTAGTCAATAGGGGATTTGTCCCCCTTATTCTTTGAGAGTGAGATGTCTAATGCTGCTAAGTTAAATCAACAAAGAATGATCATTCTGTGTCTTTGGATTTGACATGAAATCCGTGGCAAAAGGAAATGATAGATTCACCTAAATCATTTCAAGTAAGGGACTTGAAGGGGATGATGTTATTGAATGACACTTCGTCATAAGTATTAGGGGTAGTAAAACGTTGTTAGGCGGTATTTGCTATTTGCATCAATCTTCTATGTATCTTGTGCAAGTGGGAGATTGTATGAATCGGTCTGCCCAAGACAAATATTAGAGTTTATTTGGCTAGTACGTTATGATCCAAGTCGGGTCATATCCAATAACAAATAAATATTAGCACTTATGATATTTAGATATGATCTAACAAATAAATATTAGCACTTATGATATTTAGAAAATGGGTTTCTAAATATTTGCACTTGAATAATCGATAAATTATATGGATAATTTATTTAGAGAGATTATCTTATGATATTATATTTAAGTTGTTTAAATGATATATATATATGATAATGGTTGTGGTATGTTGCATGAAACTCATGGCATGTTAAAAGTGTTAAGTGTCACAAAGTTTCAATAGACATGTGACTAATACAAGGAGTATTAGTCCTACGACTGGTATATGGAGAGACTAGTACATGGAGTATTAGTCTGTTTCAGGAAGAAAGAGAAAATAATATCTGGTAGGACCAGCCCACTTTTGTGGGGAAATTTCCCACCCACCTGTTTGAAATATTTTTTTCTCTTATTAATATTCTTCTTGAGACACAACATATTGACAACCAACCACATTACATGCAATTGTAATCTCTCTCCTCTCACTCTTCTCTCCAAAATCGGTTCAAGGAATAAGAACACAAGAAGGTTTTATATTTCAAAGTGCAAGAGTGATAAAATCCTAGCAAGCAAGGTGTTTGTTAAAGGCTTGGAGGGTATACAAGCTTTAGCCTCTTCTCCATTGAAGGCTAGCCATTCAAACCGTCATCTCCTTCATATTCTTGCTTATCGAAAGGTTGTATTACATAAACCCCCTATGGTTGTTAGTTTTGGTATGCATATAATTCCTATATGGATCCGGGGCTTGGGTTTTACATATAAAATGGGTTTTATATTAATCAATATAACAAGATTTAAATCTATTTTATCCGCTGCGTTTTTCATATAAAAGGGTTTATATGGCTTTGATAATATTGTTAAAACCCAACACTAGGATTTCTCTGTTCAGCCTCTAGTCTCTCCCATTCATACTTTTCT
The DNA here is from genome assembly GCF_021521415.1 of Bidens hawaiensis. Classification (NCBI taxonomy): domain Eukaryota; kingdom Viridiplantae; phylum Streptophyta; class Magnoliopsida; order Asterales; family Asteraceae; genus Bidens; species Bidens hawaiensis. Next base: position 376,436 of record NW_027492802.1, on the reverse strand, counting down.
TCATAAAATAGTTGTTTCAGTTGAGCCTTTCCTAATTTATCAAACACAGTCTCAGAGATCCCTTTGCTCATCATCAACCCTTTTAGGGTTCTGATTTTATTCTCTTCATTCCATGGATCCCGGTATTCAACTGGTTCAGGCTTCACTTCCATTGCCATGCCTCTATCAATCAAGAACTTGAATTTTCCTCCAAATCTCTTCATCAACTCATCAATCTTTTCTTTTTAGTTTGCTTCCTTTCTCATTCTCTCCTTTTCCTCGCTCTCAACCGTTTCCATATTTACCTTTTAATGTTCTTCCAGCTCAGCAAATTTCATCTTACTCAAATCTTTGTTAGATAAACCATGCATTCTTAGATAAGTTCTATATTTGATAGAATCACGGTTCTTTTTCTCCATTCATCTTTTGATTGCATCAGCCTTTCTGTCGACCAAACTTTGAAACTCCTCATCTGTCATAGGAGCCAAAGTCTAAAATTTGTACCCACACTTAATCAAGGTCACATTCAAAGGATGGTTTCTCCTTGCATTGTCCAACATTTGCTATATATTCTCCCTTTGTTCATCTGTCATATCAATATGTGGGGAGTCAACAGTTTCATCATTATCATCAACATTATCATCATCAACTGCATTTTCATCAACATTATCATCATCTTCTTCTTTAGTTGATTCATCCAATTCTTCAATCCATGGTTCATTCAAATCAGGTTCAGTTTTTAGCATAATTACCTGCAAAGGAATAGCCATCACAGGGCTTTCATGATCCTTCGGGCTTTAAACAGTGTATTCAGGTTCATCAAACCTTTTAGCCCTCTTCTTCTCAATCTCATCATCACTATAATCTCTACCATCATATCTACATCTCTTCCTGGTTTATTTCTTTCCATATTTGTAGTCATTTTCAGCCATTTCCATCTCCTGTTCTTCAAGCACTTTTTCAGCATACTCAACCCATTTCTTAATAGGTTTTGTTGTAATAGTTTCTCCAGCCTCATTAGGCACCACTTGCTTGTTTGAATCTTTCTCAGTGTGTTGATAAGTGGTTGGAGCATTTTCTTCAACAGTTCAACTTGCTTCTTTTTTATCAGCACCTCAATAACCTCCTACTCAACTTCTCCTTCTTGATTCAAAGTTTTTGTAATGTGATCCTGTTCAAATAAGGTTTCCTGTTCAACAAATTCTTCAGCAGTTAAGGATCTAGCAATCCTCTCCCTTTCTAGTGTTTGAAACAGTGTATCAGCATGCCTCTTGGCAGCTAGCTCAGCCAATTCATCCCTTTCAGACATATTATCATCATCATCATCATCTCATTTTCATGAGTTTCAGCGGGTGAATCAGTATCAGCTATAGATTTTCCTTTAGCTCTTCTTCTTTCCTCATCTGATTCCCTCACCATTTTTGGTTCATTGGGAAACTTTTCAATTTCATCCATTAATTTCTCATCTCTTCATCACACTTAGCAAACTTCTTGGAAGTCTCATCATTCTCAATTTCTTCAGTCAAGACTACTTCCAAGTTTCTGCACCTTCATCCTTAATAACATTAGTCAGAGTTTCAGTGCCAATAGCATCAGTTTCTATGGCCTCAGTAGTCAGAATTTCATCCGTCTGCACATTCTCCTCTACATGTGTCTCCTTCTCCACCTCCATCTCCCTCTCCTCATTCACCTTCTTCTTTGATATTGTATCATCTGCAATATAATCCTGTTCACCAACATCTGACTTATCACCTTCATATCCATCCTCATTAAATCCTCTTTCTTCATTATCATCATGAACATCACTCTCACCATACACACTACATAATGTTTTCAAACCATCTTTAGCATTTACCTCCATATCCACATTCTCTTCAACACCAATGGCAACATCAGTGGCAACACGAATATTCTCCCCCTGTTTTGGTACAACTGAGGTCTTCTCAACCTCAGCCTCGAGGGCTTGAATTATGTTTAAAGCCTGTGCCAACTGAGCATTCAGATCATTATTTTCTTGTACCAAATCAGCATTCCTCCCCTTCAAGTCAACATTTTCCACCAAATGATCCAGGTTTCATTTAAAAAGATAAGCACCAGAGGAAGGGGTTAGGGTTGGTGGTTCAGAAAAAAGGCTCAGGTATAGTGTTTTGGTGTTGGGTTGGTTCAGTGGGTGGGCTTGGGCTTTCAATGATGTTTTCACTTGTTGAGGGTAAATGGTTTATGTTTTGTGGTGAACAGATTTGGGTATGGAAATTTCAAAAGTTGGCTGGTTGGATTGGTCTAAGGTTTGGGAATGTGTTGGGATTGTAATGGTGTTTTTGGAAGGTTGAGTAGGTGGGCTAAGACTTGTTGTGGGATGTAGGGTTCATGTATGTCTTGGTTTTGGTCTTGGATTAGGCTTTGGGTTTGGGTTAGGGGTTGGTTAATGGTTTGAGATGGGCTTTGGGTTAGTGTACGTGAGATTGGTGGGGATCGAATGTATGGGTCATTTTGTGGTGGTGGGGATGGAGTTTGTTGTTGGGGTGGGGATTAGATGTGTCGTTGGGGTGGGCTATGTGGTTAGGCTGGTGGTGTAGGTAAAGGTTGGTGTTGTATCTCCCCATGTGCCCGTGCAGCAACAAGCTCATCATCAGCTATATGTCCTTCAATTTTTCATAAATCTCCAAACCTTAATCATCGTCATCATCTGCACCTCCATCATCATTATCATCATAATCCTCCTCCTCCTCCTCCTCCTCCTCATCATCATCTTTACTCTCTTCCTCCTCAGAGGTCACAAATGGTGACTCTGGAACTGTCATAATAGCCAAATCATGTTTCATTAATCATGGAACAATATGAAACTCAACATTAGGATTGAAGTTTCTAGTTGGAGCCAATCTTTCAATCCTTTTGTATGTGGTCGGATCTTGCAGTACATGAGTGGTACAATGGTTGGAAGATCCTGTAGCCTCCGGTTAAAAATAATTTGGAGAAATCTCGGGTATACTAAGAATTTTTCCCTGTTGGGCTTTCTCAAATTTGACAAAAGACCTTCAAAGATCATCTTGGAATAGTTGAATGGCAGTCTGAATGTGACAGCAACTGTTTCATTTGCCAAGTCCCTGCTCATTAAGGTCCAGGAGCCCTTTCTTGCTGCATATCCTTGTATAATATTATGAAGAAAAAACCTGTAAATGTTAGGGAACATGCCCTTCTTGAACTGTCCTTCAAAAACGTCTCCTTGATAGCCCATTGTATCCATAAAAGTTGTCAGCAAACGGTTTGTGGAGAAATGTATATGGTTTTCAGCAGCATCATTTAGTTGAAGGCTCTCTCGGATGAGTTGTTCATTAATAACTATTTATTGGCGAGCAACAGTAGCCTCCAAACACCTACCTCCAGCATCATCAAAAAGTTGCGTTGACTGCCATAAATCCAAATGATGATTTCTATATATTACAGGGCACTCAGTCAACGAACACCGTAGATTGGATAACTTTAACCACGTAATCATCGGAGCCACGTCCTGGTTATCAGGAGTCACTTGCAACAAAGCGCACATGTTGTGCTTTTTCTCGATCGGATATGTTGGTTCGTCTGCCATATCTGTATAAACACAAACAAAAACAGATTAAAAGTAAAAATTAGTCATAAAGTTCATAAATTTGTAACATTGTGGGTTAGAATTTGAAGAAGTAAAGAGAAATTTTATTTAAGAACCAGTGCTTCGACAAATTTATAACCCACATAATAAAATAGAGATGTCAATTTAATCAGAAAGAAAAGTGTAGATACACACAATCATCATCAGAAAACATTCAGTTGAAGCTTACCGAGTCAGATTGAGTGTGCTGACAAATTAGGGCATGGAAAATTTATAAAACGGTTGATATTCTAGAACAAGAGCAAGAGGAAACTGCAATAGTGTTTGGAGAGAGAAGTGAAGCATGAAATTTCACTAAGTCCCTCTTATATACCTTTTGAAAGTGGGTTTTAAATGTATTTTGTCTTTTTGTGGGAAAAAGCTGTCAAGCAGTTAAAATATCTAATTTAAAAATCTTCCCATTTAAAACCTTGCTCGATAAAGCACATTTAGCAAACCTTGCTCAGAAAAGTTAAATTTCAAAGCCTGCTAGGCATCAAGTGTTTTATCAACTTTGCCCGTTCCAGAATTTGTTCAGATATTTAAAGTAAAAAATAAATTTAAGAGAAATAAAATGAAAGAATCTTACTCGAAATACAAGATTGCTCGAGCAATAAATCGCAAGAAAAATAATCAAGTATAAATCATCAAAGAGGCAACCTTTGTAGGAATCAATAAAGACACCCAAAATAACATCTTAGAAATATTTCTAATAGTTAATTATGCTCGAAAAACTGAATGTCACAAACCTTACCCGAAAAACTTTTAAAAGTTAACAAATATTCAGTTAAGTTCATGTTCACTTAAAAGTGTGTCTGGAAATACTTCAATAGTGAAAAGTGTTCTAGAAAACCTAAAAACACAAAGTGTACTCGAAAATATATGAATAAATCATTTAAGTACACATAATCATGAAGCTTTCTAGGAATCACATATTCAGACATAATCAAATGTAAAGCTTGCTCGAATAAGTCAAATATCATATAAAACAACCAATTTTTCTAGAATAAATTAAACTTGTTAAAGCTTGCTCGAAATATCATAACCAACCATAAAGCTTGTTGGGATGACCTAAAAATCCTAAAAAACAACTAAGTTTGCTAGAAAGTTCAGAAATCATCAAAGCTTGCTCAAATCAACATAATCAAACATATTCAAATTTTAGGCTTGCTCGAAGGAGTTAAACATCAAATAAAATAGTTAAGTCTACTCGAAAGTATGTTAAACATCAAAGCAACTTGAAATGGATGAACTTAGACAAAAGATATCTAACTTTGCTCGATAAGGTTAAAAATCATCAAACCTTACTCGAAAGTACATATTCCGACCTTTCTAAGGTAAAATGCCTCTTTTTAACTTAAACCAATTTACATATAAATTTATTATTCAAATTCAATGTTTAAGAGCAAATGGTGCATTAAGAGATCAAATTTAAGTTATTTTCCTTCCTTTTTTTTAAAAAAATATCTCAACATGGGATCATATTGGTTATGTTGCCTCTCATTACTTCATTCTCAGCATCATTATGACATATCAGACAGGTTACCAGCAGATCTAGACTTAGCATGATTTTCATTGCTTATTGGTGATATGCATTAAGGTTCATTTAAGTAGTATAATACAGAAATGGACAACACTGTGCTATGATGTCTCATATCTCTTCTCAAAACTTATTTAGCCTTCCCTAAATCACCCCAATTTGACTTCAACCCCTTCACATTTGGTTAAAATATTTTATGACAGAACAGTTAAATAATTTGGATATTTCTTTTCATAATTTTCAAACATATGTGAGGTTGAACGTTGGACTTACAGGCCACGCTAGTCGGTCTTACAGGCCTCTCATCAGAATGTTTAAAGGACATATATGATTTCCTCCACCCCTGTAGTTCTAGAATTATACCTCATGTTTGCATGTTCATAAAAAAATTGTGAAAATTTCAACTTTTGGTTGAATAAAAACAAATAGCTCACATTTGTTCTTTGTCATATGTATAACCTAAATCATTTTGTAGACCAAATACCAACGGGCTTGTGTATGACAGGGTAATCACTTTTCTGCCTATTATTTGGAGAGATGTATCTTGAGACATGCAAAGACAACAATGTATCTCCACATTAAGATTAGCATATTCATTATGTTTATATCACCTCAGATTTTACACATCATGGAAACAACCATACTTAATAATGACTGTAGTAACTGTCTTTTTAACATGTTAAATTCATAATATCAGCTGAAATAACCAATGTAGTATCATTTCCCAAAAGGTTGGATCAATTTTCATTTACAACTTTTTAAGCTTCTACAAATATTGAACTGAATAATCTTATCATGTCTCAACACCATAATCAACTTGCTTTGCTTTGACAAAAGTGGCTTGAGAAATTTTTTTATAAAAATGTTCATTTGAGCCAATTTTGACACAAAAACACATTTTGACCAAACAATTGAAGCATAATCAAAACAGATATTCAAATCTCAATATAAATGACATCATCAAAACAAGCAGACTTCACAAACTGCATAGTCTAGCATATCCTAATAACATCATCATTTCAGATAATTCACATAATCAAGATATCAGATAAGCACATACATATAGATTAAACAAATACCCATCCTGACATCACACATTCACTGATCATTACCTTAAACATCAAAGACACCAAAGATACACAAATAGTCATTCAAATCACATATCAGAAAACATTAATCACAGCTTCACACATCAAGCAAACAAACATTCATCAAGACTTTGAAAAGATAGTCAATTTGCACATGAATCACACATCATCAATCAGACGTCATTAGAGTTGATCATTCCCATGGCTTTCAGAAGAAAGTGGGATCTGGTTTTATCAAGTGGCTTAGTGAATAGGTCAGCCAAATTATCACTTGTTTCAACTCTTTTCATTTCAATCAGATCTTTTTAACTACAATCCCTAATGAAATGATGTCTGATTCAATGTGCTTGGTCTTGGAATGATGAACTAGATTCTTTACAATAAACATTGCAACAATATTATCATTTAAAATAGGGGTGTTCAGGAAATTCAAACCATAATCCAACAATTGGTTTTGAATCTAAAGAACTTGTGCACATCAAGCAGATGCAGCAATATACTCAGCTTCAACAGTTGAGATAGACACTCTGGTTTGCTTCTTGCACTGCCATGACACCAGCCCGTATCCCAAAAATTGACAACCTCCATAAGTGGACTTTCTACTCATATTACAGCCATCATAATCACTGTCAGTATCAGCAAGTAGATCAAAGGCATGGTTCTTTGGTTACAATATCCCAAAATCTGGTTACCTTTCAAGTATCTAAAAATTTTCTTGACAGCAGTCATGTGAGACATCTTTGGACTTGATTGGAATCTTGCACAAACACACACAACAAACATGATGTCTGGCCTTGAAGTAGTCAGATACATCAGAGATCCAATCTTTTCTCTGTATTCATCAGGCTCCCCCTTTTCATCTGCGATCATCTTTTCACTTATGTCCATTGGAGTTGAAGAATTTTTGAGGTCTTGACAGTTGAACTTATTTAATATGTTCTGGACATACTTGGACTAGCATATGAAAATACCATCAGCGTTTTGTTGAACTTGTAGTCCAAGAAAGAAGTTCATTTCTCCCATAGAGCTCATGTTGTACTTGGACTTCATCACTTCTTCAAACTTCAAACACATTTGTTCATTAGTTGAACCATAAATAATATCATCAACATAGACTTGTAAAGCAGCACTTCTTCAAACTCCATACAAAGCTTTATTCAACTTATACACTCTGTTAGGATAATCAGGGTCCTCAAATCCTGGTGGTTGAGTCACATACACCTCCTTTTCTATTTTTCCATTCAGAAATACAGATTTGGCATCCAATTGGAATACTCTTATGTTCTTTAAGGTAGCACAAATTAAGAAAATTCTTATTGCTCCAAGTCTTGCAACTGGTGCAAAGACTTCCTCAAAGTCAATCCCTTCTTCTTGTAAGTATCCCATTGCAACAAGTCTTGCTTTCTTCTTTAATCACAATCCCCCTTTCATCTCTCTTGTTCCTGAAAACTCATTTGGTTCCAATGGCATATGCAATTATTGACTTATCTACAAGTTCCCACACTTGCAGATATCTAAATTGAGCCAACTCCTCTTGCATAGCTTCTACCCAACAATTGTCTTTCAATACTTAACAATGTTCTTGGATTCTATTTGGGATTGAAAGCAGGAGTAGAAATAAAAGTTGGCAGATTCAGAAGCACTTCTTGTTACTCTTTCATTGATGTTTCCAATGATGTTCTCAAGTGAATGATTTCTTTCAACATAAGAGGGGTTAGGGCTCGTATGTGTCTTGAACTTATATTAAATGCGGTTAATCTCAATTTTGTAACATTTTCTGATTTTTTTGATAGTCATCAACTAAAAGGATCCATTTTTTCTATTTTTGTTATAGCTATTGCAGCTGTTGAAGCCGCTATTGGACTCGCTATTGTTTCATCAATTTATCGTAACAGAAAATCAACTCGTATAAATCAATCAAATTTATTGAATAAGTAATATTATAATATAAATTATCACATTATCATTTTCATAAATTAATTTAAATTAGTAAATTAATTCAAATTTTATAATAGGTCTTAAATTTTATAATGGATATGGATTGATGTAGATGTAGTGATTGGCCCAATCTCTCGAAGGAGTAACTTGAATCTATATATTTTCAAATCATCAATTTTCAAATAATCAATCATCAATATAGACTATAGAAAAGAAATATATTTTTCATATTAATATAAATTAAAACACAATTCTTGCCGCCTAATCCTAATCAATCTAATTATGAATATAATTGTAATTATTCACCAAACAAAAAATTTCATTCTTTTAGATCAAAATGAGCCAGCAACCGTTTGACGTTTTCCCAAAATTTTCTGCAGGCCTCTTTGAGATAAATAGTTTTTTTTGTGCAATTCCAAATGTGAAGTCTGTTTCCTTATCTTATTGGTGAAACTTACTACTTGAAATTCAACAGATCCTCTGTTTTCTTTGTTTTCTTCTTGTTCTTTCAAAAGAATTGAAATAAATAAATTTTTTACGATAAAATAATTTGATTGATCAGTAATAATAATGTCATAAATTTTAATGTAGTATATACAACAATCATAATTTCTTTATATTTATTTTATTAATTAACACTAACCTATTTTTGAGTTCATTTGCCTAGTGATACAAAAAGATGATGCCAAAGAGTTTAACTTTTTATTTATTTATAGTTTTAATTGATATGCCATTTCCTTATTATTTATCCTAAACTGGGATGTAGAAATACATGTGTGCATCGTTCCCATCGCTTCTTAATTAATGGTTAGGTCTGAATTCTACAACGGAGCTATTAGTTATTGAGTCAATATTCTTAGTCTTTATTGGCTCGAAGCTGTTTCTTTTTTGTTTGATGAGCAGATCCATTTAATGATAAATCCGTATTGATGCTTTATTACGCTGATTTTTTCTGAGATGACTCATAGACCTTATATATTGGAATTCTATATCTATATCGTCAATATTCTTTATTCTTTTTCTTTCTTTCTCTCATCCTTCCATTTATCCATACCCTTTCTTTTTTATTACGACTGTCAACTTATTTTTTTTAATAAAAAGATTTCAGTTGCTACAACAATATGACCAATATATCATATATTGACTGGTTCTTTGGATCCAGATAATACGAAGTGATGAGTTGGTTATTACTTATATAGTTATTTGTATATACTATGAGGCTGGTTTTTTATACTATGTAACATTCGTTACTTTTCAAATCCGAAAATCCGACCCGTTTTAAATTTTCGGTTTTTATATGTATTAATATAAATGTAATTCAAGTTTCGTTGTACGTATTTATATGTTCGTCAACCGATTCATTTTGATGTTTCGATGTATTCGTATCATTCATTTATTATATATATACCATTACCGTTATTTATTTAAAATATTTACGATGTGTTACAGTCAATATTCATTGTTTTTTCTATTTTGTATTGTTCACTAACGACACTCTAGGTTCAAACATGTAAACTTAAACCAAAGTATATAACTTTTATTAAGTATATATAACATTCCAAAGGCCAAGGTTCATTTTATAAATTAAACTATTATTTTCTGTTTTAATAGAACTTGAAAGACCAGGGGCTAAATGTGTAATATTTTTAAAATATAATATTATAAAAAAAAACCCAACCCTCACCCTCCCTTTCCCCCTTTGATTTTTCGGTACACTGCCGGCGACGTCGAAGAAATTCCGGCAACCATTAAAACTCCCCATTAACACAAATTTAATCCAATCTTAATGATTCAATACCGTTTCACCACCTTCTTAAAATCTCGATTCCGGCCAAGCTCCATTCGTCGTCATTCCGACACCATCTAAGGTAATTAATACATGGTTTCGTTTCGTTTAAACCGGACAAACAAAAACCCTAAACTATATCTAACAAATATGGATTGTTTATGGAGGATTGAAACTCTAGGGTTTGGGTAAAGAAGATGAAGTTTGTTTTGTTTTGTTTATAATTAATTGTTTTCATCTTTTAACAAAAGAGATTGTTTGGTCCAGTGGTTGGGTCTGCTTGGTATGGTTGTGGACACCCTGGTTCAGACCCGGGTCACAACAGATCCTTTCATATATTTTTTTAAAACAGTTTTATTAATTATAATAAACCAAATATATATTTACAAAATCATACAAAATAAAAAAATTTAGTTTTATAGTTAAATAAAATATGTTTCGATTTCCGTTAACAATTTTCGTTCAAGAATCAACTTTTACAAACCCAAACCGCTTGTTAAAACTCGCGAGATAAATATATGGCACCAACTCCCACGTCAACCTCTCCTACCCAAAATAAATGACATTCTAGAAGACAAACGTCTACATTTACCATTATTTATTTTCTCCTTCACGTATGTTTCGAACTTACACAGAGTGATTTTATTTATAACCACTTCTTTAGAATATTGTTTACGAAGTTTATTTTAATTGTTCATTGATCCTTGGTCCATATTCGTTTATATTTGTGCGTAATGTAAATTGGCACATCATTCTTATTCGCCCTATTGAATTGGTTTAAGCTTGTTATTTAAAATCTTGTGGTTTATGACCAATTTCCCACCAACGTGATCATTAAGTGGAAATTGGGACTATGGACATGTATGTGTACATAAATACCTAATAGAAACTGTATCTTCATTTATTTCTATATTTTACTATCGGTGACCGGTCCTCTCCAAACGAATTCGTTTACTTAGAACTGGGACTGTGTCCCATGTGCATGCCGAGTTTATGTTATGTTATATTTTACATAAATTGTTTTGTTTATTCGTGTACTTCTCTTTCACTCGATGTTTTATTTAAACCATTTTGTTGTTCTTGATTTCATCAATCTGGAACAAATGCTTTATTTTAATTTTGAGGTTTCAACTACTTACTTTGATAAACTCAAGGTTGTTATTGGAACTTTTCCTTCGTAAACTTAAAGGATTTTAATATTGTGATAATAGTATTTCATTTATCCGCTTTATTTCAAATTATTAGTTATATGTCGTAATGTTCACTTTATTGCATTTCAATATTACCGTTAATTGCGATGTAATTCATTCGGAGATTTCCATTGCTAAATATCATGATATTTTGATACTTAAAAGTTTCTTTTATGTAAGCTATTCTCGAACCAAATGCGTTATCAATTTACTTGTTCATATTTCGTTGGTTAAATGCTACGTTTGCTTGCCACGTTATTCTCAACCCTGTTATTTCAATTACATGTTACGATGTTTATAATTCTAAATGTTTCATTCTTTAACTTCATTACGTCGTCTATTTTGTTTTCAACAACGTTTACTTGGTTTAGACACGAATGGTTTATCAATGTGTATGTAATGTTTTTACCCTTTTAATTCATTATTTTTATTTCAATGTTTTATATGAAAATTTTATTTAATTATCTAATGTTTATGGTATAAAGCCACACAATAGAGCAAGTTATATGGACCATCCGACGATAGAGGTAATTAAGGGTCGACACGTAATTATCAAAGTCCTCGCATGGAAAATATAATAAGTCTGGTTGTGTGAAATAACTCGGAACTTGGCATGATTTTGGGGAACGGGGCAAATACAATATGATAAGGGAACGGTGGATACGCCGCTGGTACATCCTATACATAAGTGTCCTTGACATATTTCCTATTTGTGGCGTTCTTTCAGGTCATTCAAAGATCGACGTTATCCTATTTTAATTATGTATGTATAAAATTGTGAAAATTTCTAGCAACTCCTTATACTAGTTGTTCTCTTTTAAATTTTACTTTTATTTTAATTTCGGGACGAAATTTCTAAAATTTGTAAGTCCTGTAACATTCGTTACTTTTCAAATCCCAAAATCCGACCCGTTTTAAATTTTCGGTTTTTATATGTATTAATATAAATGTAATTCAAATTTCGTTGTACGTATTTATATGTTCGTCAACCTATTCATTTTGATGTTTCGATGTATTCGTATCATTCATTTATTATATATGTCTCATTACCGTTATTTATTTAATAATATTTACGATGTGTTATAGTCACTATTCGTTGTTTTTCTATTTTGTATTGTTCACTAACGACACTCTAGGTTCAAACATGTAAACTTAAATGAGTCCCAAACCATCCGGGTATAATTTGAAAATAAACCAAAGTATATACCTTTTATTAAGTATATATAACATTCCAAAGTCCAAGGTTCATTTTATAAATTAAACTTTATTTCCTGTTTTAATAGAACTTGAAAGACAAGGGGCTAAATGTGTAATATATTTAAAATATAATATTATTAAAAAAACCCATCCCTCACCCTCCCTTTCCCCCTTCGATTTTCCGGTACACCGCCGGCGACGTCGAAGAAATTCCGGCAACCATTAAAACTCCCCATTAACGCAAAATTAATCCAATCTTAATGATTCAATACCGTTGCACCACTATCTTAATGCGTAATCAATACCTATTATGCGTAATAACAACCCGCAACGGCCGAATCCCAACCCAAAACCGTCGGATTTTATTAAAAATATCAATTATGCGAATTAACCTTCAAACGGTCCAATGTAATTATAAATAGCATCCTAAGATCATCCTAAACGTGCTACAACCATAATATTACACTAAAAAACTCTATAATATCACCAATTCCGTTCTTAAAATCTCGATTCCGGCCAAGCTCCGTTCGTCGTCATTCCGACACCATCTAAGGTAGTTAATACGTGGTTTCATTTCGTTTAAACACGACAAACAAAAACCCTAAACTAAATCTAACAAACATGGATTGTTTTTGGAGGATTGAAACTCTAGGGTTTGGGTAAAGAAGATCCTTTCATATATTTTTTTAAAACTGTTTTATTAATTATAATAAAACAAATATATATTTACAAAATCATACAAAATAAAAAAAAATTAGTTTTATAGTTAAATAAAAGATGTTTCGATTTCCGTTAACAATTTTCGTTCAAGAATCAACTTTTACAAACCTAAACCGCTTGTTAGAACTTGCGAAATAAATATACAAGTATATATACAAACTCGTCGTGAACTTTATAAATTCCAAACGCCAACATAATTATTCTCAATCTGAAAATCCGTTAAAAACCCATAGCTCATAAACATTATAAATCTAAACCCGTCAAGTTCTTTTAAAAACTAGTATAGATATATGCTTGTATAGATATTTTTCGTTTGTTAAACCTTAAAACTCGTTAACATATTCGGTTTTCAAAATAAAATATATCGTTGACACCAATATTTCGGCAACCCTTAAAATATTCAAACACGATAATAATCTTATAATTTAAACTAATACTAAATTAATAATTTGTTAATAATTCGTTAAAATTCATGAATGTACAAAATAATAATATAATATCCAACTCAATAATAAAATATACATTTAACATCTCTAATCCCCGACAACCCAACCTATTTACTTTTTAAGTCGTTAGTTAATATTGATTTTGTACTTTTAAATTATAGTTCGTGACGTTCAATTGCTTCGGTTTCATTTACGCACTTTTGCTTATATTTCAAGTTTGTCTTCAATTTCAAGGTGAGTTTCTCACACCCCCTTTTTACCCTTTTTAACTATTTTGGGGGTAGCATATATATCTTATCAACAATTCGATTTCATTTATTTACTATCTACAAACTACAATTCGTTACATGGACTTGTGTGTTTATATGCTTACTTGCTCAAATATTACGTGCTCATGGTTTACTCATTAAGTATGATCATACGCCCCCCCTATGCACTCAGGACCTCGATGTTATGAGTGGAATAGGGACCCCCGATCCGAGTACGTTGGTGCACAATCCCAACTGGAAAGGACTTTACTTGCTCACTTACACTTGTTCATGGAAATGTAGATTTTATGTACTTATATCAAAACTTGTGTGAACTCACCAACTATTCATTTAGTTGACATTATTTTATATATATGCTATATGTAACTTATTTAAATAATGTTGCCGTGACGAGGACACTAGAACTTAGGTTATATTAATAAATGGAAAAGTTGTTAATTGTTCTTGTATTTTCTTGTATTTCTTGTTACAAACTTGCGTACTTGATGTTTTAATTAATTAATGATAATATTGTCACTTAATAGTGTCACATGTGTTTTGGGCAATCTATACGTCACACTCGGGCGTATTCCGCTTTAGCCGGGGTTTTACATACTAATCCTTAAAAATCACATCAGTAGACATATTTGATTCAAGATTTCTGTCATTGAGATCAGGTTCATCAATGATCAAATCAGTTGTTGAATCATGAAATTCAGGTGCTTCTTCATTATTCTGTTGTGAAGTAGAAGCATCATTGTTTCCAATTCAAGCTTTGTAACAAATATTCAAATCTTGCTTCTCTTTCAGTTGTCTTTAAATTCCATGTTGGTTGCTAGGATCTTCCTCATTCAAGACATGATCATCTTGATACACTTGATTGTTTTGATTACCATGTTCTTGATCTTGTCCTGGATTGTGATCTTGGTCTTGATCTTGAACATGTTCATTTTCAACAGGTGAGGGATCCTTTATGAAATTGTATTCAGGTCTTTTACCAGCAACTTTGGACCACAACTTGTCCAAATACATTTTCTTTGAAGATTCTTCCACATGCACACTTGTTTTTTGTTTAAATGTATCATCAAAATCCTCAGGATAAATCCTGAAGAACTTGATCAACTTCTCAAGATCAAAGAGCCATGCTGCTCCACCAACTGTATTGAACTGATTCTCATTGAATAAATATCAGATGATTCAATTACACACAAATGGTCTTTCACATAGACTCTGTATGCTTTTGAGTGTGTTGATTATCCAACTAAGAAGCAATCCGAGGATTATAACTGAAACTTTTTAAGGTAATCCTTGGTGTTCAATAGTGAACATTTGCAGCTAAAAGGTTTGAGAAACTTGACGTAGGAATTTCTTTTAAACAAAATATGATAAGGAGTCTTGTCTTGACTTTTGTTGAGAAGTACCTTGTTCTAAACTTAGAAAGCAATATTGATAGCTTCTGCCCAAAAGGTAACATGCAAGAAAGCATCTTCTAACATGGTCTTTGCAGCTTCAATGAGTGTTCTATTTCTTCTCTCTGCAACCCCATTCTGTTATGGAGTTCTAGGAGCACTGAATTGTTGAATTATTCCTTTTGCATTGCAAAATCCTTCCATTACCCCATTCTTGAACTCAGTCCAATTGTCACTTCTCATGATCTTCACCCTTGCATCCAACTAGTTCTCAACCCTTGTTACACAACTTTTAATCAACTCAGCAGCTTCATGTTTGGTACTTAGGAAATAAACCCAAGTAAATCTTGAAAATCATCAATGATCACCAAACAGTATCTCTTTTTGCCAATACGTGGCACACTCACAAGAACAAAAAGATCCATATGAAGCATTTCAAGCACTTGATCAATTGAGTTTATGATCTTTATTTTGTGAGATGACTTG
The DNA here is from genome assembly GCF_021521415.1 of Bidens hawaiensis. NCBI lineage: Eukaryota > Viridiplantae > Streptophyta > Magnoliopsida > Asterales > Asteraceae > Bidens > Bidens hawaiensis. The sequence continues at coordinate 360,784 of NW_027492802.1, read as the reverse complement.
TGCTTCTTACCCTTTTGACAAGAAATGCATTTGTCATCATGTTTGAACTACTTTGTAGGTAAACCAATTACATGCTCTCCCTTCACAAGTCTATTCATGTTCTTTAAATTGACATGACAAAGCTTTATGCCACAATCTAGTTTCATTTTCAGTAGCCTTGGATACAAAACAAGTACCACCCTTGAAATGGTAACTTTCATATTCAATTCATACAAGTTTCCATTTCTTGGAGCCATCAACATAATCATATATGGAGGAATCACAAAATCAGGCTTCAGAATAAAGAAATGAGTGTCATCAAACCCAACCTTATAACCTTTATCACACATTTGTGAGATGCTCAAAAGGTTATTTTGCAATCCTTCCACATAAAACACATTATCAAAAGTGACTTTTCCATTAGTCAATATTCCTTTGCCTGTAATCTTCCCTCCATTCTCATCACTCACAAATGTAACTGGTCCTCCAAACTTTTCTTCATAGTTCACTAGTGACCTCTTGTCACATGCATGTGCCTGGAAAATCCACTATCCATATACCATACTTCATTGACTGGTGTGGACTGTCCCTGCACATATCAAAGAAAATGATCAGTTGGGTAATGACATACAAGCTGAATCAACTTGCAAATCATCAGTGACATGGAAAAGTGTTGCATTAGGATTAGGGATAGACTTAGGATCTTCCTACACAACTTCACAAGTATCAGATTCATCTGATTCATAGCCACTGTCAATTGAGCTCTTCACATATAGAAATATGCTTTTGCACTCTTGAACCACATAATCCCTTTTAACTGTTTCAATTCTCACATATGTTTCTTTTGACACTTGAACCTCACTCATTGGTTTCCAAAGAAAACCATGGGGTTCAAATCCATGCTTCAGCAGAAACTTTTCATCACCATTGAGTTCTCTTGACTTCGTTCTAAAGAACACACCCTTAATACTTTTCTTTCCATCTCTTGGTGATTTCTCAGAATCTTCAGACTTAAATGACTTGGAATCATTTCTTGGAACAATCCTAATTTGTTGGGTATTCTTTTTCATCCTAACTTCAAGTTTATGTGAGTATTGTTCCTTTTTACTTGATTTACTATATTGCTCTTCATCTTCTCATCAAATGCTACAGTCACTTTCTCATTCTTCACAACCTTTGATTTATCACTTTTTACCTATACTTCCTCACACTTCTTCTCTTTGCCCAAGTATTGTCACTCGGTCTAGGTGGTTCAATGCCAATGTTTTTAAAACCATCAAAGTCAATAGAGAATGGCACAAACTCTTCAACCTTAATATCTTGTCTATCCACTTTTCCTTTCACAAAGATTATTTTGTCTATCTTGATTAGTACCTCATCCAAAAATTTTTTGTACCTAGCCTGCCTCCTCTCATATTCTTCAACAGTTTCAACCTCACCAATATCAAACGGTTCTTGATTGAAGAACACAGGGTACACAGGAATGAATTGATCACTTGAAAATGTTTCCTTAGGCTTCTTTCTGTTATTGATCTTGATCTTCCTAAAAACTTCTTTGGTTGGTGGTTTCACTGCATTGTATGTAAATTTTGACATTTTGACCCTTCACGTATGTCAAATGACACATGTTCTCTTCTCATTTACTCATAATGTCTTCTCACCTTTGGTGTAATTTTTGGTAACAGTGCGATTTTGTTTAATGGAATTGAATTGCCACATTCAACAGAGATTTGATCAGTTGAATCACTCAAGTCATCTTTGTTCAAGAAATCCTCATCAAAGTCATCCTCTGAGACTTGAATTCCAACTGCTTTTCTTCTTTCACATCTTTTTCAACACAAACTCTCCATCTTCACTCACTTCAACCATCTTGTAGTTGTCAAGAAATTCATTTTTATCTTGAAAACATCTCTGAACTGATTAAGGTATGCCTCCCTCTTCTCTTTATCAACTTTCAAAGAGTAGTTATCATTGAATGGTGGAGGAACAACCTTATACTTGTATTCTTCTTTAATTTTGTTCAGAATTCCACAAATATTCCCTGTTGATACAATGTTTTTCAAGAATTCATTCTCTACTTGAAGTGTGATATTCTTCACCTTCTCCTTAAAAACCATCTTTTTAAAACATTCAATCTCAGTCACATATCTTGACCGTATTATGTAACTATCTTCTAAAGAAATCACTTTCAAGTTTTCCTATATTCAATTTAAGAGATTCAATAGTTTCAAGTAATTTAAGTGTTGAGTTTGAATGTACCTGTGTTGAAGAAGATCCAGCTTCAATCTCTGCTTGAGCCATCAGTGCAACATTTGCTTTGCTTATATCATCAGCATGATTACTCCAGGATAAATCACCATCTTGTTGATTAGCAGCCAATGTAACATTTCCTTGATTTCTGGGCAGGTTACTGTTGTTTCTATTGGTGTTAGTGGGAGCATGTGGAAGGTTTTGGTTGTTATTTCTCCGTTAATTCCGATTTTGAGGGACACCTTGCTGTTTGTTCTGTTGTGGTTGTTGGTAATTGTTGTTGAAGTTGGGGTTATTGTTGAAATTTTGTTGTTGTAGTTTCTTGGTTGGCCTTGCTGGTATTGATTCTGAAATTGGTTTTGATATTTTGATTGATACTGTTGACCTATATTGTGGTTGAACTGTTTAGGTAGGTTATATTCTCTTGCAAAATGTCCTGGTTGTTGACAGTTATTGTGACAACTACCAATTTTCAGGTAAACTCTGTTAACTAAACTCAGTTAAATCTCGTTGACTTTGTTTGTAAACCCAGATAGTTCGGTTAACTACGTTGATGAACTCTTATACATGTAGTGTCATGCATGCGTACATTTGAGTTAGTTGTGTCATTGGTGACATAAGTAAGAGTGACTAGTTATTGATAACTAGAATAATAAACTTGTCACACATGTTATAATATATGATAGGTTATAATAAACTTGTCACACATGATATGTTACATGTATTATATGTGGTGGGTGAAATTGTGTTACATGCTACATGATTAATTGTTGTATACTTATATGTTATAGGAGAAGAGAATAATTAAAATAATATAACCTATGATATATTACATGACAAGTAACAAAAAGACTAGTACACAACATATGATTTCTAGAAAATGTTTATAAAGAATGTAACATGTCACATGTAATAAAAATGACATAACCTAAAGATTAATAAAATTAATTATGCCTTAATGCTGTGTTAATGATGAGTAAATAACAACGAAGGTTATACCTTTTCTTTTTCTCCATATCACATCACACACACATACATTTTATATTTCTAAAACACTCTCTATATATCATAATCAAGTTGGTGATTTTTGGAACAAATAGTGATATAGAATTGATCAAGCAAGTAAGTAAGCATGTTTAATATATATCTTGTTTATGTTTCTTTGATTTGGGATTGTGGGATTGAGTATCCAAACACATGAAATCATAAGAAATAAAAAAAGATGATCAAGTTGATGGTCCTAAAAGAAATTGTGTGTCTTGTCATAAAAGAAAATATGGAAACCTTTTGTACATATATATTATTTTATAAATCAGTAAAATAATGAAATACATGAGATTTGGTTATAGAAAATGGTTCCTTGATGATTAAATATCATAAGGATATAAGAATCATGACTTTTGTGACTTTTGGTTTGAATCTGCTTGTTGATAGATTCTGTGTTTTAGATTGTAGATTGAATAACTTGATGATACGTTGGTGTTTCAGATTGATTTTTGATATTATGACTAAGTAATTTGAATCTAGTTTTCAAAATTTCAAGAATCATAATTTTTGGACGTTGTTTGACTGCTTTTTATTAAGTTAAAAAATCGGATTGCAATCCTGATTGAAAGAGAAATTTTATGAGTTGTGTTATAATATGTATAACGTAATATTGAAAATAGATATGGGTGTGATTCCACTTCTGGAATGTTGTAAATTGAATTAGGAATCTAATCCAATTGGTCTTGCATAAATTGAACAAATATTGAATATTTGGCACATATTTGTGTACTGTTGGGTTAAAATATAGACTGACATTAGGTTGTTGTAGAATGTGAATATTCTGTATGTTTGGGTGAATTGGAAAATTATAAGAAAAATGTATGTTATACCTAATACTTGAAAAAATATGTGTGAATTAATTGGTAATTTAATCACAAGTTTTGGTTGGTTAGAAAAATCAGTTTTGATGATTGAAAACTTGTTAAGGATGATCAACATACTGGTTAGTGAAAAAAATTGTAATTTGTAATATATTGATTGTGGTAAATTGAATTTTGACTTTATGGGTCAACTTAGAACTATTTGATTAAGTGGTTAGTCTTACTTATAAGGTGTTGAAAGTGGTAAATGTTAGACTTAGCCATAAGATTATATGAAAATTTGATAAGTGTACATTACTTGATTTTTGTGACTATGAACATAATGTGATCATTCTAAGTCTAGCGAATTAGTCAAAAGTCACCAACGGGCCGTCAGTTAACATTTTGGACCGTCGGCCAACATTTTGGTCAAAAGACAAACAAAAAGTCAAACTTTTGTCAAAGTCAACAAAGTCAAACTTCAGTCAAATTCAACAAAAAGTCAAACTTTGGTCAAACTTTAAATAAACAAGGGAATTGTTTGGATAATAAGGGTTCTAGGAATCTCTTAGCAAATACTTATAGTGCTTGTATGATTCAGGCACTATAACAACTTTGACTTAAGTAGTTGACTTTCAATTTGAACCGTATTCGAGGTGAGTTTCACTACCCGAGTTTTTACATACTCCTTTTGGGGGGGACGCATGCAACATACAATCTTTTTTGGATAATTGTAGACTTTTTAATACCTCATGTGTACATAGTGAACTTAAACTGAAGTCCCCCATGCACATTGCACCGTTAACAATTATACATTGGCTCGGTAATGAAAGGTAGTACTACTGGGTTTGACGAACCCCCTCGGGGCTCTCGGTTGAGGGAGTCATCGGGCGTCTCATTTACTAGAAACACACTAGTCTTATATTAGACTCCATGGGTGGCAAACAAACTACCAAGTCAGCCTTGGTCATAATGGAACTTACACTAATGTAACATGATTGCTAGTCTAATTAACTAGCAGTATTACTAATGCATACATTATCCATGCCTTATTACTTACAACGTTTACTTAATAAATGGTTTGTTTAACAAACTTGTTTTTAAACTCAAACCTGTGAACTCACCAACCGTTGTGTTGACCCGTTTTAGCATGTCTTTCTCAGGTCGCTGATAGTGCAAGGATAGGAGTTGCATTCATGATCACCCATAGACATTGCGTCATAAATTGGAACCTTTTTACTTAACAATGTTATGGCTTGTGCGTGTTTTGGGCGCGTTAGACTATTTGGTTTTGTTTAGGGATGTTTTTCCGTTATGTTACGCTTCCTCGTATTAAAACAATAAGACATTAACTCCGAATGGTTTTCCCAAATAAGAGGACAATAAAGTTTATTTAAAATATTTAGACGTTGTTTGTTGTAACTAATGATTGAGATCCTGGTTTGTCACGCACCTCAAGGTTAAACCCCGCATGTGGAAATTGAGGGTGTGACAGATTGGTATTAGAGCCAGGTTATAGTGAACCAGGTTGCATTCTAGTTAGTGATATGTGAACTAGGTTGCATTCCTAAATATGATTGTACTTGTTAAGATAATTACAACACACACATATTGGGTACTTATTCGTGCACCCTCCTATTTGGGTATGTCATCATCCAACCCTGATTGTGCTCATGGAAAGGAACCGTCACCGAAAAGGACGAACCATCGTCACCAACTTATCCTACATCGCCTTTGTCAGTAGGGATGAAGAGAATTGCCGGAGTGAGCAACAACTCTAGGTGAATCATCTCCTGCTCACTTGCTTAGGAGATAAAAGACAAGGGACTGGTACCCGGATTATGTTTCTTGTCTCGTATTGAAGGAGCGTGTCCCACCTATGCCTCGTCTAAATAACCCTTCGTCACCTAATGAGCCGACTACTGAGCCTACTCTTCCTATCCTTCCTTGTCATGAGGTACAAGTGATAGCTGCTATGGTGGCTTCGTCGGAATGCCAACATCGCCAAGTGGAAGATAACAACTTGGGGATATTCTATATGAGGAAAGTCTTAGATATGGTTAAGCTTAGGATTACAGAATAGACAAATAGAAACATGAAACTTGGTGAATACCATCGTAGTATGGTGCGAGCTTTTCACAATGTGAGAAACGAAGTTGCTGAACTGGTTGGAAGAGTGCAGCATTTGACAGGCCATCTGGTCATGACAGTTGATAGGAATAGAGAGTTGGAGGAGCAGCATGGATCTAAAGAGGATCCTGAGGAGGTCCCTGAAGAGGAACGGGAGGAGGATCCTGAGGAGGAACCGGAGGTGGACCCTGAAGAAGAGCCTGCTGATAGTACTGGGTCTGGGGTGACTCACTGATAACGGATGGATTTTTTTTTTCATATCATGCTTACTTGGACTGAGTTTACTGAACTACTGAAAGAGGAGAACAACCCAAGAGATGAAGTGCAAAAACTAGAACAGGAGTTTTGAAATCTTCGCAGGGATGGTTTAGAAATTGAAACATATACGAACCGATCACATTACCTTGCAGGTTTGTGCCCACAAATGGTGAATCCGGCCTACAAGAGGATTGAAAAGTATATTGATGGCCTAGTACCATAAATTTAGCGAATGGTAACTTCGTCCAGGCCGACTACCACTCAAGAAGCTATTCTTTTAGCTTATAAACTAAACGAACAAGCTATCAAGAAAGGAGCATTACCACCAAAGAAATCAACTGCAGGATCGAGTGAAAGCAAACGTAAGTGGCAAAACAACAATAACCACAGTAACGAGAACAAAGCATCAAATTCCGTCAACATTCAGCATCGCCGGAACAAACGTTTTGAACCTACCCGGAACAACAATCACTTTAACCCCAACGGGAATCAATGGGGTTATCAGGGCCAACATCCTAGATGTAACAAGTGAAATCTGTACCACGTCGGTCAGTGTGAAAAAGTAGCTTGCCAGCGTTGTGGAAAGCCGGGTCACGAAGCAAGAGTTTGTCAGGGAGAACTTAAGCATAAACAACCACAGGTTCAAGAGAAATCAAAGAAATGTTACGAGTGCGGACAAGGACATTTCAAGCCAAACTGTCCGAAACTCAAGAATAAGAACAATGGTGGGAACAACAACAATGGTAAAGACAACAATGGTGGAAATGGCAACTCCGGTGGAGAAGGAAGAGGAAGGGCATTCATGATCGGATTAGGTCAGGCTCTATCCATTTCTTTTACTGTTAATGGTAAATTTATTTTGAATGGGTGTCCTTCCCCAACCTTATTTGATACCGGGGCAGATAGAAGTTTTATTTCCACTAAGTTTGGCAAACAAATAGAACACAACCCATTAACTTTAGAGTCAGACTGTTTAATTAAACTTGCCAACGGGAAAACCGTTGAGGTATTCCAGGTTCTTAAGCAATGCAAATTAGTATTGTCCACTCATACGTTTGACATTGACCTTATACCAATTGAACTCGGTAGTTTTGATGTGGTCATTGGTATGGACTGGTTGTCCGCGCATCAATCTGTAGTAGGTTGTCATGATAAGGTAGTGTGTATACCCTGATGGAGAAGTCCTAATCGTTCAAGGAAAAGAGGGTGGTACTACCATGGGTGTTATCTCGATGATGAGGGCTCAAAAGTTGTTACGTAAGGGACACTTAGCAGTGTTGGAAATGATGTCTGATACGAGGACGGAAGAGAAGCGAATCGAGGATATTCCTATCGTTAGGGATTTTCCTGAGATATTTTCATCAAGATCTACCTGGTCTTCCGCCTCATCAACAGGTTAAATTTCAGATCGAATTAACCCCGGGAGCAATACCTATTGCTTGCGCACATTACCGACTCGCTCCTAATGATTTGGAGGAATTGTCGAAACAATTGAAAGACTTGTTAGACAAGGGTTTTATTCATCCGAGTTCATCTCCTTGAGGAGCTCCTGTGTTATTCGTAAAAAAGAAGGATGGGTTTCCGGATGTGTATCGACTACAGGGAGCTTAACAAGGTTACGATCAAGAACCGATACCCTTTACCATGTATTGATGATCTCATTAACAAGTCGCAAGGATCGGTATTATTTGAAAATCGATCTTAGATCGGGTTATCATCAACTCAGAGTTCGGGAAGTAGACATATCAAAGACGACATTTTGCACTCGTTATGGCCACTATGTATTGCGGTTATGCCATTTCGGTTAACAAACGCACCGACAGTATTCATGGATCTCATGAATCGTGTTTGTAAACCGTATCTCGATAAGTTTGTCATTGTGTTTATTGACGATATCTTGATATACTCAAAGACTAAGGAGGATCACGAACATCATTTACGGCTGATTTTGGAACTTCTGAGGAAGGAGCAACTTTTTGCAAAGTTTTTAGAATGTGAATTTTGGATCCGAGAGGTTCAATTCTTAGATCATGTGGTTAACGTGAAAGGTATTCATGTTGACCCTGCTAAGGTTTAGTCCATTAAAGATTGGCCAATCGAGATTCACCAATTTCTTAGTTTGGTTAGTTATTAACGTAGGTTTATAGAAGGATTTTCAAAGATCGCACAACCACTCACTGCTCTAACCCATAAAGGCACTGCGTACAAGTGGGGTGAAGAGCAGGAAGCATCATTTCAAACTCCTAAGCAAAAACTTTGTAGCGCACCTCTATCATTGCTTGATGGAGTCGATGATTTTGTTGTTTATTGTGATGCTTCCATCCAAGGTCTTGGATGTGTACCTATGCAACACGAGAAAGTTATAGCGTATGCTTCTCGACAATTGAAAGTCCATGAACGAAATTATACGACTCACAATTTGGAATTGGGAGATGTTGTCTTCGCATTAAAGATTTGGGGACATTATCTCTATGGAACAAAGTGTGCCATTTACACTAACCATAAGAGTCTTCAGCATATATTCGAACAGAAAGAGCTCAACATGAGGTGAAGGAGATGGGTTTAACTTCTCAACGACTATGAGTGTGCTATTAATTATCATCCTGGAAAACCTAATTTGGTAGATGACGCTCTAAGTCATAAGGAAAACCTAAAGCCTCGAAAAGTTCGAGCATTGTAGTTAACTATACATTCATGGCTGCCAGAAAGAATTCGGGAGGCTCAACATGAAGCCTTAGAAACAAATAATTTAGATTTCGAAGCCTTGTGTGGAATAAATGGAAAGTCAGAAGTCGAAGCCGATGGAATTCGGTATTACAACAACCGGATTTAGGTACCTCGTTATGGGAATTTGCGTGAATTGGTTATGGAAGAGGCACACAGATCTCGATATTCTGTGCACCCAGGTTCAGATAAGATGCCCCATGATTTACGAGAACTTTACAGGTGGCCTGGTATGAAAGAAGAAATTGCTAACTATGTAGCAAAGTGCTTGACATGTGCTAAGGTAAAGGTTGAGTATAGGAAACCATCTGGTTTGCTTCAGCAACCAGAAATCCCAATGGGTAAATGGGAACAGCTATCCGTGGATTTCATAACCAAATAACCTAAGACTCCTAATGGATACGATACTATTTGGGTAATAGTGGATCGTCTGACAAAATTAACACATTTTCTAACTATTCGCGAGACCGATAAGTTGGATATATTAGGTCATATTTATATTTGTGAATTGTCGCTCGTCATGGAGTACCAATTTCAATTATATCCGACCGAGATGCTCGAATTACTTAAATTTTTGGCAGTCATTACAAAAGGCGTTGGGAACACGACTAGACATGAGTTCAGCTTATCATCCGTAGAATAATGGTCAGATTGAACGAACGATACAAACTTTGGAGGATATGCTTAGAGCTTACGTCATCAATTTTGGTAAGAATTGGGAAACTCACTTACCTTTAGTTGAGTTCTACTATAATAATAGTTACCACACGAGTATAAAAGCAGCACCTTTCTAAGCTCTGTATGGACAAAGGTGCCGGTCACCACTCTGTTGGGCAGGAGTCGGTGAAAGCCAGCTAACTGGACCCGAGATAGTCCACAAAACAAATGAACGAATTGTGCAAATCAGAAATCGTATGGTGGCGGCCCGAGATCCCCAAAATAGCTACGCGGATAAATGTAGGAAACCACTAGAATTTGAAGTTGGAGACATAGTGCTTCTGAAAGTATCACCTTGGAAAGGTGTTATTCATCTTGGGAAACGTGGAAAACTAAACCCGCGCTATGTAGGACCATTTGAAATTATTAAACGAATTGACCCTGTGGCATATAATTAAAATTATTAGAACAACTCAGTGGAGTACACAACGTTTTCCATGTGTCGAACCTAAAGAAGTGTTTGGTAGACGAAACTCTCATAGTTCCTTTAAAGGAATTAGAGATTGATAAAAAGTTACACTTCTTAGAGGAACCTGATGACATTATGGATAGGGAAGAAAATACCAGAAGACACAACAAAACCCCGATTGTTCGTGTTCGTTGTAACTCGAGACGTGGACCGGAGTTCACGTGGGAGCGCGAGGATCAGATGAAAGAAAATTATCCTCACTTATTCAAACCCAATGATAAACCTTAGGTACTATCTAAATTTCGAGAAGAAATTTATTTTAACAAGGGGATGATGTGACAATCTGAATTTTTTTTTTCCTCTCTTTCCATTCCAGCCTTTGATCAACATTATACAATTTTCGGGACGAAAATTCTTTTAACAAGAGGATGATGTGACAACAGCCTATTTTCAGGTAAACTCTGTTAACTAAACTCAGTTAAATCTCGTTGACTATGTCTGCAAACCCAGATAGTTCGGTTAACTACGTTAATGAACTCTTATACATGTAGTGTCATGCATGCGTACATTTGAGTTAGTTGTGTCATTGGTGACATAAGTAAGAGTGACTAGTTATTGATAACTAGAATAATAAACTTGTCACACATGTTATAATATATGATAGGTTATAATAAACTTGTCATACATGATATGTTACATGTATTATATGTGGTGGGTAAAATTGTGTTACATGCTACATGATTATTTGTTGTATACTTATATGTTGTAGGAGAAGTGAATAATTAAACTAACATAACCTATGATATATTACACGACAAGTAACAAAAAGACTAGTACATAACATATGGTTACTAGAAAATGTTTATAATAGAATGTAACATGTCACATGTAATAAAAACTGACATAACCTAAAGTTTAATAAAATTAATTATGTCTTAATGATTGTGTTAATGATGATTAAATAACAATTAAGGTTATAACTTTTCTTTTTCTTCCTTTGGTCCGTCCATATCACATCACACACATACAAAAATTTTTCTAAAACACTCTCAAAATATCATAATCAAGTTGGGTGATTCTTGGAACAAATAGTGATATAGCATTGATCAAGCAATTAAGTAAGAATAGCTAATATATATTTTGTTTATTTTTCTTTGATTTGGGATTGTGGGATTGAGTATCCAAACACGTGAAATCATAAGAATTAAAAAAAGATGATCAAGTTGATGGTTTTATAAGAAATTGTGTGTCTTGTCATAAAAGAAAATATGAAAACCTTTTGTAAATAAATATTATTTTATAAATCAGTAAAATAATGAAATACATGAGATTTGGTTATAGAAATTGGTTCCTTGATGATTAAAGATTATAAGAATATAAGAATCATGATTTTTGTGACTTTTGGTTTGAATATGCTTGTTGACAGATTTTGTGTTTTAGATAGTAGATTGTATAACTTGATGGTACGTTGGTATTATTGATTTATTTTTGATACTATGATTAATTACCTTGAATCTAGTTTTCAAAAAGTCAAGAATCATAATTTTTGGACTTTGTTTGACTGCTTTTTATTAAGTTAAAAAATCAGGTTGCAATCCTGATTGAAAGATAAATTTTCTGAGCTGTGTTATAAATTGTATAACGTGAGATTGAAAATAGATATGGGTGTGATTTCATTTCTGGAATGTTGTAAATTGACTTAGGAATCTAATCCAATTAGTCTTGTATCAATTAGACAAAAATTGAATATTTGTAAAATATTTGTGTATTGTTGGGTTAAAATAGAGACTGAAATTTGGTTGTTGTGGAATGTGAATATTCTGTGTGTTTGGGTGAATTGGAAAATTATAAGAAAAATATATGTTATACCTAATACTTTAAAGAATATGTGTGAATTAATTGGTAATTTAATCACAAGTGTTGGTTGGTTAGAAAAATCAGTTTTGATGATTGAAAACTTGTTAAGGATGATCAACATATTGGTTAGTGAAAATAATTGTATTTTGTAATAAATTGATTGTGGTAGATTGAATTTTTACTTTATAGGTCAACTTAGAACTATTTGACTAAGTGGTTAGTCTTACTTATAAGGTGTTGAAAGTGGTAGAAGTTAGACTTAGCCATAAGATTATATGAAAATTGGCTAAGTGTACATTACTTGATTTTTGTGACTAGGAACATAATGTGATCATTCTAAGTCTAGCGAATTAGTCAAAAGTCACCAACGGGCCGTCGGTTAACATTTTGGACAGTCGGTCAACATTTTTGTCAAAGGTCAACATTTTGGTCAACGGTCAACAAAACTCAATTTTTAGTGTTCGGTCATCGAGACTTGGACTTTTTAGTCAATGGTCAACAACTTAAACCTGTTGGTCAAAAGTCAAACGAAAAGTCAAACTTTTGTCAAAGTCTACAAAAGTCAAACTTTGGTCAAATTCAACTAAAAGTCAAACTTTGGTCAAACTTCAAATAAACAAGGGAATTGTTTGGATACTAAGGGTTCTAGGAATTGCTTATAAAATACTTATAGTGCTTGAATGATTTAGGCACTAGAACAACATTGACTTAAGCAGTTGACTTTCAATTTTAACCGTATTTGAGGTGAGTTTCACTACCCACTTTTTACTTACTCCTTTTGTGGGGAAAGCATGCAACATACAAACTTTTTTGGATAACTGTAGACTTTTTAATACCTCATATGTACATAGTGAACTTTAACTGAAGTCCCCCATGCACATTCGACCGTTAACAATTGTACATTGGCTCGGTAATGAAAGGTAATACTACTGGGTGTGACGAACCCCTCGGGTCTCTCGGTTGAGGGAGTCTGTTGGGACTTATATTTTAGACCGATGCATCGAATTTATTTGTGGGTGAAAAATATATTATTTGGTCTCAACTAAGGGTGGATGGCTTGAAGATCAAGTCATGCCAGACTAGTATAAATAGATGTTTTTATTCATTTGTCTAGTATGAGTGACTGTAATGTGTGCATTGTGAGATTTATTATTGTATTAGGAGAGTTTACCCCCGGGGAAGTGCTCTCCCCGGGTGGCCGTTCTTTTGTATGTATGAATGTATGTATGAGTGTTCTTCAAGACAATCATTCGGTTAATGAAATCATACTACTACATCTATCTATTGTGTTTCGATTACATACAATTGTTCATCCTACTTTATTATTGACTGTTAATCAAATCAGGCTCTCTCTTCTAATACACCTCATCCGTCCAAACATCTTTCAAGAGTGAATCTGAGTGAGATTCGATCCTAACCCTAGACCCGAGCTCCACACCGTCGTTTAATAACGAATATTCACGTTTCCGCACCGGGGCTCAGGACTTATCAATTGGTATCAGAGCGGGGTTACCGAATCGTTTAGAATAGCCTCTGAACAGATTCATTTCGCTTTTGAATCCACCATGGACGTTAAATGATGAAGTTCGTTGAAATTATTTTTAGGGGTTTTGAAATTATTTGATGATTCGGAGAAACGTATATGGATTGATGTTTGGGTTGATGACTCGTTTGGAGATCCAACATCAATTTCATGTTTATTTGGTCAGAATGGTCCAGATCTGATGTAACAGTGTTATTTGGCTCGTTTTGGGGCAACTTTGTTCATTTGATGATTTCCATATCTGAAATGGCTGTGGATAAGATTGAAGATAGATTTCTTTTTTTTATTTCGAGATGACCTGGATATTGGTCATCGATTCTTTTCAGATTTCGTAACTACTTTTACGATCTGAAAGAATTAGGGTTTTGTTTGCTCGATATTGATTTTGATAAGTGTGCTGCACAAATAGGATATGGTATGTTGTAAAACGTTGCCATTGGTACAAACTGGTATGAAGAAGGTACAAGTCAAGAATGAACAAGCGCTAAAGGCAATATTATCATTGTTTGTTGTAGCAAAATGCAAAATGAATATTCAAGCAGGTTCTGCATGGGCAAATCCGTGATTGATGATGCAGAAATGAATTTTTGATATACCGGGCATACAATGAACATATAAGATTGTTCTCGAGTAATGATAATGGTTAAGTGTTGCTTCGGGCACAGTTTGTGTTTTGCCCAAGCACAACTTTTGGTTCGGGCACACTTTATCTCAGGCACATCTTATCTCGGGCACATCAAGTTCCAGTGTCGAGTAACCCTTTTGCATATCCTTGGTCTTATCAAGAAAACTATCTTTAAGTCCCAAGCACACTTTATGCTAGTGAAGTACTTTTGAGCACACTTTGTGATAGTGAAAAAATTGAAAAAAAAAATCACAAGTGTTTTGCTTTCCGGGTACACTTTGTGCTAGGAAAGTGCTTCCGAGCGCACTTTGTGATAGTGAAAAATTGAAAAATCACAAGTGTTTTGCTTTCCGGGTACACTTTGTGCTAGGAAAGTTCTTCCGAGTACGCTTTGTGCTAGGAAAGTACTCCGGGTACGCTTTGTGCTAGGAAAGTTTTCCCAAGCACACTTTGTGCTAGGAAAGTGATCCCAAGCACACTGTGTGCTAGGAAATAGAGTTTGTGAAACATTTCAAAATTTTGAAGAAACTTTTGAGATTTTTGGTGCCATTGACCGTTTGACCAAGCTGTTCTCTACGGAAGATATATACCAGGGGTATTTTGGTAATTTTTCTCCAATCATCAACAAGCTTATGGAATTCAAACCTCATCAAATTTCATGACTTCATCAAGAGCTTTACAAGAACAAGTATTGACCAAGCTTACGGATTTAATCACATTAAGTGTCAACCAATTTTTTTGAATATGTTTATCTGAGATTTTTACAATCTTGATGAGGATAATCAAGATTGTTTCACCCATACTTGATTTGAAGACGCGTTTATTAAAGACAATTGCAACGAAATTGGGGGAGTAAAAATCTTTGAATTTCATTGCAAATGGTTAGCTTTAAATCAAGTAAAAGACTCAAGTTAAGAATTGAAGATTATTTGATGATCACATTGAGTTTATTTCTTTTTGTGATAACCTTGTTACTTGAAGTTGATCTTTTGAAGGTCAAACCCTCTTTCATATGCCCATACAACTATATCCAAAAGTGATATAAGAGTGATAATTTGAAATGAACAATGGAAGAAGATTAACGTGAGGGGAGAATTTCAACGAAAGACAACGAGTTATTAGGTGATCATGGAAGAAATTCGAAGGCATCGGTCTAAGGGGGAGATTGTTGGGACTTATATTTTAGACTGACGCATCGAATTTATTTGTGGTGAAAAATATATTATTTGGTCTCAACCAAGGGTGGATGGCTTGAAGACCAAGTCATGCTAGACTAGTATAAATAGATGTTTTTATTCATTTGTCTAGTATGAGTGACTGTAATGTGTCCATTGTGAGATTTATTATTGTATTAGGAGAGTTTGCCCACGGGGAAGAGCTCTCCCCGGGTGGCCGTTCTTTTGTATGTATGAATGTATGTATGAGCGTTCTTCATGACAATCATTCAGTTAATGAAATCATACTACTACATCTATCTATTGTGTTTAGATTACATACAATTGTTCATCCTACTTTATTTATAATTGTTAATCGAAACGAACTCTCCACATCCGTCCATTATTATTGTTCAAAAGTGAATACGAGTGCCATTCGATCCAAACCCGGATCCGAGCTCCACCGTTAATACCGATTATTCACGCTTCTGCACCAATTATTCGTCCATGATTTGTTTATGTTAATTGATTATGTATTTTGACTTTTAATTTAATGTGTATTTTGACTAAGTGTAAGTAACCTTAGAAATGTTTTGGGTCAGCTGAGGTGTTACAATCTAGGGGGGAGATTGTTGAGTCAAGATTTGACACAAAAATGATCAGATGGAAGATTGGAATCTTCTCAACCTCCTCAGAATTTGCTAAGTATGTATCCGGGCACACCTTAGACCTCCGAGCAAGCTTTTACTTAGCCGGGTACGATATTTTATATATCGGGCAAGGTTATCTTCTGGAAGTCTTCTTGAGTGAACATCTGAGCAAGGTTTGCAACCTTGTGTATTACCGGGCAAGGTTCACTAGTTTATGCAAATCCGGGCATGGTTCACTTTATCAAGCAGGTTTGTTCTTCATAGCCAAGTAAAGTTCACTTCCGAGTAAGCTTTAGGCTAACCAAGCTCATGAAGCCAAGTAATTGGAAGACCGGGCAAGGTATTCATTAATAAGTATGGTCCAAGTAGGCTTGATGACTTAATGATATATCTCAAGTATCATCGGGAAAGGTTCAACTTAAAGCAAGGGACAGTGCTACCGAGCACACTTTGCTAATAAGCTTTTCTCATTTACTAGAAACACACTAGTCTTATATTAGACTCCGTGGGTGGCAAACAAACTAACAAGTCAGCCTCGGTCACAATGGAACTTACACTAATATAACATGATTGCTAGCCTAATTAACTAGCGGTATTACTAATGCATACATTATCCATGCCTTATTGTTTACAATGTTTACTTACTAAATGGTTTGTTTAACAAACTTGTTTTTAAACTCAAACCTGTGAACTCACCAACCGTTGTGTTGGCCCGTTTTAGCATGTATTTCTTAGGTCGCTGATAGTGCAAGGATAGGAGTTGCATTCATGATCACCCATAGACATTGCATCATAAGTTGGAGCCTTGGTACTTAATAATGTTATGGCATGCGTGTGTTTTGGGCTCCTTAGAATATTTAGTATTGTTTAGGGATGTTTTCCCGTTATGTTACGCTTCTGCACATTAAAACAATAAGACATTTACTCTGAATAGTTTTCCCACATAAGGGGACAATAAAGTGTATTTAAAATATTTAGACGTTGTTTGTTGTAACTAATGATTGAGATCCTGGTTTGTCACGCGCCTCGCGGTTAAACCCTGCATGTGGAAATTGAGGGTGTGACAGTTATAGCATATAGCTTTTGACTTGTCAAACCCAATTTTTTCATTATGACCTGATACAAGATATCTACCAGTCCTATTGAACAAACTTTTGCTTCTTAATGCCAACATAGTTGCCTGCCACTTCAAGTCCATGTCCTCCCAATTATCCGCATAATTTACTCAAGATCATCTTGTACAACACTGGTATGGATCATGTTCTTGGCTTCAAAAGAATTATACGAGTCTGTGAACATTGAAAACAAAGCTTGGTAATCATTTCCTTGACTGCCATTTCCACTACCAAAAGGTGCATGGTCAGTTGCCATTGAGGCAGACTCATCATAAATTAGCTGAACGTTGAACCTAGATTGACTTCCTTGGTTACTTGAGCTTCTAGAAACAAATCCTCTTGGTGTTTCACCACCATGCTCACTTGGTTCTTCAATAATTGGGATTTGTTGTTGGTTCCAGGTAGACAAGTTACCCACTGGAGCAATGAGTGCATTTGACTCTTGGAAACAAGGCTTGTCTTCCTTAATCATCTCATTTTCAATCATCTCAATCTCTGTTTCTTGCAAAAACCAGATCACATCATCAAGTTTCAGTGCATCATAATTTGGTTTCTGCGTGATAAATTTGCTTGCAGTGTACCATTCTTTTGAAAATGATGACAGCAGCTTTGTCTTCAAGTCAGAGTCAGTTACCACATAATCAGTCGTTCTTATTTCATTCACAATTGTTAAGAACCTCTCCAAAACAGAATTGAGTCTCTCACCATCCTTGTACTTGAACCGATCCAATTGTTGCTTCAGCCTCTCCTTCTAAATATTTTTTTAATTCTGAATTCCCTTCAAACATCTCTAATAAGGCATCATACATGGATTTTGCAGTTTGATGGTGAGCAACCTTTGTAAGAATCTCCCAAGATAAACCCCATTTCAACATTGCCAGTGCTCTATCATCAAACTTCTTCATCCGTGTTTCAACAACCAGATTGTTATTTGTTCCATCAGGCACATAAGGTCCATTCTTGATAGACTACCACATCTCTACATCGTTGTAGCATACTGCAGCTTCAAAGAGAACAATTTTAAGAAGTTTTCCTATCCATACTATCTTGGAATTCTCTTAGTTAATACTTCTTGCTCCTCGTACCCATACATCTTTTTTTGATTTAAAAATATTTTTTGAATAACAGAGGAAAACAGTTGACAAAACCTAAACAAATTTCAAACTCTTTTAAAAAATAATCAGATTTGTGAATGAAATCCTCAGATCTGATATATCTTTTCAGATAAGAGCAACATCTAAAATAAAAATGAGAACTTTAATGTAAACAAGAGAAAAAAGACACCAAATATTGCAGATCTGGAGAGAAATGAAGAAACAGAGCCGCTGGCGTCACAAATCGATGAAACAGTGCACAACTATCATCATTCTTCATCTTCAAATCATCAACAATAAGCAACCGTTCTTCACCCAAACAATAGGAACAAGCTCTGATACCACTTGTCGGTCCCCGATTAAATCGATCACAATACCAATGTCGTAACCCACACGATTAAGTGTTGACAATAAAGGTTAACGACTTACTATTTGGGGTAAGAATAACATTGTATTAACGTCGGAAACACTAACACAATAAATGCTACTTAATAAATACTAAGGTAACAAACATAAATTGTAACTCAAAAGATTTCCGTTTATAGAAAGATTCATCCAAACGAAAATCAATAAGCGTTTCAGAAGGAATGTTTTGTCCGTACGTATTAAAAAATAGCCGTCATACTCAAAGTCAGGAATAATATCAGGTATGACGTCGGTCATAGGCATGCCCTAAGTTATTATATTTATAGGCCTGCCCTGACAGCTGTCATTCATTCTAGAAACCCTAATTAATGATACAAAATCAGAAAACATATTTCTAAAGATTTAAAGTGTAAAAAGGTCTTCGGGTAAGCTTTGTAGCTTTTGTCTTCTTCAAGCAGATCTGGTAACCAAAGTGTCATGGGGAACAGTTCTCTGGGTTGACTTTATATAGAGTATTTTCCTTAGAAAATATTAACCTAGCAGACTTCAATCCTCTTGACCATAGCAAACTTTGCTCGATATGGTCCTACGAGCAAACTTGTTCTTCAGAGACCCCTTCATCTCTTTGTTAATGAATAACTTATTGAACAAACACAAATGTGTTGGTAACACTTTAGACTTGTGATGGTAGCACTGTAGCTTGCTCGGAGTTGAACCTTGCTCGACAAAGTCCTTAAGATATTTCCTTATCAACATTCTTCAAGCATGCTCAGACCATGTCGGTCCCGTATAACTATCACTACACAATTGTCTCAACCCACACCGTGAGGTGTTGATAAGGCAGGTTAACGACATTCTAATTTGGGTAAGAATAATATCGAGTTATGGCAGAATCACTAACACAATATATGTTTCTTGAAAATACTAAAGTAAACAAACATAGAATGTTACTCTAAAGATTTCCATTTATAGAGAGATTATCACATACGGGAATCAATTAGGGTTATAGAAGGGAATGTTTTTGTCAGGACGTATTAAAGAATAGCCGTCAATATCAAAGTCAGGAATAATATCGGCTTTCTCAATCGTATCTTTCGTCTCACATCTGCTTTTCAGGCGTGCCCTAATTATTCCTTTTATAGGCCTACCTGACAACTGTCATTTCTTCTAGAAACCCTAACTAATGATACATATTCAGTAAATTAAGTTACAAAAGATTCTAAGTGTAAAACAAGTCTTCAGGTAAGCTTTGGAGCTTTTGTCTTCTTCCAGCAGACATGGTAACCAAAAGTGTGATGGGGAACAATTCTCCAGGTAGACTTTACTTAGAATATTTTCAACGAAAATATTCACCTAGAAGACTTCAATCTTCTTGACCATAGCAAACTTTTCCCGATATGATCCTACGAGCAAACTTGTTCTTCAGAGATCCCTTCAAGTCTTGTTAATAAATAACTTATTGAGCAAACACAAGTGTGCTGGTAACACTATAGATTGCTCGGAGTTGAACCTTGCCCGAAAAAGTTCTTAATATAATTCTTTAACAACTTTCTTCAAGCATACTCAAACCATGGACTATTAATGAATAACCCTGCTAGATCTTCCAACATACATGGCTTCAAAAGCTTGGTTTAGCCAAGAGCTTGCTAGGAAGCAAACCTTGCTTGGCTTTGAAGAACAACCTTGCTAGACATAGTGAACCCTGCTGGGATTGACACTAAAGAAGACTTCAAGATGTTAACGTTGCCCGGAAGGCAAAATACCTTTCTAGGCTTAAGTTAATGCTTGATCGGATGCCCAAGTGTGCCTGATGTCCATATTTTGCCATTTTCAGGGAGGTTGAGAAGATTCCAATCTTCCTTAAGCCATTTTCTCATCCTAATAATCTCCCCCTAGATTGGAACACCCTAAGCTTTACCAAAACACTTCTATGGTTATATACTCTTAATCCAAAATACACATCAAATTCAAAAGTTAAATTACATAGCATAATCAAAATTTTACAAGTAGAAATTCTGTCCAGTGGACATTACAAAGCAAAACCTAAGCTAGAAATATATTCTCATCTTCTTGAGCTTGAGGCTGTCTGCCTGCTTTCCAACTTGACACTTCCTGCTCTTTCCTTGAACATGAAAAATATTTGATGATGAGGGTGGTTTCCAGGTAGAGTCCGCCCCATAATATCCCTTAAGTCATCATCATGCAGGAAAGTTAAGTCCTCATCGGTTCTGATAATTCCCAAGGAAAATCCTTCTAAATTTCTGAGAATGTAAGAATCGTCTTCTTCTTTGTAATCAATTCTATTAGTCCTACCATTTCTCTGGACTTCCAGGTTAGGCTTTGTCATCCTTCTTCTCATGCTAATGGAAACCATCATTTTCGCCAACGGGTCTCTCTCCCTCACCTTTGAAATATAAACAACCACAGCACCTATGATATTCATCATCCTCTTTGCTCTTCTTGACTTTTCATGCTCAGTCAGTTTCCACTTTCTCTTTTTATTTAGCAAAAGGAATCCAGTGCTTGCTTCCTCTTTAAGATATATGGATAGCTCATTCTTCTGCCTTCCTGCAAGTGTAATTCTGTCATGATAGTCATATAGGTATAGACTTGCCATCTTCTCCAGCTGTTCTCCTTTAAACTGAGCAAAATCATCCTTGAAGATGATTTCCCGCAAATCTCCACTCCTTATAATAACATTCAAAGATTCAGATACAATGTCATAAAAGAGTATTTTTGGTATGTCCACATCATATGGTGGCCTTTCTTGTCGTTGTTGTGTGACTTCAGTTGCAGGAATTTGTTTTCTCGAGGCTGAGGGCCTAAAAGGTATTTCCTTTCTGTGTTTAGTGGTCCCCAATGCCCCAAATTTCTTCTCATACATTAAAATTATCATTTCAACTGGCATAGCCCTCAAATCATCAATATTATCACTGCCTACTTTAGCCATTTTTTCAATCATCATAAGCACAGTTTTATTTCCAAGCTGACCAGCTGGAAAAAATCGAACTCCACTCGGTCCAGCTTCAAAACTTTGAGGATTCCTTTGTTTGGCCTCCAGTCTCTCCCAATCTTCCTTTTGTTCATAAAATAGTTGTTTCAATTGAGCTTTACCTAGGAAATCAAACGCCTTCTCATCCATTCCTTTGGTCATCATTAACCCTTTATGGGTTCTGATTCTGTTCTCATCTTCCAATGGATCTCTATACTCAACTGGTTCAGGCTTCACATGTATAACAGTAGGAACTTTTTCATATTTTGAGGATTGAGCCCTTTTCTTATTTATCCTTTTCTAACTCAGATTCAAATAGGGCTAACCTCTCACTTCTACCCATGCCTTCAATCATATTCAAGCTCCCTCTTGCTTCCATTAGTCTTTCAAGCAAGCTAAGCCTTTCATCTTTCCATCATTTCTTCTTCTCTGCTTTCTCTTTCTCAGCTAAAGTCACAATTCTTGGCCTTTTTTGTGCTTTCTAAGTATCATCCTTCTTTGACAACCTTTTAAAATAGGATTACACTTGTGCTTTTGACATTCCATCCACTCTCTCCATTGCAATATCTCTATCAATCAGGTACTTGCGCTTGCCTCCATACCTCTTCATTAGTTCATCAATCTTTTCTTGTTTATTTGATTCTCTTTTCAATCTCTCCTTCTCCTCTCTCTCTACTCTTTCCCTATTCAAATTCTAATGTTCTTCCAATTTAATGAAACTCATCTTACTCAAGTCCTTATCAGACAGTCCATGCAATCTCAAGAAGTTCCTATATTTCAAGGAATCACGATTCTTTTTCTCAATCCTCTTCTTTATCTCATAAGCTTCTTTATCAACCAATCTCTGTAGGTTCTCATCTGTCATAGGAACTAAAATTTCAAACTTATAACCATGTCTAATCAAGCTTATAACCAATGGATGATTTCTCCTTGCATTGTCAAGACTTTGCTGTATGTTCTCCCTTTGCTCATCAGTCATTACAATTTGTAGGGAGACAACAGTTTTAGGATTTGTTGCTTTTTCCCAGCATCATCATCATCATTATTGTCATCTTCATCATTGTCATCATTATTATTGTCATCATCAGCATTGTCATCTTCTTCAGTTTCATCTTCTCTTTCAGTAGATTCATCCAATGCTTCGATTCTCGGTTCATTTAAGTCAGGCTCAGCTTCTAGCACAACCACCTGCATAGGAACAGCCATCACAGGGCTTTCATGTTCCTTTGGGATCTCAACAATATAATCAGGTTCATCAGACCTTTTAGCCCTTTTCTTATCAACTTCACCATCACTGTAATGACGACCATCATATCTGCTTCTCTTTCTAGAATATTTCTTTCCATACTTGGAGTCATCTTCATCATATCTCCATGTAGAAGGATTTTTCTCAATATCTTCCTCAACTTGTTTAATCCATATTTTTGAGGCATTTGTTACATCTGATTCTCCAGCTTCATCAGGCACTATCTGCTTACTTGAATCATCTTTACCGTGTTCAGCAGTTGGAGTTTCACTTTCTGGTTGAGCCTGCTTGAATTTATGCATAACAATCGCCAATGTGTTATCAACTTCTTCAGCCTGTTTCATTTTAATCAACACTTCAATGACTTCTTGTTCAACATCACCTTCTTGATCTAAAGTTTTGGCAATATTGGCTTGTTCAAACAATGTTTCTTGCTCACCAAACTCCTCAGCAGTCATGGATTGGACAATTCTTTCCCTCCCCAATGATTCAAGTATAATATCAGCTTGCCTCTTGGCATCCTGTTTAGCAAGTACATATTCATCTTCCATATCATCATCATTATCAGCCTTATCCTGTGTATCAACAGGTGTTTCTTCATTGGTTTCAACAATGGATTTGCCTTTTTCTCTCCTCCTTTCATCCTCAGATACACTCAGAAAATTCTCAATCTCATCCATCAGTCTTTTCAACTCTTCTTCTTTAGCCAACTTCTTGGATGTTTCAGTATCCTCAATTTCTTCAATCAAACACACTTCCTCGGTCTCAGCTCCTTTTTCAATAATCAAATCAATTAATACACCAGTACCAATAGCATCAGATTCTATGGCTTCTGTAGTCAATACATTGTCAGCTGTTTGCTCATTCACCTCAACATCAGCCTCCTTCTCTACCTCAATCTTCCTCTCTTCATTCAATTTTTTCTTTTTTGAAATTATGTCATGAGCATCATATTCTTGTTCTCCAACATCTGAATAATCTCCTTCATACCCATCCTCATCTAACCCCCTTTCTTGTGACACTCGTCAATTTCAGGTTAACTCCGTTAATCCAAACTCCGTCAATTCAAACTTAAGATCACTTGATCTATAACGCATATCTCATTACATTTAAAAGAGTTTTAAATGACGCTTGATAATCACTACATATGTAGTCTTTCGGGATTGCACCGAAACGCAAACGAGTTGACGCAAACCATTGGTGAATAAACGAAAAACATCCAAACAATAATTATGTGATAATTATGTGTTAGGCTTATGTGTTATTTGATAATATTGTATAAAACGTTAACTCAAGATGCAAACAAGCTACCTTAGGCTAGAAAAGTAATAATTAGAAGTTGAGGGGCCTTGATGTAACATATTATTATTAATAATATTAAAAACTCTAACTCTCTCCCTCTCCCTCTCCCTCTCAAACCGATCGCCCCCCCCCCCCTCCCTCTCATCCTTTGCGACGACAGCCACAGCCACACCCATATCACCTCCGTTTTGGCTTGGTTCTTCATAATCGGAGCATCCCGCACTCGTTTCTAAGTATCTCTCACCTTCCTCTTGCTCGTTTCTGCGTTTTTAAGGTATAAACATGAAACCCTAATTCTTGAATATCATGTGTTAAGTGTTTATATGCTTGGTTTTGATTAGAGGATGATTGATTATGTTTCGGTTATTGAATTAGATGGTCATATGTGATTTTGAACGGTGAAAGATTGTTAGGTCATCTATTTTTTGTAAACCCTTGAGGGTTTACTACTGGTTTTATGGATAATTATGTTTATTGCATGTTCGGGGATATGTCGTAAGCTTAGGATGCATGTTAGACGATTGTTTGTGCTTGCTGAGTTTTGACAGCAGAGATGGTTAAACTTGAACGACATGTAACTTGTTAAATATAAAACCAAACTGAGCTATTTATGAGTCTAAAAGGTAGTACTATGAGTTTAGTTTCCATAAAACCCAACCACACCTAATTTGGAGGTTTTTTGGTTGCTCAAACGATTTAAATGTGATTAAAGTTCAAAACTGGTACTGGACAGATTGTTAAGTTATGTTTAGACAACTGTAACTAAATGTTAATTTGGTAATTGGTCGAGATTGTTAACACTAGAGGGTACTAGGTTGAGTCTAGTTTCTATAAAGTCCAAGATTGTAATTTTTGGACGGGTAAAAGTTAACTTTTATTATTTTACAAAACTGAAGTGGAAATCTGAATTGTGAGACCTGCTGTTAAGTTGTTTTGTAATTATCATATCTCATGAACTACATGACCAAATGGGTTGGTTCCACATCTGGAAGTTAACATGTTGGGTTAAGAACCTAACCCAATTGGTTTTTCATTAATTGGATTTTTCATTTAACGGGAATAAAAAATATCATTCTGTTGCGCATGATTCTGACTGCTGTGAGTTTATTGTAATGTTTTGATCATTGTGAGAAATCTATGTGGAATAAACATACAATAAAAATAGTTCTGGAAACCTAACTCATGTGTGCATTTGTGGCAATTTTTGATTAATTAATTGATGTGTTATGATCTGCTAAATAGAGTGATCTTTCAAGTGGGATTCTGTCTTGATAAAACTAGCTGCTGAACTATGTGAAAATACATGAAACGTGCTTGTTGCTAGATAATTGCTATGTTTTTGACTAAATTGCCCTTGTGGGGAATAATTGATAGTAATGTACACTATTAATACTTGACACGTAAGTAGTTGTTCACGCATGTAACGTATCACCAATGTGTTTGTCTAGTCAAACACAATTCACAAACGAAACACGAAACGTATCTTGTGCATAGGTGTTATGTGCCGAGTCTAGAGACTCGATAATAATTCCAACACTTAGAAAATCTCATTCTTGTTTTAGAACGCTAGTGAGGATTTTCTGTGACTCGCATCTCTTGGTTGACTTGTTTTTGAGTTCTTCGCAAATAGTGAGTTTCACGTTCCTTTTTTAACTCTTTTAAACGCTTTTACTTGGGGGAGAATACATACTCCGAAACTCTTTAGATTTTGTTATTAGGTTATATATCACTTGTAAAGGCTAAGTGGCAAACGAAACAACTAAAGTCCTTCATAACATCGAACCGTTTAGTATTGGATAATAGCGAGTCACTGTTGAGTAGTACTACTGGGTTTGACAAACCCCACCCAACGCTAAACTCGACTGGAGGTCGAGCGGGTGTAATCTTGGATAACACATTTCCCATGGTCTGGTTAGACATGGTGGCAAGGCAATTGATAAACAGTCAGCTTCGGTGTCGAACACTTAGTAATACTTGTTTTATAGGCTAGCTACCTATAGATATATAATTGATTTAACATTATCTGGTAACGCAAACGCAAAACGTAAACGCAAACGCAAACGCTTTATTTTATATAAACTTGTGATCTCACCAACCCCGTCTTGACACTTTAGTATGTTATTCTCAGGTAGCCGAAGCGGGCGCAAGGTATAGGAACATGCATCATTGGACCCTGTTGTTTTGCCAACTTGTTTTACTTAAACTGTTATTAATTGGGTTTTAAATCGTCTGCTTGACGCAACACTTGTTTATGATTTTACGCTTTCGCACTTATTTACAGTTAAATGTTTTTGTTGTTTGATTATAACTAATGATTCCGATCCTGTTAGTTCACACCCTCTAACGGTAAAACTCCGTTAGTGGATTTTGAGGGGGTGACAGATTGGTATCAGAGCCATTGGTTATAGCGAACTAGAAATTGCATGCATACTAGACTATAACCGCAACGACCCATTAGTTATAATTTCTACGCACTGCATATACTTTGTTTAGTTTTTCGTTATCATATCTCTTTACCTCATTCACTCATACGCGCGCATACACGGCTTACCTGTAGGGATGTCGACGCCCCCATCATCATCATCCGACCAGATGACGCATGCTCATGGAAAGGAACCACAGTTACCTACCTCATCGCCACCCCGAGTAGTCCCGGAACTAGAAGCCCCTGCACCGAAGAGGTATCGCCTATCTGGAGGCATGTACGATGACGACGTTAGCTGGGATTGGTACCCGAGTCTGATCAGGTGTATGGTTTATCGCGAACAAGTTCCCCCACTACCTCACCCGAGCCGTCCTGCTTACCCCAACACCCTACCACCTATAACCGAACCTATAGAGCGAGTGCTCGCAGCTGTTGTTTCTTGTTTAGAACGTGACGCGGGTTTTATGCGCTCGGCGAGAGCGAACGTTTCCAGATTGATGAGAGATGGAACCAAGGCAGGGAGGAAATTTCCCGCCTGACAGCGGCTATGAAGGAAATGCAGGATACTAATGATCAGCAGATGAAGATTATGAGAAAAATGCAAGCAGAGATGAGAGACTTGCAAGAGCAACTCCATGTGGCGAGAACCCGGACAGAGATAGCTCTAGAGCGATGCGATATCTTACAGACGCCAATTGCTCAGAACGCAGCAGAACCTGAGGAAGAACCTGAAGAGGAACCCGAGGAAGATCCCGAGGAGGAGCCCGAAGAGGAACCGGAGGAAGAACCGGCTGAGCCGGAGGCGCACTCAGAGTTGTCCTCAGACGATGACATCTAAGAATGATAACACCTAGATGGAAGGGAGATGTTTGGAAGAAACGCTGGACGTGGTCGCGGTAACATCAACTTAACCGCAGCAGAACTCCAAAACCTATTGAATGACCATGCGGCGGCAGCTATAGCCGCACATGTTCAAAATCAAGCCGGAGGTACATCTGGAACGTGTACTTTCAAGAACTACCTGGATTGCAAGCCCATTTCGTTTAAGGGCACTGAGGAAGCCATAGGTTTTCTGCGTTGGGCTGAGAAGATTGAGTCAGCTTTCGAGATGTATAACTGTCTACCTGCCAGTAGAGTCAAATTTGTTGCTGGAACACTGGAAGATTCTGCTCTAACTTGGTGGAACTCCAATGTGCAAATTCTTGGATTGGAATTGGCGAACGCAATGAACTGGGAAGAGTTCAAGAACATGATGCGGGAAGAGTATTGTCCTAGAGAGGAAATCGCGAAGTAGGAATCTGAGTTTTAGTCGTTGAAAATGGTGGGTTCCGAGATTGAAGCCTACACCACTCGTTCTCACGAGCTAGAAGTAATGTGCCCACGAATGGTAGACCCGCCAAGTAAGAGAATCGAGATGTATATCGATGGGTTTGTACCACAAATTCAGGGTATGGTGACGTCTTCCAACCCGGCTACAATTCAACAAGCGATCCGGTTAGCTCACAAACTGACGGATCAGGCAGTGACCCAAGGTGCGTTACCAACTAGAGGTTCAAACTCTAAAACCCGTGACAACCCGAGCACTGACGACAACAACAACAACCCGAGTAATGGAAAGAGGAAATTCGACAACACCAGGTCCTCATCATCGAACCTTCCACCGCAACAACACTACCGTAATCCCGAACTCGCCCGGAGCTTCAATAATCAGGGCTTCAACAATAACAACAACGGTGGCGGACAGGGTTCGAGCGGCTATGCTGGGAAACACCCGAAATGCAACAAATGCAACTATCACCATGCTGGGCCATGCGATCGTATCAAATGTCTGAGAAGCGGAAAAATGTGTCATCATGCTAAGGAATGTAGGGGAGACCTAGCGGCAAAGGGTGCATCTAAACAGCCTACGGCGACTAAAGGGTGTTTCGAGTGTGGTCAAGAGGATCATTTTAGGAAGGATTGCCCCAAACTAAAGCAGAATGAGAACAATGGAGGCAGCAGCAGTGGCGGAAGCAGTGGTAAAGGTAGAGCTTTCGTCATTGGGTCGGGCCAAGCCCGCAATGATCCGTATGTGGTGACCGGTAAGTTTCCTGTGAACGACTGTTTTGCTTCTATTTTGTTTGACACTGTAGCTGATAGGAGTTTTGTGTCGAAAGCCTTTAGTAAACTCTTAGACTTAACTCGAACCCCGTTAGATGCTAAGTTTCCTGTTGAATTAGATGACGGTAAGTCTATAGAAACAACTCATGTACTTGTGGGATGTAAGTTGAAACTATCGGGTCATACTTTTGATATCGACCTCATACCTTTTACACTCGGTAGTTTCGATGTCATTGTCGGCATGGACTGGCTATCCGATAATCGAGCGGAGATTATATGTCACGACAAGATAGTCCACATCACTACCCCTTCCGGCGAGATCATTTCGATCCAGGGCGAAAAGAGCGGCATGACCACCAGCGTCATCACCCTCATGAAGGCGCAGAAATATCTACGAAAGGGTCATCCAGCAATTTTAGCCCATATTGTCGAGAAACCCGCGGAGGAGAAGCGGATCGAAGACATACCGATTGTGCGAGATTTTCCAGAAGTCTTCCCGGAGGATTTTCCTGGACTCCCACCGATTCGACAAGTCGAGTTCCAAATCGAATTGACCCCCGGTGCAGCACCCATAGCACGAGCCCCGTATCGGCTCGCACCGGCAGAGCTTCAGGAGTTGTCCACTCAATTGCAAGATTTGTTGGATAAAGGTTTTATCCGACCTATCTCATCACCATGGGGAGCCCCTGTCTTATTTGTCCGAAAGAAGGACGGGACTTTCCGCATGTGCATCGACTACCGAGAGCTGAACAAGGTGACGATCAAGAACCGTTATCCCTTACCCCGAATTGATGATCTGTTCGACCAGCTGCAAGGATCGAGTTACTACTCGAAGATCGATCTGAGATCTGGTTACCATCAATTAAGAGTGCGCGAAGAAGATATTTCAAAGACGGCATTCGGGACTCGGTATGGTCACTACGAGTTTTCGGTTATGCCTTTTGGCTTAACCAACGCACCAGCCGTATTTATGGATCTCATGAATCGAGTATGCAAGGCGTACCTCGAAAAGTTTGTGATTGTTTTTATTGATGATATCCTCGTCTACTCCAAGGACAAGACCGACCACGAAGAACACCTGAGATTGATCTTAGAATTACTAAAGAAGGAACAACTGTACGCTAAACTCTCGAAATGCGAATTTTGGCTTCGCGAGGTTCACTTCTTAGGACATGTGATCAATGAGAATGGTATCCATGTCGACCCCGGCAAAGTAGAGGCCATCAAAAACTGGAAAGCACCTAAGACTCCGACTGAGGTGCGACAATTCCTAGGACTGGCTGGCTACTACCGACGTTTCATCGAGGGATTTTCAAAGATTGCTCAACCCCTCACCGCCTTGACTCACAAGGGTACTAAGTACAATTGGGGTGACGCGCAAGAATCCGCTTTCCAACTGTTGAAGACCAAACTCTGTAGCGCCCCTATCCTAGCCCTTCCTGAGGGAACAGAAAATTTTGAGGTACATTGTGACGCATCGATACAAGGTCTCGGTTGCGTGCTGATGCAACTCGAGAAAGTTATAGCCTATGCCTCTCGACAACTACGGATTCACGAGAAGAACTACACGGCCCATGACTTGGAACTCAGAGCTGTGGTGTTTGCTCTTAAGATATGGAGGCATTACTTGTACGATACCAAGTTTACCATTTACACCGACTACAAGAGTCTCCAACATATCTACGATTAGAAGGAGCTGAACATGCGACAGCGTCGTTGGGTCGAGCTACTTAAGGATTATGATTGTACCATCAAGTACCACCCTGGCAAGGCCAAGGTAGTGGCCGACGCTCTCAGCAGAAAAGAAAACGATAAACCTAGGAGAGTACGAGCATTACAACTCACGATTCACGCCAACTTACCCGATCAGATTCACGATGCGCAACTTGAAGCCTTGAAAGATGATAATCTCCCATCAGAACTCATGCGAGGCATGAACAAGCAACTTGAAACCAAATCGGACGGGGTCCGATATTTCGAAAACCGGATTTGGGTTCCACGATACGGAGAGTTGAGAACTCTAGTGATGGACGAAGCACACAAGTCCCGATATTCCATCCACCCTGGCTCAGATAAAATGTACCACGACCTAAAGGCACTTTACTGGTGGCCAAACATGAAAGCCGACATTGCCACCTACGTGAGCAAATGCTTGACTTGTGCAAGAGTCAAAATAAAATATCAGAAACCATCTGGCCTGCTACAGCAACCGGAACTTCCAACGTGGAAATGGGAACACATTTCAACGGATTTCATCACGGGATTACCCAAAACACCGACGGGATGCGATACCATCTGGGTGATCGTTGACCGGTTGACTAAGTCTGCACACTTCTTAGCAATCAAGGAATCGGACAAAATGGAAAGACTGACTCGCATCTACATGAAAGAAGTAGTGTCTAGACACGGAGTGCCTGTCTCAATCATATCTGATCGAGATTCCCGTTTCACTTCGCATTTCTGGAAGTCACTACAGAGTGCACTAGGCACCCGCCTTGATATGAGCACAGCATACCATCCTCAGACGGATGGGCAAAGTGAGGGCACCATTCAGACCTTGGAAGACATGTTGCGTGCGTGCATGCATGTTGGATTTCGGAAAAAGTTGGGAACCTCACTTACCTTTGGTAGTGTTTTTGTATAATAACAGCTACCACGCAAGCATTAAAGCAGCGCCGTTTGAAGCGTTGTACGGACGGAAGTGTCGATCACCTCTCTGCTGAGCAGAGGTGGGTGATAGCCAAATCACTGGTCAAGAATTAGTACTTGAAACCTCTGAAAAGATTGTTCAAATCCGAAACCGCATGGGAGCAGCACGAGATCGTCAAAAGAGTTACGCTGACAAGCGCCGAAAGCCCCTAGAATTTCAAGTGAACGACCAAGTATTACTCAAAGTCTCACCTTGGAAAGGTGTGGTTCATTTTGGAAAGCGAAACAAACTCAACCCACGATACGTTGGTCCTTACCGGATAACTGAGCGCATTGGTCCGGTGGCGTACCGACTGGATCTACCAACGGAACTCAGTAGTGTACCCAATGTATTCCATGTATCCAATTTGAAGAAATTCCTTTCTGATGAAACCCAAGCAGTCCCTTTGGACGAGTTGCAAGTTGACGAACAGCTACGTTTCATCGAAGAACCAGTTGAAGTTTTGGATTGGGAAACCAAAACACTCAAGCACATCAGAATTCCAATCGTTAAGGTTCGTTGGAACTCGAGACGTGGACCGGAGTTCACGTGGGAATGCGAGGATCTAATGATGAAAAAGTATCCTCACCTTTTAGAAGGGTTGACTAAACACCGAAAACCGCGAAAGCCGTCAAACCGCCAGAAATCACCAGAGGTATGAATTAAATTTCGGGACGAAATTTCTTTCAACTAGGGGATGATATGAAAAACTGAAAATTTTGTTTGCTATTTCAGACACCCATCACGACTTGACTCAAATTTTCGGGACGAAAATTCTTTCAACATGGGAATGATGTGACACTCGTCAATTTCAGGTTAACTCCGTTAATCCAAACTCCGTCAATTCAAACTTAAGACCACTTGATCTATAACGCACATCTCATTACATTTAAAATAGAGTTTTAAATGACGCTTGACAATCACTACATATGTAGTCTTTCGGTATTGCACCGAAACGCAAACGAGTTGACGCAAACCATTGGTGAATAAACGAAAAACATCCAAACAATAATTATGTGATAATTATGTGTTAAGCTTATGTGTTATTTGATAATATTGTATAAAACGTTAACTCATGATGCAAACAAGCTACCTTAGGCAAGAAAAGTAATAATTAGAAGTTGAGGGGCCTTGATGTAACATATTATTATTAATAATATTAAAAACCATAACTCTCTCCCTCTCCCTCTCCCTCTCAAACCGATCGGCCCCCCTCCCTCTCATCCTTTGCGATGGCAGCCACACCCACATCCATATCACCTCCGTTTTGGCTTGGTTCTTCATAATCGGATCATCCCGCACTCGTTTCTAAGCATCTCTCACCTTCCTCTTGCTCGTTTTTGCGTTTTTAAGGTATAAACATGAAACCGTAATTCTTGAATATCATGTGTTAAGTGTTTATATGCTTGGTTTTGATTAGAGGATGATTGATTATGTTTCGGTTATTGAATTAGATGGTCATATGTGATTTTGAACGGTGAAAGATTGTTAGGTCATCGATTGTTTGTAAACCCTAGAGGGTTTACTACTGGTTTTATGGATAATTATGTTTATTGCATGTTCGGGGATATGTCGTATGCTTAGGATGCATGTTAGACGATTGTTTGTGCTTGCTGAGTTTTGACAGCAGAGATGGTTAAACTTGAACGACATGTAACTTGTTAAATATAAAACCAAACTGAGCTATTTATGAGTCTAAAAGGTAGTACTCTGAGTCTAGTTTCCAGAAAACCCAACCACGCTTAATTTGAGGTGTTTTGGTTGCTCAAACGATTTAAATGTGATTAAATGTCAAAACTGATACTGGACAGATTGTTAAGTTATGTTTAGACAACTGTAACTAAATGTTAATTTGGCAATTGGTCGAGATTGTTAACACTACAGGGTACTAGATTGAGTCTAGTTTCTATAAAGTCCAAGTTTGTAATTTTTGGACGGGTAAAAGTTAACTTTTATTATTTTACAAAACTGAAGTGGAAATCTGAATTGTGAGACCTGATGTTAAGTTGTTTTGTAATTATCATATCACATGAACTACAAGACCAAATGGGTTGGTTACACTTCTAGAAGTTAACATGTTGGGTTAACAACCTAACCCAATTGGTCTTGCATTTATTGGATTTTTCATTTAACGGGAATAACAAATATCATTCTGTTGCGCATGATTCTGACTGCTGTGAGTTTATTGTAATGTTTTGATCATTGTGAGAAATCTATGTGGAATAAAAATACAATAAAAATAGTTCTGGAAACCTAACTCATGTGTGCTTTTGTGACGATTTTTGATGAATTAATTGATGTGTTATGATCTGTTAAATAGTGTGATCTATCAAGTGGGATTCTGTCTTGATAAAACTAGCTGTTGAACTATGTGAAAATACATGAAACGTGCTTGTTGCTAGATAATTGCTATGTTTTTGACTAAATTGCCCTTGTGGGGAATAATTGCTAGTAATGTACACTATTAATACTTGACACGTAAGTAGTTGTTCACGCATGTAACGTATCACCAATGTGTTTGTTGAGTCACACACAATTCACAAACGAAACACGAAACGTATCTTGTGCATAGGTGTTGTGTGCCGAGTCTAGAGACTCGATAATAGTTCCAACACTTAGAAAATATCATTCTTGTTTTAGAACGCTAGTGAGGATTTTCTGTGACGCGCATCTCTTGGTTGACTTGTTTTTGAGTTCTTCGCAAACAGTGAATTTCACGTTCCCCTTTTAACTCTTTTAAACGCTTTTACTGGGGAGAATACATACTCCGAAACGCTTTAGATTTTGTTATTAGATTATATATCACTTGTAAAGGCTAAGTGGCAAACGAAACAACTAAAGTCCTTCATAACATCGAACCGTTTAGTATTGGATAATAGCGAGTCACTGTTGAGTAGTACTACTGGGTTTGACAAACCCCACCCAACGCTAAACTCGACTGGAGGTCGAGCGGGTGTAATCTTGGCTTAACATTTCCCATGGTCTGGATAGACATGGTGGCAAGGCAATTGATAAACAGTCAGCTTCGGTGTCGAACACTTAGGAATACTTGTTTTATAGGCTAGCTACCTATAGATATATAATTGATTTAACATTATCTGGTAACGCAAACGCAAAACGAAAACGCAAACGCAAACGCTTTATTTTATATAAACTTGTGAACTCACCAACCCCGTGTTGACACTTTTAGTATGTTATTCTCAGGTAGCCGAGGCGGGCGCGCGGTATGGGAACATGCATCATTGAACCCTATTGTTTTGCAAACTTGTTTTACTTAAACTGTTATTAATTGGGTTTTAAGTCGTCCTGCGTGACGCAACACTTGGTTTATGATTTTACGCTTCCGCACTTATTTACACTTAAATATTTTTGTGGTTTGATTATAACTAATGATTCCGATCCTGTTAGTTCACACCCTCTGACGGTAAAACTCCGTTAGTGGATTTTGAGGGTGTGACATTTCTTCACTCTCATCATCATCACTTGCACGATAAACATTAAACAGTTTTTTCAATCCGTCATCATTTGTATTCACAACCACATTCTCCTTCTCTTTTAATCCATCTGCATCAGCATCAGTTTCAACAGTAATATTCTCCCCCTGTTTTGATGCAGCTGAGGTCTTCTCAACATCGGCCTCTAGGGTTTGAATTCTTGTGAAGGCTTGTGCCAACTGAGCTTTTAAATTATTATTCTCATTCCTCAATTCTTTATTTCTCCCCTTAGATCCTTATTTTCTACTAGCAAATCCATGTTCCGTCTGAACAAATAATTACTAGTGGAAGAGGTTTGAGTTGGCAAGTGATGGGAAGGATCAGGTATATTGGTTTGGGGTTGGGTAGGTTATTCTTGAGTTTGGGAATGGGTTGGGGATTGGAATGGTGTGATTGGAAAGTCATGTAGGTTAGCTAGGACATGTTGTGGAATGTAAGGTTCATGTATTTCTTAGTTTTGTTCATGGATAAGGGTTTTGGTTTGGGTTAGGGGTTGGTTAGTGGTTTGAGGTGAGCTTTGGGTTTGTGTTGGTGGAGATGGAATGTATGGGTCAGTTTGTGGTTGTGGGGAAGGTGGTGTGACTGGTGGTATGGCTAATGGTAAATTCTCCCCCTATGCATGTGCAATCACATCATTACCAATGTTTTCATCGGTACCTCCAA
The DNA here is from genome assembly GCF_021521415.1 of Bidens hawaiensis. NCBI lineage: Eukaryota > Viridiplantae > Streptophyta > Magnoliopsida > Asterales > Asteraceae > Bidens > Bidens hawaiensis. The sequence continues at coordinate 325,155 of NW_027492802.1, read as the reverse complement.
CATTATCACCTGCATCTTCATCATCACTATTATCTCCATGATCACTGTCATAAGACTCTTCATCAATCACATTATCATCACTATCCTCTTCCTCAGATGTCAGTTTTGGTACATGCATAATCTCCACATTGTGATAAACCAATCATGGCAAAAGGATAAACTCTGGCTGAGGATTAAAGTGACTTGTGGAAGCCAAGTTTGCAATTCGTTTATATGTATTTGGATCTTGCAATAAATGTGTTGTGCCTGTTGTTGGCATATCTTTTAATATCCGGTTAAAAATGATCTGTAGGAATCTCGGATAAGCTAGAAACTTGTCATTGTTCGGCTTTCTCATGTTGCCAATCATTCCTTCAAAAATCATCCTGGAGAAATTAAATTGCAGATCATATACAACTGCTACAGTAGCGTTAGATAAGTCACGGTTCATCAATGTCCAAAAGCCTTTCCTAGGGGCATATCCCTGAATAATATGGTGAATTAAAAACCTGTAAAGGTTTGGGAACATCCCCTTTTGAAATTTTCCCTCACGAACATTTCCTTGGTAACCCATAGTCTGTTGAAATATCTTCAACAGGTGATCAGTAGTGAAGTGTATAGGGTTATGATCATCATCATTTAACTATAGGATTTGTCTAATAAATCTTTCAGTAATCCTTATCTCGTGATTAGCCACAGTTGCCTCTAACCGCTTGCCATTTTTATCGCCATAAAGTTCAGCTAAGAGCCAGAAATCCAACTGATTATTTCTATAAATTATCGGACACTCAGTCAACGAGAATCTTATATTAGACCTATGAAGCCATCTAATCATGTCTGCCACTACTTTATTATTAGTAGTTACTTGGAGAAGAGCGCACATGTTGTGCTTTTTCTCAAATAGATATCTAGGTTCGTCCTCCATATCTGTACATACACAGACAAAAACATATTCAAAGCAAAAATTAGTTATAAAGTTCATAACTTTAACTCATTTGAGGTTATAATTTGAAGAAGTAAAGAGAAAAATGTCTTTATGAACCTATGCATCGACAAATTAATAACCTACACATAAAACAGAGAGTTAGTTCAAATGAAAATTAACTGCCCAATTCCATATAATAGGTGTCGGAAATCAGTCAGTTAATGCATACCGAGTCGGAATTTGAGCTTAATTAGGGTTAAGAAAGATAATTAGGCGGTTGATATTTTGGAAACGAGAGCAAGAGCAGTTTGTAATGGTGTTTGGAGAGAGAAGTGAAGCATGAAATTTCACTAAGTCCCTCTTAAATGTATTTTGTCTTTTTGTGGGAGAAAGCTGTCAAACAGTAAAATATCTTATTTAAAAATCTTCTCTTTTAAAACCTTACTCGATAAAGCACATTGAACAAACTTTTCTCGAAAAACTTAACTTCACAAAACTTGCTAGGTATAAATAATTTTATCAACCTTGCTCGTTCCAGAGTTTGTTCATAAATTATAATGTTTAAAAATCTATGAGAGTAAAGTGAAGGAAGCTTACTCGAAATACAAGATTGCTCGAGAAATAAATCACAAGACAAATAATCAAGTATTAATCATCAAATAGGCAACCTTGCTAGGAATAAATAAAGAAACCCAAAATAACATTTTAGAAATATTTCTAATAGTCAAGCTTGCTCAAATAACTGAACATATCATAAACCTTACTCGTAAAACTTAAAACAATAACAAATATTCAGTTAAGTTCATTCAAATACTAAAGTGTACCCGGTAGTATTTTAAAATTTCAAAGTGTGCTAGAGAGGACATCTTATCCTAAGATGCAAAAGTGTACTAAAGTGTACCCGGTCTGTTTTTAGTAGAATTCCACATTTCAACATCATCATAACAAACAACAGCTTCAAAGAGCACCTTCCACTTGATTAAATTTTCCTGTCCATACATCCTTGGAATCTTGTTAGTAGAAACTTCTTGCTCTTTGTATCCAGACATATTTTTGTGATTTTGATGACGAAAGTTGAAAAACTTAAACGAACTCTTAAAATTCTTTTGAAAAAAAATCAGATCTGTGGATGAAATCCTCAAATATGATGTATATGGTTAAATAAGAGCAATATCTAAAATAAAAATTCAAACTTTAATATAAACGAGAGAAAGAAGACACCAAAAAGTTGTAGATCCTGAAGAAAAATGAAGAAACATATTTGATGACGTCACAGATCAATGAAACAATGCTTCAGCTGACGTCATTATTCAACTTCAAATCTTCAACAACAAGCAACGATTCTACACCCAAATAGCAGGACACAGGCTCTGGTACCACTTGTTGACAAGACAGGTTAACGACTTGCTAATTTGGGTAAGAATAATATCTAGTTAATGGTAGAATCACTAACATAATATATGTTGCTTGGAAACACTAAAGTAAACAAACACAGACTGTTACTCAAAAGATTTCCATTTATAGAAAAATTATCACAAACGGGAATCAATTAGGGTTACAGAAAGGGATTGTTTTTTTCATGAGGTATTTAAGAACAGCCGTCAATATCAAAGTCAGGAATAATATCGGCTGCCTCAATCGTATCTCTCGTCTCACGTCTGCTTTTTAGGCGTGCCGTAATTATTCCTTTTATAGGCCTACCTAAAAACTGTCATTCCTTCTAGAAATCCTAATTAATGATACATATTATGTAAATCAAATTTCAAAAGATTCTAACTGTAAAATTGATCTTCGGGTAAGCTTTGGAGCTTTTGGCTTCTTCAAGCAGACCTGGTAACCAAAAGTGTGCTGGGGAAAAGTTCTCCGGGTAGACTTTACTTAGAATATTTTCAAAGAAAATATTCATCTAGCAGACTTCAATCTTCTTGACCATAGCTAACTTTGCCCGATATGATCCTACGAGCAAACTTGTTCTTCAGAGATCCCTTCAACTCTTCTTAATAATTAACTTATTTATCAAACACAAGTGTGTTGGTAACATTGTAGCTTGCTTAGAGTTGAACCTTGCCCAACAAAGTTCTTAAGATAATTCCTTATCAACTTTCTTCAAGCATACTCAGACCACTGTTTATTAATGAATAACCTTGCTAGATCTTCCAAAAGACTTGGCTTCAAAAGCATGGTTTAGCCAGGAGCTTGCTGGGAAGTAAACCTTGCTTGCCTTTGAAGAACAACCTTGCTAGACATAGTTGAACCCTGCTCGGATTGACACTAAAGAAGACTTCAAGAAGATAGCCTTGCCCGGAAGGCAAAATACCTTGCTAGGCTTAAGTAAAAGCTTTCTTAGATGCCCAAGGGTGCCCGATGTCCATACTTAGCCATTTTCAGGGAGGTTGAGAAGATTCCAATTTTCCTTAAGCCATTTTCTCATCCCAACAGACCATGGTTTATTAATAATAAACTTTTCTAGATCTTCCTAAGTACTTGGAAGCTTTAGCTTGGTTTAGCCAAGAGTTTGCTCGGAAGCAAACCTTGCTTGGCTTGAAGAACAACCTTGCTAGACAGAGTGAGCCTTGCTTAGATTGACACTTAAGAATAATTCAAGAAGATAACCTTGCCCGGAAGGCAAAATACCTTGCTAGGGTAAATAAAAGCTTGCTCGGAGGCCTAAGTGTGCTCGGTGTCCATACTTAGTCAATTTCAGAGAGGTTGAGATGATTCCAATCTTCACTTGGCACTTCTCTCATCCCAATAAATGACCAATGTATCTAGTACATTTACTAAAACACCCCCAATAACTTAATATAAAGACCAATTATATTAGACAAAGACCGAGACGATAATACATGTATAAACACCCCCCCCCCCTCGTCTAGTGCTCTTTTTCTTGATCATTTGTACCTCTTTGTTTTCCAATTTGCATAACTATGAATCCCAAACGCATGACAAACATGAACGACACGTTGAAAATGCCTAGTAGCTTCATTGTCTTTAACGTCAGCCCAACAAATACAATTCTTGTATAAGACTTCGTTGTCTGATTCCGATAAATTAACCAACCACATAGGCTCTATTACTCGAACAAACTCCGTCTTCAGCCTCGATCCCATCACGATCATGGCTTCACCTTTTCTATTATCAAAATACCACCTACTGAATTTCTTGTAAAGACTTTGGGGAAAAGTCTTCACATAAAATTTCTTCAAAGTGCGAGGTGGCTTTACCTTAGGTACAAGCTTCCTCCAACCAGCTCTCGGATCGATCTTATCAATATACTGGCTAGTCGGAGCTTGTGTTTTGAAATACTTAAATCCAAACTTGACCTCTAGTTTTCAACATGATTCATGAACGGTCTATTAGCCAGTTTACGCACATCCCACCTTAGAAGAGTAAGAACAACAGTAACACGTTGACAACATTGTATGTTGTGTTCCCATTTGACAATGCAAACCTTCAACCCCGAATCATACAACCATGAGATTATATCAACCTTCACCGTCTTCGAGGCAATAAATTTTTTCATTAGATAAGCAGTAGCAAGAGCTTTCAAATCCTTATCATCCTCCTGTTACGCTCACCTTAGCACACCAATAACTTGTTCATCCTCGACTTATTGTGCTCAAACATATTCTAAAATACATTAACATGTGAATTTATCGAACCAGCCTCACTTACTTTAGCTTTGTCTTTCTTTTTCTTATTTTCCTTCTCCAAACGCTCTTTGGCCTCTTGATAATGCTCGGTAGTAAAGAATGGAATTCCTTTACTGTGTTTGTATGAGTATACAAATCAGGATATTCCTCGACCGTCACGTCTTCAACCTCCACGTCTTCAAAATTAAACGAGGTATACCAAGTAGGAAACTCTTGTCAAACCTTACGCCATCGTTATCCACAACCGCCACGTTGTCCTCTTTTTCTAACTCATCTACCTCATCCTCATTCAATCCTCGAAGAAAGGCGATTTGTTGTTTTTTTAACGAATGGTCAACAAATTCACATTCTTCGATCTCATTCGCATTTACCAGGAGCATCACAATACCTTTCTCATAATCCATAAACAAGATCATTTTAGCCTTCATAGAATCAGTTGGTTGCACAATAGTAGTATTAACATACACTACTAATTGCTTTCCTGATTCTTCAAGTCCAAAACTACCACCAGATACACCAGCATCTGGTTGATACTCAACACTTGCACCAGCCTCAGGGTCTTTAACGTCGTCGTTACCCTTAAATTTCTTCAGCATGTCAATGTTACACGTATGTTGAAGGATAACTTCTTCTTGTTTGAAGTGCCTAGATACTTTATGAATACTTTGACCCATTCACTAATTGTAGAAACACGGTTCTATTGAGCTTCGATATATTAACTGATCAACACATAGTGACCTAATCAACCGGATCTAGTTATCTGGCATATGTATGTATGTAATAGATTACTGATTGAAGTGTGTGAGTGAGTAATTCGGCAGAGTAACGGCTTGGAAAATACGTTAAACAAACTTAAATTATGAAGGTTAGAACAACCTATGTATAGAAGACGAATGCCATTCGTTGTACATCCCGTAACGAATGGCCTTCATTACAATAAGTAACAAAATGGAATAGCGAATGACACATTCGCTATACCCCATTCTTCAACGTTCCATGATGAATGGATACGTATAACAACTTCTAATTTATTAAACATACTTAATGAATAAGAACATATAACTTAACGAAGGGGCTTTTAAATACCAAAATACCCTTAATTTAAAATAATAATAAATACAAACGATTACAAAGACTCGAGACGACCAAAACTGTGCACTAACAAACACCCCCTCGTCTCGTGCTCTTTGTCTTTAAATTATTTGAACCTCTTAATTTTTCAATCGCGAGAACCATGAATCCCAAACGCTTGACATACACGAACAACACGTTGGAATTGCATAGCTCGGTCATAGTCTTCTCGTTTTGCAAACAAAATCTTGTTCTCGAACAAAACATCGTTGTCGGTCTCTTTGACCAAAACAATGGCCGTATAAAATTAGCAAGACACATTGGATCTATGACTCGTATAAAATTAGTCTTCGGCTCTTGGCCCAAAACAATGTCCGCCTCACCCGTTTTGTTTTTGTTGTACCACCGATTAAATGGCATATGAAGATCTTTCAGAAAGGTCTTCACTGGTATTCACTTCATAGCCTTTGACGGCTTTAATTTAGGTATGAGTTTTCTCCAACTAGTACGAGGAGAAATCTCATTTATGTATTTACTGGATGGCACCTGCGGTTTAAAGAACTTAAACTCGTGGTTGACCTCAAAGAGCAGATGTTGGTGAAATCATCCTTCTAATTGATTTCCACCACGTTTAATGAATGGCCGATTGGAGAGTGTCCGCACATCCCACCTCGGCAGTGAGGGAACGTCAATAATACATTGAAAGTACTGAACGTCGTTGTCCCACTTGATAATACATACCCTTAACTCCGAGTGATATAACCAGGATACAATGACACCTTTGATGGTTTGCACAGCCTTGAACGTAGTCTTCTAGTTTGCTTTGGTGCGTGCACTGACATCCACTTATTCTCTTGATCAACATATCGATAAGCTTCAACGATCTTCGAAGTCAGGGATTTGTTGTTATTCCCGAACCAATCCTCAGCAACAGGATCCAACGAGCTTGAACCCTTTGCTGATACTTTACCCTTTTTTGGTTGTCTTCTCGAGATGATCTTCGGCAGCTTTGATGTGTTCTTCAATGAACGATTGAACACCATGATCAACATTTGACCATATATAAATATCAGAGTACTCCTCTGTTGTCACATCTTCGATCTTAATCTTCTCGTCCTCATAAATAAATAACGTATTCCCGTGTGGAATACACGTTTCACGCAGGACTTCCTCATCATTAATTACCTCAACATCTTCCTCAGCCTCCAACGCGTGCAACTCTTCATCATTCAACCCCAATAATAATTAAATCTGGTCACGAGACAAAGCATGATAAACAATCTCACACTCCTCGATCTCATCCGCATTGGCAGTTTTCATCACCATACCAACCTCATAATTCATAAATAATATGGTATTGGCTTTGATCGAATCCATTGTCTTGACGTTGGTAGTATCTTGACATACTACCGTATGTTGATCATTGCCGTCACCACCACCACTACTACTGGTACCTGCAGCGAATGGGCCGTGCGCATGTTTCGGCTCACTGCCACCTGCACCTGCACCAGCAGCATCAAGATCCTTATCTTCATCATCGTTCTTCAATTTCTTTAACGCATCGTGTTAGTAGGTTAACTGAAAAATAAAGTCCTCTTGTTCTTTCATCTTCACCCCTGAGTTGTAACAATCTCACGCAACTCTTTCGTTTCCTTATGGAAGAAGGAGATATAACTCATCAGACGACGTTGATTCATCAACATCTGATCTTGTTGTTGAGGATCCGGTGCCAACTAATTCTCGTATAAGTGAACAAGCTGAGAAGCATATCCATCTGCTGAGCATGCAGTAAGACATGAAAGTTTGGTAGAACAGGCTACACCGGGCCTTGTGGACGAGTAACTCACATAAATGATAAAGCTTAAGGTTGTATCGGCATCGTTGTAGTAGCAGGAGACGTTACCGTCAATGTCACCGGAGGTGAAGGTAACAGGAACAACACTGTTTGTGGAAAAGAGCCAAACCTCTAATCTGATGATGTTGTTGTTGTAAGAGTAAATGCCAGGGTGCTAACAGTAAGGGACACCACCAGCCTTTGTTCTTCGGATGACCTAGGCATTTGTGGACCTATCTCCGCACCCGAACCATGCCTAATCTGACGCTTAGGCTGTTGATATGTAAGCTTCTCCTTGCTCTTATGTTTACGTTGAGCAGCATATGACAAGCTGCCTCAACCTCGGTAAGTCGTCCATCACCACCATTCCCATCAGCTCCATTTTCATTACCACCCAAGCTCCCACGTCGTTCAGAAGCTGATTCGTGATGGATCTAACGATCATCAGAAGGACATACATAATAAGGATTCACCAAATGACCAACTAAACGTTTGGTCTTTGGGCGATTCTCATGCGTTTGTTGCCTATAAGTCTTCATCCTCTTCATTGTATCCACCCTCATTTGTTCAAGCTTCAACACATCATCCTTCAATGTCTGATCAGTTACAAGATCAGGAATAAGATCTTGTATAATTAGCTGTACGAATCGTGGATACATCAAAAACTTGCTACGACGATTCTTAATCAGACAACTCTCCTTCAAATGGTAGAAGATTAGCTCGGAAAAATTTAACGATTTGTTCAATATAAGAGCAATGAAAGAGGATTGGAGCATTATCCGACATTTGTCATAGCCACCCTTTCGACCCCCAAGGCAATGTATCAAGACGTTTAATAAGTACTTGTATGGAGCACACATGTACGCCTTGTTATATTGGGAACGATCAAGGTCTCCAGTATAGAAAACCTTTGAAATAATCCACGTATCAGCGCCTTATTGAATTTACATGGAAGATCCATGTTATCAGCAAATCTCAGCACCATACGTATCACACCAGGAGTGATTGTGATAGTCGTCTTGTTAATCTCGGCAACGATGTCGTTCTTTGACTCCACATACTTAGCCGAATCCCAGAAAGGACGGATCATGCTAAAATGTATAGGAACATTAGCAGTTATAGTGTGGTAGATCCGGGATCGGCGTAGAAATGCAATAATATCTCCAAACAAGTTCTAATCAACAAAGTTCTCGTGTACGAATGCACAAATAGTGTGCTTCTTGTCAATCGATAACTCATGAGCAGCTTGAGCTTGTTGTTGCTGTGCTAGTGCATCTTGGAGCATTCGTCAGCCATTGATGAATACATATAAACCCGAAGAATAGTTAAATCAAGCATAATTATATTTAAAAACAAAATTTTCATAAAAGACTTAAGGAAACTTGCATTCTGATGAAGTATCATTCTTTATGACGAATGGCGACAGTCATTATAACGAGTGAATAGTTTCATTATGTTACAATAACGAATTATAGAATGACTAATGATCTTGAACGAATAAATCCATTCGTAGAGACTATAAGACAAATAAGGAATTCGTTCATTACAAAATCACATAAGTATGACTTATTCGTTATGAAAGTTCAACGAATGTGTTCATTCGTGTCTTTTAAATATGAATGATTTATTATTCATTGAGCATAACGAATAGAGACCAATATTATCCAATTTGAGCCCAAACATTAAAGTCAAAATTGATTAGAACATTCATGGTCAAAATTCATTAAATTGTCAATTAATCCATGAAACACGGCGAATCAGTGTAAAAACGGTATCAATAAACTCGCATGACTATCGCATCTCAAATCTAAACAACCATGAACTCATACAATAGGTTTTACTGATTCATTTGATCGATATATATATATATATATATATATATATATATATATATATATATATAACCGGTTAAAGAATTGATCAATTGACCCAACAAATGTAAACCAAATTTAAAGAAATTCATCGCGTTCAATTTGTCTATACCTTATGTATCTTAATCAATCAACTAGAATTGATTTAGTGAAGGTCGAAATTTTAAGAAAATTTTGCTAGAGATTCTTTAGGTGAGAGTGATAATTGATGTGAATGAATGGGCGATTCGTTCAACTACTATTTACTATAAAGGATAGATTTGCACACAAACCAAGAAACACGAATGAACCCATTCGTTAATTCAAAATTAACGAATGGATCACATCTGTTGTCTCGTTCGTTAACGAATGTTAACGAATGGGCAATAAGTTAAAACTTCTAACAAATCAACAAAGATTCGTTCTTCTTTCATTATCAATCTCATGACTATTGTGTTGACAGTAGGTGAATTAAATAAAAACGTGAGAAAATATTTTTGGTATTTTCTCTTTCAAAAAGAGTACCCTTTTGCTCAGAAATTTAAAATAAAGCAGACTACAAAATAAAAACACAATGTTTTTGGATTTTGTATATTTTCGAATTAAAAATAGATAAAGCTAAAATATGTAATCTATTCTACGAAAACATTACATATTTTTGTGAGTTGTGCAGAGAATCATATTAACCAAATTGCCCTTTCACATCAGTTTTATATTTCAGCGTTATTATGACCGGCGTTAAGTCGGTCATTGATATTGTTGTCCACTTAAATCTTAGAAAAAACTTTCAAGCAATTTTGTGATATGATCTAGGTTCAATTAAAGCACAGATTATCAGAAAACTATCAGCCTCTATTCTCGATTCAGGCTTAATTTGATTTTGACCGTGTCACCCCAACTTGACTTAAACCATTATGCATAAAGATCATAATTTTATGATTTATAATTGAATAAGCAATCTAAGCTCATAATCCCTACTACAAGGTATACCCCCGTTATCAAGCAATATACCAAGCTTCCTTTACTATGAGTGAGTATGCACGAGTTCATCTATAGGCTTAAAGACATTGTTTCCCCTAGAGTCTGTTTCTCACTGTTATTAAGACGCGCGCAAGGGAAAACAATGTATGACTGACAGCGGATCTTGATCAAGTCAGTAATGAATTTGTACGAAGTACAGCAGTGATCAATTTTATTGACTTAGGGTTCACTCTTAAAGCATGTGAAATAATCAGATTATGAATATCCAGATAATAAACCGCATAAAGACTCACAATATCCAGAAATCGGATTCATCCCATCAATACAGTATTTGAGGCCATAAGACCATACACCGTTGAAGCGTTAACAATAAACTAGATGTATTTTATTTAGAATTTTGTTTTTGGTGATCAAACATACATAAGGCTTGAGTATAATAGGCTACTGCATTTCTTACTTCATTACCGAGACTTTTGGAAGAAACTAACACCTCTTTCAATTTGGAAATTCTTATGTTTATATCACATACTTTACTCTAACGGTTTATTTAAGACCTATCAATGCACCAATGCAGCTAAACACACAGTCTTTTAAGCTAATTTCTTTCTGGATATGGGACTAAAGGATCAATGTACTATCATATTCTCTTTTTTGCTTCAAAACTCATTTTTGAGGATCAGTTTTGTAATGTTTTTGTATTTTTGAAATATTCAAATGTTTTTGGATTTTCTCTTTACAAACAGAAATCACAATATTTTTATATTTTTCCAATTTCTCCTCATAAACCAAAATAATAAAATAACTAAAATAAAATAAAGTAAAAGCTGTACAAACTAAAAGTTGATTATCCGAACTTAAGGATATTAGCAACAGTTTTCAATCCTTTAAAACCAACCAAAAAGTTAAAGCGAGTTTTGTCAAAACCTTTGGTAAACAGACCAGCTTTATGAAAATCCGTTTGCACTTTCTCTAGATCGATTAATTTCTTTTCATAACAATAACGGATACAATGTTATCGCGCCGTAGTTGACTTGAAATTGATTTTGCAACCTACGTAGTCAGAATCGGAAAATGCAGTGAGATCAAAGCTATCATCCTTGGGATACCATAACCCGGTGTCAGGATTACCCCTCAGATAGTGAAGTATACATTTAACCGCCGCCAGATGAGTCACTCGAGGACTCTATTGGTACCTGTCACATAAACAAACAACAAACATGATAACACGAAGAGAAGCAGTTAGATAGGTTAAAGAACCGACACTACAACAAAAATCGCTTTTTAGTAAACACAAAAGCGTCCTAAAATGCTATTTTAAAGGACCTTTCATTTAATAGGACCAACGAGAAAAGCGTTTCATGTAAAGGGGTCGTAATAAGTCTCGGGACTCAAAAAGCATCCTGATATCCCAAATAAGATTATGAAACCAATTTTATGGTCGCCTAATATATCCATTAACAACCCAAAAATCGTCCTAATAAAACGTATTAGGACACTTTAAAAATGTTTTAACATGTGCTTACATACCTTTTATCTTTTGATACTCATACAAGCGCCCTTAAATATTAATTTATAGGACCCTTATGATGTAACATTATAGATACTTTAGTACCAAGAAAAAAGTCTTGATATCCCAAATAAGATTATGAAACCAATTTTATGGTCACATAATATATCCGATAACAACCCAAAAAGCGTCCCAATAAAAACATATTAGGACAATTTTACAATATTCTGACATGTGTTTACCTAATTGTAAACTTTTGATACACATACAAGCGTACTTAAAAATTAATTTATAGGACCCTTATGATTGAATGTTATAGTACCAAGAAAAGGGTCCAAATATCCCAAACAAGATTTTGAAACTAAATTTTATGGTCGCATAATATTTCTATGAACAACTTAAACAATGTCCTAAAAAACATATCATGACACTTTTACAATGTTCTAACGTTTAATAGGAAAAAAAAAACGAAGTCCTAACATATCATATTATACAACCCTTTTTTAAACGTCCACACACACAATTTTACGATACGGTTATGGACATCTAAATATTGGTAGAAATAAAATTTCATTATATTAAATAAGCTTGTTCATAGCGAAAACACTAAACATAAATAAGCTATAACATTATCCAACAAAAACTCTTGTAACATTCAACAAAAAAATTAAAAGCATTAAATGAAACAAGCACCATAAAATCCGGAGTCATCATGCGTCCTCAATCCTCACGGACTACCTACAAATAAACCATCCATGTATAAGCACTAAGTTCTATGTTATTAATATTATTCTTATCACAAGTTTAACAAATACATCCGGAGATGAATGTACAAGGCCATGCGTTCGATGCACCGATACAATCTTGAATTGTGGAAAATAACCCATATGATCTCACCAACTTTTTCATCTATTTTTATTGGTACTTGAACATTTACGACGCACCATTTTGGTCCAATCTCTGTACCACCAACTAGCTCCTTTGGGTCCAGTCTCTTCACCCATCCTCTTGCTACAGGCTCAGTAGGGTTTAGAATGCTTTTTAGGAAAACTTCATCTCCGACCTAGATTTAGTTTTCAACAAACAATTATACTGCAAAAATCATTTCACAAAAAAGAAGGTTTTACACTAGCAGGATAACATTTTATAGTTGAGAACTAATCAAATGAACCTTACCTGTAGTGATACGGTTGATAGAGAGATAAAGTGAATTAAGGTGATTTATAACACATCAATGATCAATAGTTGATATAAAGAACCTCTTATTACTAATTTTAACAAATTACAAGCAAATATAACTCAATCTAAGCTAGTACATCCAAATATGAACCATTTATACTTATAATAAATTCAAAGAAACAATGACTTGTTAATATCTTTTTTGACCTGTTATAAGCAAATTTAACTTAATACAAGTAACCACACAAATATGAAATGTTATAACACGTTACAAACAAATATATCATGAATCAATTCATTAAAATAACGTTCTTACATAAATAGGATAACATGATCAAAAAGGTTTAAATTTTCCATTTTTCCATGGATGGTGTAATGATTATAAAAGAGGGGATGAATTTGAGTTATTGCTACCAAAAGGCTATATAGTATTCTTACCCAATCCAGAACTTCCCATACCTAACTATGTTTTTAAAGAAACAATTTACTGATGAGACACGATATGCTAGACACAACACCATTATGATGATATAGAAAGTTTAAGAGTTCAGCACTTACCTCTACTTTATTCCCCTAAAATCCTTTTTTAAATCACAGATTCAAACAATGGAGATAAAATAAGACCAGACTCAATGTTAAACAGTTCTTTTACTAAAGATGAATAAAAACCTTATCAGTTCACCTGAGTAGATACAAGGAGATACAAATTGGCTGTACCCGCTTTGACTATGCGCGCACAAGCATTATGATTCCTATCAGTTCCCAATCAAATCCATGAACCAAACATAAGATATCATTAAAACGATAATTGGTACCAAGCTTATTTTATAGATGTAAATTAAATCCACTTGTCTATAAAGGGGTCAATTTAAAAATTTTAGCCAATATGAAACATGTCAAAAATCACCTATATATATTGTTATATATAAAAATAAATATTATAAACAAAATTGTATAAACGATTGCGTTCAACGAGTACTGTATAAAATTAAGTGATGAAACAATTTAGAGAATAAATGATTACTTTCAACTCCCTTCAGTTGGAATTTAAATCTAGAAATGCTCATGGATATCTACTCTTCAATTAATCAATTCCGCACCATCTCTCAAGCTTAATTTGAGTTAATTGATTTCATTAAATAACGATATAGATGAGTCATGATTTAAAATATGCTCAACGAATAAAAAACTCATCAAGTAATCTCCCATAAAAGTCAGTTTTATTAAAGAATTTCAACGAGCAGTTGGCGTGCATAGTCAAAACTAGTATGTATACATGTATAAACACAATACAATAGCCAAAAACATATACTTACTGCAAATATATGCAGACAACAAACAAATATACACAAAACCACCATTACATATATATACTTGATCCTAATATATATACATACAACCATACACAAAAACTTATAGAATAACCATAATATAAAATGAAGAAATGTGAAATTTGAGCTAAAACCTAATAAGATCTGTAAAAGATTGTTCCATTAAACCTTAATCGTAAATGTGCCTTACCAGTGGTTAAAGTAGCGTCGGACCAGCCGAGCACCGTTGGCTAGGTTGTCTTGTGGTGCGATTATTGTTTGTCGGCGATAGTGGCTTCACCAGAGATATAAATGAGTGCGAAAGTGATATGAATGTTGATAGCTTGGAAGTTTAAGGGTCGAGATGTATGCATTAGCGAAACCAAGAGGTAAGGGTGAAATCATAGGTAAATTCCATATGAATTTGGAGTTGGAGGCTGAGGCGGGAATTAGTAGTTTTAAATTTTAATTTTCATGAATTTCTTCAAAAAAATTTTTTAAAAAGTATACATACTTTATTTGTTTATCTACAATATATATAAACAAAATCTGTAAAAGCTCTCTGGTTGCTTTTTACATTCTCTCAAGCCACCAGATTGCATTATTTATATATAGAGGCTTCTCATGCATTTGACCCAAATTCATGAATATGAGTATCACCAAACCTAGATATTTCTTAAACGGGTTATAACATCTCATTAAATTAAAAACTAATCACCCCAAAATTTGATTTGAAAATCCCATGGGCTTTAAAAACTTGCATCTCCCACGTATGGGCTTTAAAAAAAAGCTTTTCCACTGATGGAATCATGTTAGTATTTCTAGTTTAATATTGCTTAATTGTCATTGTTGATCCTAATTGATCGCGTTAACCCTAATTGGTCATCTTAGGCCTAATCGACCATCGTTTACCATAATCAATACTCACTACAACTCGATATAAACTTATAAGACATAATAAGACATCTCATAGCCCATCATGGAACGTTAATATATTGGGCCTCATTATGTTCTATTAGGTGTTAGTATGTAAGTTTTGAACACCTATGCCACCACCGACCTAAATTAACCAACCAACAACACTGTGGTTGACTTTAATTAACCAATTTTGTCTTTAGTTGATCAAGACATTTGTAATGAATTATAATGAGTCTTACGAGTCATAATCTCTTAATGAGGAATGAATGGCATAACTTGGAACAAAGGAAAATTTCGGTGTTGACTAAAATGGCATGGAAAAACTTTTTGCTGTATTTTAGTAAGTGATATATATTCTTTTAGTAAATTTAACTAAGTAACTAAAACGCGTTTGCTCATGAAATGAATTCATCAATTTAATAATGTTGAGTCATTTGATCTGCCACTATAGTAAAAACACATTATATCAAATAAGACTTTAATTTTCATCCAAATTAAATTTAAAAGTGGTTATTAATGTCGTTTGTGACTATACTATAATACAGTATGTATATATGTGTCGTTCTAACATTTTGAAGAAATCATTACAACATGTACGTTTGTATTAAATAACTATTTTACTACAAAAAAATCATATAAGTATGTATATTGTATATTCTGGAAAAGGCAATCTATATATGTATGTATTGACGTTGAAAGAAGTATTCTATTGTATATTTGTATGTGTCTAGTTCGTTTCATACTTTCATTGAATATTTATTGCAGGCTAAACAATATACCGAGTAACCAAACAGTATACTTCAAAATCCTAAATAGTTTTTGAATGGCTTGTTTTGACCCGTGCCCGTTTTTGTCAAATCCATTTCCGATCCGAACCAAAATTACCACTCTCTAAAACAATCCATTTTGACCCGAACCCAATCTGACTAGACCTAAACCAAAATGACTTTTTTGGGGGTCGAGCCCATTCCGACCCGCTAACACGTCCGTTTTACCATGTCTAGTTAATACAAAATGGGTCTACAATTAATAGATTCAGCTAAATGTTTAGGTGGTTAAAATGGTGTTTAGTTAAATTGTCACCAACAATTGAGCATATTAAAATTATGGATTGTTGTTCTAAAATATAAAAAAAAATATTGCATTAATGAGTATAACAAACATTACATGAAAGTTATATCATAATCGTAACTACATAAGTTAACTGGTAAACAAACATTAAACATACCGAATGGTTTCACCAAATGAGTTGTGTTGCGGTATCATAATTCATAAACAGTAAACACCTCAAAGTTAAAGAACTCACTGTCTTTTATATGCCTTACTCACATAAATTCCACATCATTATAAAAGGGATTTTTAATTAAAGGTGAAAATCATCATAGCAATGCCTAGATGTTAGTTCACAATTCCAAGTATCACAAATAAAAGATTATAAAAGATGTTCTAAAACTTAATGGAAGGATAAAATACCCTAACTCTAAGTATCGCAAATAGTCAAATTGCAAGAATTCAGAAACAGAATGTCAAGAAAATAAGCAAGAAAATAAGACTCAGTGTTAACCTTCAAGAACATAATTTTCGGAAGCCTCTAAACGAAATCCTCGAATCTTCAGTCAATCGAATAATCAATACTCCCAACAGAATTAGTCGGCTCCTAGCAATTTCATCTAGAGGAACGTTGGAATCATGCATAAGCCGTCGACATCGTCGCCTTCGATTTTCACTACGTCGCATCCCTAAATTAAGGGGGTGTTTGGGATTCCTTATTTTTACCTCCTTATAACATTTCATTAAGTTAATAAGTTACAAAATTGTAACTTATAAAACTTTTCCTCTCACAATATAAGCAATCCCAAACACCTTATCACTTTTCAAAAAGTTTATAACTTATAAGTTGGTGAGAATAAGCAATCCCAAACACCCCCTAAAGTGCAGCTTCGATGATGCTTCAGTTTTAGGGGGTGTTTGGATTCCTTATTTTACAGGCTTATAATTTTTCTTTAAGATTGGTTAGGTTTAAACTGTCCACAAAGTGTGTTTGAGCCTTGAGGGATTGAATTAATTCAGTTCTAAGAAAATTAACTATTCTTTAATTTAATTTAATTTAATTTAATCTATTTCGATTTTGGTCGGGTGGTTACTTGGTTTACCTTCTTCTATGGAGATGTAAGTTCGATTTTTTACTTAGGTCATTTCCATAAATATATTAGTGAGTAGACGAATCAGGACATTAATCCTGCTTTGAACCCGACAGGGGCGATGGTTTATGGATTTTCATAATGTTCTTGTGCATCGGTGTCGGGGAGGGGGGAGGCTACGTTCTAATGGCGGTCGAGGAGTCCACCTTTGACAGAGTCTAAAAAAGAATAGGTTTACACGTGAGATTATATGCCGTTGAAATAAATATATCATATTGAAATATAAAAAAAGTGACATAAAATTGTAATTTATATAGTTAACTAAACGTGAAACTTTAATTTATTTTTTCTTATTAAATTATCATCATTTAAGGTTGGACCGGTGATGGGTCACTTGAAAAATGTTTTCAAGTTGAATTGTGTAACGTAAACACAACCCATTTATATAAATAAGTAGTTGATGCTACTTGTATGGTTGAATTGCGAGGTTGTCAACTAGTTTGGGTAATTGATTATTGCTTATGGTAATTAATGGTCAATTAGTGGAACTAATAGTGATTGAGGGTCAAATGGTAAGTCAATGATAGTGGCCATGGTAAAAAATAGCCATGTATGTCAGATAGTAGTGATCGTGGTAAAATATAAAGATTCCTACTAAATTTGTGTATGTGACCAATTAATGAACATAGTGGTAAAATAGCGTAGTTCGTACTTGGTGAGTCACAATAATCAGTGATCAAACACACTCTATTTAGATCAGTCTGTGACAACTTGTAACATTCTTGTGGCATTTATGATAAAATACAAGAGTGAGGTCAATGTAGGTCAATCTTGATCGATCATGTACTAATTAATGGTCGAACAAAGTCCAACAACAACAAACATACCTAGTAAATCCCACAAATAGCAAAAGCTATTGGTAGGGTCTGAGCAAGGTGTGATGTAGATAGACCTTACCTTTATCAATGAGGATAGAGAGGTTGCTTACAAAGAGACTCCCGGCTCCAAAGCATGCAACATGCTTGCAGGCTTTAAGTCAAATAAAGGACATTTCACACCGATGATAATGGTTGCTACAGTGAATAATGGTTAAACATAATAATTACTATCAAACGTAGATGTATATGACTAGTTATTTAGTTGACCTAAACCAAAGGACATTTCACACCGATGATATTTTGGTTTGTTAACCAGTTCCCCCTCCTATATAGGTCAATGGTTCAAGTAACATTGTGGTATGTAGAGTCAAGTAGATTAGATAATTGTACAAATTAATGACAAACAAAATTAGTCTATGTAAATATTGTAAATCGGAGTTAGATTTTAGGGGCCATATACATATCATTTTTAATAAATTTTAGTTTTATCACACACATAACACTTTTTAATTTATATACTTGTTTGATATAAATTATTTGTTTGCATATAATAATGTTATAACTTAATATGCATAACATATAATGAATACTTGAAAACTAGAACATTTATTATATTAGTTTGTCATTTAAAGTTAGTTACCTCCAAAATTTCCTCACTTAAATAAATTTCCTCCAATAATTAATTAATTAAATTTTATTCATTAATAATCTACTTCTAAAATTTCCCTCCAAAATTTACTCATTATTCCCACTAACACATTAACCCTAAAACGTGACTTCTTCAAAAAAGTGTTTCACTTAAGCAGACTTTTGATTATTAAAGGCCTAAACTTTTTCGTGATCAAGGTATAATTGGAGTAATCAGAAGAATTTTTCGGTAACAAATGAATTCATCTTTCAATATAAAGAGAAACAACCCACCGTGGTAAAGAACATTGAATAAAATAGTCACCAAAACTCGATATTTACATAAATGGAGATGTAATTGGAGACTTAAGTAATTAAATTCCCCACATCCATCTTTTCGATCAAGATGTAACCTTCTTCAATGAGCCATCAGTTAATCAAGATAAAAGATGACAACTTTATTGATTTGAAACAACTTATGATGGATCTTTAAACAAGATTTCATCATAAACGTCTAAAGGTGAGATGAGTATATTATATTTTGCTAAGTAGACAATACTCATTTGATTTATTTTATTTTTTTTTTCATTTTTGGTTCAGAAAAAATCATGGAGGAACAGGGGTGAGCTCAGCCCGAATTCTGATCCCTGTTTTCTTAAATATTACTGATACTGAAAAGGCTGGGTTCATTAGCGATACTGTAAACAAAAATTTCGGTAAATACCATGATCGGTACCGATATCGTTTGGTCATCCCTACAAAGTACAGTTTGGGCACTGCCTTACCAAAGTCTTGGTGTTGTTAATGGAGGTTTAAGTACATTACCCTTTGTTGGGATGAGAAAATGGACTTAAGTAAGATTGGAATCTTCTCAACCTCCCTGAATATAGCTAATTATGGGCACCGGGCACACTTAGACATCCGAGCAAGCTTTTACTTAAGCCTAGCAAGGTATTTTGCTTTTCGGATAGAGTTATCTTCTTGAAGTCTTCCTAAGTGATAATCCGAGTAGGATTCACTTTGTCTAGCAAGGTATTCTTCTAGTCAAGCATAGTTTGTTTACTAGCAAACTCTTGACTAAACCAAGCTAAAAAAGCCAAGTAATTTGGAAGATCTAGCAAGGTTTGATTAATAAACGGTAGTCCGAGCATGCTTGAGGAAAGTTATTCAAGAAATATTCTACGGACTTTCTCTAGCAAGGTTCGACTCCGAGCAAGCTACAGTGCTACCAGCACAAGTCAAACAGTGTTACCAGCACACTTTAGTTTGTTTAATAGGTTATTCTTTAACAATGAGTTGAAGGGATTGATGAAGAATAGTTTGCTCGTAGGATCATAACGAGCAAAGTTTGCAATGATCAAGAAGATTGAAGTCTGCTAGGTGAGTATTTTCTAAGGAAAATACTCCAAGAAAAGTCTTCCCAGAGAACAGTTCACCAGAACACTTCAAGGTTACCAGGTCTACT
This sequence comes from Bidens hawaiensis, assembly GCF_021521415.1. NCBI lineage: Eukaryota > Viridiplantae > Streptophyta > Magnoliopsida > Asterales > Asteraceae > Bidens > Bidens hawaiensis. The sequence goes on along the minus strand of NW_027492802.1, from coordinate 304,837 downwards.
CGAAGATGATAAAAGACACAATGTCTACCCGAAGACATGTTTTACACTTAGTATATTTTGTAATATGATTTTCTAATTATGTATTAATGATTAGGGTTTATAAAAGGAATGACAGTTGTCAGGTGGCAGGCCTATAAATAGAATGATCTAGGGCACGCCTTAACAGACGGAGCACAGACACCTGAATTGATTGACAACCATTTGACGGCTGACATATTATTACCGATGTTCTGTCGAGAATCATATCATTCCTTTCTTATAACCCTAATGATTTCATTTTTGTAACGACTTACAATTTATGGAAATCTTTTGTGTGAATCTGTGTGTCTGTGTCTTTATTGGGTTCTTCAAGCAACAACTAGTGTATTATTGATTCAGCCTTTAATACACTATTATTCTTCTCCAATCTAGCCGTGTCCTTAACCTTCTTGTCAACACTCTAAGTGTGGGTTACGACAAAGATGGATTGAGTGATCAATCGGGACTGACACCCTTATATATGTTCTCTATATAATCTTAAAAAGGACCACATATTATTTAGTTTCAAATGTTGTATATATAATGTGTAGATTAATTTGAATAATAATGTTGCAGATGGAGTCCTTTGATAGCACTGTTTCTCATCCCTATAGAGAACAGTTTGGGCACTGTTTCAATTCCACCCAAGACTGCTGAACAATTGGATCGCATTCAGAAAAATCTCCTCATTATGAAGAATTCTAATCAGAATGTTGAATTGTTTGATCATCCATACAAGTTTATTGTCACTTTTCAAAAGGGATTCTCAGACAAATATGGCGATCGTTCTGGAATCATGTCATGGGGTTTTGATGCTGAAAAGAACATGTGGTGGGTTAAACGAAGGTCTAGGAATATTGAGTACTATAAGAAGATGAAGGACTTCGGATCTTGGAAGAAGGTAGATCTCAGCAACCTGATCAACACTCCATTCCACAACCTAACCAACGATAAGCGAGCCTCTGATTTCTGGAATTTTCTGAGACAACAAGTGGATAATGGGTTCCCAAACATTAAGACTGTTGATTCTTTTCTAAAGAAGGCTAAGGGGGTCAAGGATCCAAGGACAGGGAAGACCATGTTGAATGTTATGTGGCCTGCAACAAATAAGGCTACTCATATTCCTGTTCCTAGTGCCATTCCTGATGGTACCCTGGATAATATGAGGTTCTGGATATTTGATAGTGAGACAGCTATCGTTGTCACACGTTTACAGAAGGGTAAAGGGAAGTACAGGTTTGTTTATCCAAGGGATTTGCTCAAGTTTGGAGAAAAATATATTAAGACCCTCTAAACATTTCAAATCATTGTTGAATCAATCTTCGAAGCGGGTGCTAAGGAATACACCAGTATGGCGGCTTCTATCATCAGAACTGGCTTTTGGGTAGGTGGTTTAAAGGATGCGGATATCGATGTCATGTAACACGACTAAAGAACGAAGCTTCAAACCAACGGGGAGTTTGTTGGGTCTATATTTATGGTTTGTACTTAGTATATCATAGTAGGTCGTGTTTATGTGTTTTAGTATGTTAGCCGAGATCACATTATGATCTCGGTGGGCTTGGGCTATGTGTTGGGCTTGATTGGTGTCCCTATATATATAGAATATGTGTGTAGGGTTTGAGTTGGCCGTTCATTGTTAGTGTGTTAAACGAGTTTTTTGTAATCAAGTGCTTAAGCACCAGACGTTAATACAACGTGTGTTTTGAAGCATCTTCTTGTGTTCTTTACGTATTTACATGTTCATCTTGAATCACCTTACGATATATTCCGCAATATCATTGAGGATTGTTGATATCATATTGAAAGATCCATCTACGGGGCTTACAATTTGTCATTCGGTCCTGTTCATCATTCGTGCTTACCCATTCGTCTTCCCATTCACTATAAAATTTTCATTTTAATCCTTTAAGTTTGAATTTTGTTAAGTTTTAACCTTTAAGATGGCTGGTTATTATTGACTGGCTTCTCCGAATGTGTTGATGCAGCAAATGTTATATCTTGATGCTGAAATTAGATCTAGTTTGAAATGTCCTTGTTCGATGAAATTTAGTGATTTTGCTAAATGGGAACCACGTTTCAGAGCACTTCTAGGGTTTGTACACCCACCCTGATTGTTCACGATGTCTTGATGATGTATACATTGTTCCCATGCTTGGTAGTGAAACTACAAGATTTACACCAAAATATTTCTCTCAATACTCTCAAGAAGAAAAGAAAGCTTTAGAGATTGAAACTAAGGCATATTCCACTTTAACTATGCATTACCTGAAAATATTTTCCATCAAGTGGGAAGTATTAAAATTTTTTCCTCTTTGTTTCAACATATCAAGATGAGATGTATGGGTAATACTGATCAAAGTAAAAAGGTGATGTTAAAGTTTCAATTTTGAAACTTTGACTTATTGAAAGGAGAGACTATGGAAGAAATGCTCACAAGATTCAATAATCTTATTGCTCAGATGAATAAGTTAAAAATAAAACTAAGTGAGTCCAATAAAACTGACACTGTGAAGAACGCTCTTCCAAACTCCTATTCAACTTTTCTCATGGTTTTTAAAGAAAATAGCTTCTTTAAAAATGATGATCTTACTGCAATAGAATTTATGCAAAAGATTGAAGATCGACAGTATGATTTAAAATGTTAAAAGTCATCAAAAGAAACTTAAGACCCGCATTATATGGAGGTTTTTTTCGTTTGAGTAGTGTTGTCGCTCCAATCAATGCATTTCTTACTCAAACTGCACAAGAGGAATCGTCTTCCTACAGTGATCCAAATGTATGTTTCATGGCTTCTGGGATCAATGACGTACCTAGTGGACCGACTTCAAATGTTTTCGCTTCTCCACCCACTTTAAACATGAAGGAATCTTAACAAAATTTTTCTTTTCATTGTGCATTTATGGCGTCTTATAAAAATTTGGTGAGTTGCAAGATTACTACAAGTGAATTGACTGATGAAGATTATGATCAGATTGATCCTGATTATCCGGAGCTAATGGATCTCAAATGGAATATGGCTATGATAGTACCAAAGGTGAAAAAGTACATGCAACGAACTGGTAAAGACCTACCATCAGTGAATAAACGGGTTGGTTTTAACAAATTGAAAGTCAAATGTTACAACTGCCAAGAGTTTGGTCATTTTGCTAAGGAATGTGACAATCCAAAGAAAGAATACAATGGTCCTCGTTCTCAAGACAGAAGTTCTGGAAAGTCATTTACTGAGATGAAAGATATAGCTTCTAGGGGAGATTTTTTTCAAAGACTACAGGATCACAATCTTTACTCACATCTAACGGTATAGACCGGAAACAACGAATGCTGGGGAATGGATATCAAGCTAATCTAGCAATGTTTTAGCACATTGAAGATTTCCAAGATGCAAGTGGAATAGGGTTGATTTATGAAAGTGAATTTGACACTGAATCAAATTCTGATGTTTCTAGCCAAATGAATCTGACTACTTTTGCTTGCATGGCTAAGTTTGACTAGGCCAGTTCTTCTTCTGAATCTAAATTATCAGATAATGTGTTTTCTTCTAATTGTGAAACAGTTAAGTCTAAAATTGATTTAATTAATGCTCAAATGATTCACTAACGAAAGAACTTACTTCAATCAAGGATACATATAGACAACCATTAGAGTCACAAATGAAAGCTAGAGAAAAGATTGAGGGATTGTGTATAAGTAATCATGATTTGAAAGCAGAACTTTCGGTGAAAATGAACATTAATGATAAAAAAATTCATGAAATTTTCAAGCATAGATCTAAAATAACCGAGCTTGAAAATGAAGTTCAATAGTAAAAAAGAAAATTGGAAAAATTTAGAAACTCATCATTTCTGTTGAATGAAATAATTGATGTATTTGCTAAACAAAAAGGTTCTGCAAAAGGTTTAGGCTTTGTTGAAGTTCCTCCATTATTTCATGATGATTATTTCCAAAATCCGTTTGCGGGATAAGAAGAAATTGTTTCTGAACATGTCATTCATGAGAAGAAACCTAACAAGAAAAGGTCATTGTTCAAAATTCAACTCAAGAACATCATATTCAATGTAACAAAGTTTTTGTTGAGAAAGTAGTCATTGAGGATGTAGTTGAACCTGAAATTGTAAACAAAAATAAGAACATTCCACGTTTAAATCACATTTTACGTGAACCTCATGAATTTGAGGAAGCTGTGTATGGTTCAAGTACATCTAAAGAGAATTTTCCAAAATCTTTAAAGGCTTAGACAAAGAAATCAGTTAAACAAAAGATTTATGATGAGGATTTGATGCGTTTCATTAATCCAACTTCTTTTAATGAAAACATTGGTCATGTGTTTAAGTTGAAAGGTCTTAGCAAGGTATTTATTAAGAAAGACATTCCTCTTAATTTAATCAAAACAGATTTGATTAAGAGTGTCTTTAACAATGAACCTTCAAAAGTACAAGACCATGAGCATGCTTTTACTAAATCAAAAGTAGCAAACACAACAGATCCATTGATTAAAGTAAAACAATTGTTAAACTCTATAAAGAAAGTTAAATTTGTTAATTCAACTAGAACCCACACGATACAAAGTTTTTCTAATTGTTCAAATCTAAATTTTTTTCATTAAAAGCAACCTGTTACGTTTGATGACTTGAACAAAATGCATATTTCTGGTATTTCTCATCAACCTTCGGTTGAAACGGTTTCTGATAAACCACAACGTACGTTTGTGGACATGAGAACTTGCTTTTTATGTGGTGAACATGGTCATGTTGTAAAAAAATGTGGAATGAAGAAATCAAATTCTATTCATCCTTTCAACAAGGAAAAATCCAAACCCGTTCCTTTGGTTAAAGAAATTATGAAAAGACCCATGTCTTGTGATGATGAGACTAACATCATGTTTTCAAATGTGAATCCACGTATGGTAATTCATGTTGGTGAGAGCTCGAGTAATTTAAAACCCAAATTTAATCCTACGGAACCAATTTGTAAGAATGTGAATACAAATGTAGTTCAAGTTTCGTACTTGAGACGAAAGTCAAAAAGGCCTGTGACTTATTAACAAGAAGCTAAACTGCATTTGGATTCAATCAAAATTAACTCTTCAAGTGAAACTAAAGAGGTGCCCAAGACTGAGGCCTAGGCTGTCTTTTTGAACTAATCATTTTACCTTTGTGTGCAGAGTTCATCCAAGACTATATCTGGTGAAACCTGGAATATGGATGGTGGATGTTCTCGTCATATTACCGATAACATCAACCTGTTAACAAATTTCAAGAATATTCGAGGAGGGTATGTAACTTTTGCGGGTAATTCAGGGGGAATGATTACAAAAGAAGGAGATGTTTTAAATGGTCACATTACATTTGAGAAAGTTAATTATTGTGATAAAGTGTATCACAATCTGTTGAGCATGTCTCAAATTTATGATAAAATGTATACCACTGTATTTACTGACAAGGAGTGCATAATACTTAAACCAGGATATATCATTCCAGATGTAACGATTCCGGCAAATTCAGGTATACCCTAACCGGTATATACTATTTATGTGTTATTTAATAATGAATATGTGAATTATGATGCGTTTATACGATTATGTATGATTCATAGTACGAATTATACTCGATTATACAGTTAATCGTATTGGAAATACGATTAACCGATTAACGGTTATTGAAGCCCGAACGATCGGGGATTGCATTATAGACGAAACATATAATATTTAGTGATGTTTGCGAAGTATAAAGCTTCGGGATAAGTGAATTAAAGCACAGAAAAAGGATTTCGATTTAATGATACGTCGGTACGTTAAACGAAACCTTTAATACCAAACCAAGTAAGAGACGATCGATCAAGCCGAAAAAGATGCACAATTATTAATACTATGATGTTTTAAGTTAATAAATGTCATGGTTTAAGTTTTTAAATCGGTTTTATATAAATTTCATTTTTAAGCCGAAAAACGACCGTTTTAGCCTCGTTTTAAACCGAATTAAACGTTTAACCGAAAAAAGAACTGAACCAGATTATCCAAAACATTATCCGGATTTCGAGAATCCAAATATGTGGTTGAAAATGGAGAGGTGGGTCCCACCCCACCCTCCTTGACTTCCGATCGGACTTAATGTCCACACCCCATTTCATTTTCTTTTTTTTCACAAACACAAACCATCAATATTCATTTTCTCTCAAGTTCTTGAACCAAAACCCGAGACCCTAGCAAGAAAAACCAAGGTAAAGATCGTATTATGTACGTGTTTATGTTCGTTTCTTGAGTTTGTTTGCAAGAAAAGGAGGTTTCCAAGTGAAAAAGGGTGAAAACCCGAGATGGAACCGATTTTTGCATGATCAAGTGATGTATACGGGTTATACAAGGGATCTTGGTCCAAGAAAGGAGTTAAATAAACCAAAAACGAATTTTTACGGTTAAATCTTTGTTTTTAAAGCATAACCGAAACCATGAAAGAAATGGCTTGGTTGTGGGTGTAACTTGCTTGGTGTGGTGTTTTGTGCTTGTAGGTTTTGTATCTAGTTGCTAACAAAGGCTAGAAAGCGAGATTCTTGCGGTTTGAAGCTAGAAACACAAGGTAGTTCGGTTTTGTGTGATGTTTGTATTTTTGGACAGATTGTGATACATGTAGAGTTAGGTCATGACATTTTACAGAGGTATTAGATATATGAAAATATGAGTTCTGTGAATTTTTGGTAATTTTTGGACAAAGGATGAATATTTGGTGAATTTAATGCTCGGTTTTGGCCAAAAATGGTGAAAAATAGTTAAATATCATGAACAATTCTGGAAAATTTCAGATAAGCTTTTTATAACATGTATAAGACACACACAAAATTTGAGGTCATTTGGAGAAATCTAAGTAGGCTTTTCGGTTAAACGAGTTCTAGGGTTTTCTAGCTTGGTTTTAGTGAAAATGGCATTTAAAAAGGGATTTTGGTTCTGGAAAAATTACAGGGGACTATGGAGATGGCAGGGGTCATCCAGGAAAAATTTGGGATTTTTCTAAGATCGTTTGGTATTTACGACATATTTAGTGTTTAAATGGTGTTTAAAAATAGATAAATAAATTTTAAATATAAAATTAATTCTGGAAATATTTTTATAAAATTTCCCACTATCAAAAAGTGATTTGTGCAAAATTTCAAGATCCGAGACTAAACGGATAAGTATTTGTGCTAAAACAAACTTTTAAAGCTTAAAACGCGTAAACCGGTAAAGTTCGCATAAGCGAGCTGACTGATGTATAAAAACCCTAAAAATGAACTATTTTCATTTAATTGAGTTAATCAAGTAAAAATAAATCATCCGAAAATAATTCGGATGATTTGAGTAATTTTTAACAGTTTCCGGTACGCTAAAAACGGAAACGGGTCCCGCGGCCAATCGGGGCGTCTAAACCGAGCCCTAATTTCACAACTTTAGTTAAATTATCAATTAACAACTATTTTTGGGTCGTGTGTGACCAAACTCATTTTTGAAACATAAAAATGGATAACAGTGCTAGGCACGCAAAACGGGAAAAATGACTAATAGTAAATCTGACTAGTGAACTCTAAACGATATCACAATCTGAGTCCGGAGAAGTGTTTCTGGGTTAACATTGCCCCCAGAACAGGTACAGTACTGGGTTAACTGTGTCCCCAGATGTACCGGTTAACACGGTTAAAGTTATGTTAAAAGTGATTGTATAGTAACGAACTTAGGGATCGTATTACAGATTTGGACTAGTAGCTGGAGTATTGTGTGACTTAATTGCTTACGATAAGGTGAGTTTCACGAGCCCCTTTTTCTGAACTGTTTTCAAATATTTTCCCGGGGCGGAAAGCATGTTACAATTAAAATGTTTAAGTACATACTGAACGCATGGATTTGCGTGTATTTATAAATATTCGATTGTAAGGGAATCATACGGAAATGGTACAGTACTGGGTTAACAGTGTCCCCAGATGTCCCTGGAAGTGTTTCTGGGTTAACATTGCCCCCGGAATGGGTACAGTACTGGGTTAACAGTGTCCCCAGATGTCTCTAGAAGTGTTTCTGGGTTAACATTACTCCCGGAATGGGTACAGTACTGAGTTAACAGTGTCCCCAGATGTCCCTAATATATGATTATCATAATGATTTATCACTGTTTATTTAAATTAGTGAAACTCACCAACTATTCGTAGTTGACCCGTTTTCTTTACATGCTTTCTAGGTACTCCCAAACTGGAGTAAGTGCTACATGCTTGATGATGCATGCTATTTGTTGAAGTTTAGTGATCATTTTGTATTAAATATGATAATGTAATGTTGGTAAAACTTATGTGCTATCGCCTAGACGGGAACTAAACTCGGAACAATGTAATATGATGTAAATTAATGTAGTGGTGTTTTCTTTATAAGCAATGCTGTTGATATCAGATGTGTCTGTTGCATCCCGTTTACGTTTCCGCTGCGGTTACGGGGTGTTACAGAACTTGGTATCAGAGCCATTGGTTATAAATGAATTAGGATGTCTTTAAAAGATACCTAAAATATAACCAGTAGCTCAAGTATTATAGGATCTGAATATCAACTAATAATATATAGTGACGAGATCTGGATGACCTTGGATGGACAAGTGAGTTATTATGGTCTGGAACATAATAACAGACTTGTCCGCACGAGTGAATTCAGGGGAAGTCACGGGGAACATTAATAGGTAAAATCGGCAACATATGTGTAAGTATATGATAATATTTTTATGTGACAAGGTTGTATAAATGTGTGTATATTAATTTAATTATGATTTACATTATGGAAGGAACTATATGTTTGCTAACTTGTGTACAGGTAAGGATGTCAAGATCACGAAGTTTATCAGTAGAGGAGGACCCGGAGGAGATCAGTTCCGGGGACTCTAGGAGTTTACGCTTAGCTTCCAGCACCGAGCCTACTGAGACTAGCCATAGGAGTGCTAGCTTGTCCTCCCCTGCTAGGGTTACCAGATCCCCCACCCCACAAGCACCACAGGTCACCCTTACCCCTCCCAGACCCGGTCCCCGCCTCACGGCGCGGATCAGTGCCCCTTATGTCCCACATACCTTTACCCCACCCAGACCCACTTACCACAGGGGCGAGTCCTCCCGCCCCCAGCCCGGGCCTGTGCCTCCACCCGGGTGGGGTACCCCCAGGCCGGTGAGGGATGAGCGTCCCTCCACCGAGGCTGCATGGCTCCGAGTGCTCACCGAGCAGATGAATGAGCACACCACCGCCTTGACAGTGGGTATTCAGAGGAGGAATCACTTGGCGGACTGCATACTGGACAACCAGTATGCGATCGCTCAGCTGAGGAGGGAGGACGCATACTCCCAGAGGATGATTGACCGGATGGAAACATGGATCTGGGGTTTGATGGCAGTGTTAGTGGGGATGGTGGCAGTGTTGGTGTGGTTGGTATACCACCGTGTTTAGATCATGTTAGGGTGGTAGTAGTTAGGGTCCGCTTTTTGATACTCTGTGTTAGTAGTTAGTGACGATGCTAACATAGAGTGAATCTTGGGTAGTTATAGTACGGTCACTAGCCCATAGGGGGTCTTTTTTTTGGGGATACCATTGTAGATATTTTGATGTATCATTCAAGCACTGACCCATAGCGGGTTATGTCGAAATGATGCCGATGTAGAACTGATGTATGAAAACTTAATCTATGGGCTGACGTTAATGTAATGTGTACTGATGATTATGTAAAATGTACTAATGTTTATTAATGAATGGAATATGTGTTGTGTATCGAGATTGGAATTTGTATTAATTATATGTATTTTTCTTAATGTTGTGTAGAATGGCACCTAAACGGTCAGCTCAAATGTCAGAAGTGGATGTGAGTCGTCTGATTGCTCGACAGTTAGAGGCGGCGATACCGGATATAGTATCGCGCATCGCGGCCAGTATTAACAATACGACCAATCCAGACCCTGCGAGCAATCAAACGACCACCAATAATGCTGGGGAACAAAATGTTAATCCTCCACCGAACGGTAACCCGATTCCGATTAATGACGCGCCGCCTAGGGTGGTCGTTACAGACAGTAATAGCCCTATACCCAGTGTAGAAACGAACCGCACTGAACCGACTCCTGCAACAAGGGGATGTTCAATTAAAGATTTTATGTTGTGCAAGCCCCTAGAATTTAGCGGGTCTGAGGGACCCAATGGGTTGGTTAAGTGGATTGAGAAAATAGAGTCGGTTGTGAACATCAGTAACTTCCCTGAGGAGTACATTGTTAAGTATGCTACCTGCACGTTCACGGACCATGCCTTGACATGGTGGAACACAATAGTGCAAACTCGCGGTCAGGCAGCGACAAACCGCATGACTTGGGCAGAACTCAAAGCCCTTGTACTGGAACATTTCTGCCCGAAAAACGAACTGCAGAAGTTAGAAAACGAGTTGTTGAACTTGGAGATGCAGGGGGCAGACCACTTGGATTATACGAACCGATTTAATGAATTGTCGCGTTTGGTGCCGTGGTTGGTCACCCCAGATTCAAAGAGGGTGGAGCTTTATATATGGGGACTAACTCCAGTAGTAAGGAGTATAGTCAACGCTGGGGGACACCAGACGTTTGAGGGTACGGTGACGCAAGCTGGTATTGTCACATACGATTTCGTGAGGAGTGGGTCACTGAAGGTGGCAGGAGAGTCTGCCGGAGGAAAGCGAGGTACGTATGATAATAGGACCCCTGGGAAGCAGCAAGACAAACGTGCTAGGCCCGCTGTCCAGAACTACGCCATGACTAGTTCAGGCGGAAGGCAAGAACCGCAGAAGGGAACGTTTCCTAAGTGTGGGAAATGCGGTTACCACCATGGTGGCGTGTGCAAAGAGGCGGTGTGCCACCGGTGTGGCAGGGAGGGACACTACGCACCGAGATGTAGGGCAAACCTGAACAACCTGAACCGACAACCGCAACCTATCCGTGCGCAGCCATTTAGGACCCAACCAGCCTGACAACAAAACCCACAAGGAAACCAAATGATGACCACTAGCCGTGCTTGCTTTGAATGCGGCATCACAGATCACTTCAAGAGATACTGTCCGAGACTGAACCTGGGAGGAATTGGGAGGCAAACCATGGGTCAGGCATCGTCGTCCAATCCGGCGAGAGGCCGAGCATTCGTGATGGGGGCGAACGAAGCACGCCAGGACCCCAGCGTAGTGACAGGTACATTCTTCGTCTCTGATCATTACGCTTCTGTATTATTTGATACAGGCGCTGATAGAAGTTTTGTCTCTGTTAATTTCCTATCGATAGCAAACCTTCCGATTAGTGAAACCATAGAACCTTACACCGTAGAAGTCGCTAATGGTAAAACCATGATAGTTAATCAGATAGTTCGGAATTGCCCTTTTATTCTAAACGATCAATCCTTCTTGATTGACTTATTACCGGTAGAATTAGGTAGTTTTGACGTGATAGTGGGAATGGATTGGTTAGCACGTAACAAAGTAGAAATAAACTGTGAAAAGAAAATCGTCAAGATCCGGGTGTCGGATGACGAAGAGGTGTTAGTGCAAGGAGAGAAGTCAGGCACAATGATACCATTTATATCCCACCTCAAGGTGTTAAAATATATACGCCAGGGATGCCTGGCGTATCTAGCAAGCTTGACGGCCACAGATTCTGATGAGAAACGGGTGGATGATATCCCGGTGGTACGCGAATTTCCACAAGTTTTCCCAGAAGAACTTCCTGGATTACAGCCAACCCGACAGGTCGAATTCAGAATCGATTTATTACCTCAAGCTGGCCCTGTTTCTAAAGCACCCTACCGACTTGCACCGTCCGAGATGCAAGAATTATTGGATAAAGGATTTATACGTCCTAGTTATTCCCCGTGGGGTGCACCTGTATTATTCGTGAAAAAGAAGGACGGGAGCCTTAGAATGTGCATTGATTACAGGGAGTTGAACAAGTTAACAATCAAAAATAGGTACCCTCTTCCTCGAATTGATGACCTGTTTGACCAGCTGCAAGGTGCGAGCTATTTCTCAAAAATCGATCTTAGATCGGGATACCATCAGGTTAGAATTCAGGAAGAGGATATCCCAAAAACCGCATTTGGACTCGCTACGGCCATTATGAGTTCTTAGTTATGCCTTTCGGGCTAACAAATGCGCCGGCAGTGTTCATGGACCTCATGAATCGAGTCTGTAAACCCTATCTCGACAAATTCGTCATCGTGTTCATTGACGATATTCTGATTTACTCGAAAAGTAAAGAAGAGCACGAGTAACACTTAAGAATAATTTTAGAGCTTCTGGATCAGGAGAGGTTGTATGCAAAATTCTCCAAGTGTAACTTCTGGTTACAGGAAGTGCAGTTCCTCGGTCACGTTGTAAACCATCAAGGAATACACGTTGTCCGAGTAAAATTGAAGCAATTAAAAAATTGGCAAGCGCCTAAAACGCCAAAGGAAATCCGCCAATTCTTAGGCTTAGCCGGATATTATCGTCGATTTATAGAAAACTTTTCCAGCATAGCCCAACCTTTAACTCTCCTGACTCAAAAGGATCGAAAGTATGAATGGGGAGAAGAGCAGGAGATGGCGTTTCAAGCGTTAAAGCAAAAATTGTGCCAAGCGCCGATTTTAAGTCTCCCCGATGGAGACGATGGTTTTGTCGCGTGTTGTGACGCATCGTGTAGAGGGTTAGGATGCGTGTTGATGCAGAATAATAAGGTTATAGCCTATGCTTCCCGACAGTTAAAAGTACACGAGAAAAATTACACTACTCATGACTTGGAACTGGGAGCGGTTATCTTCGCACTTAAAATCTGGAGACATTATCTCTACGGTACGAAGCGCACCATCTTCACCGATCATAAAAGTTTGCAGCACATATTCGATCAGAAAGAACTGAATATGAGACAACGAAGATGGGTCGAGTTGTTGAGCGACTATGACTGTGACATCCGTTATCACCCCGGCAAGGCTAACGTTGTAGCCGATGCCTTGAGTAGGAAAGATCGGGTTAAGCCATTGCGAGTGCGAGCACTGGGGATGATAGACCAGTCGAACCTTTCGGACCTGATCCGAGTCGCTCAACGTGAGGCGTTGAAAGAGGAACAATTGGAGAAGGAGGGACTTTACGGCAATGAGAAGAATTTCGAACAACGTGTGGACGAAATTCTCTATTTCAAAAGTCGGATTTGGATCCCGACCCTCCATGATCTTCGTGAATTAATCATGGACGAAGCACATAGATCAAAATATTCCATACATCCAGGATCGGATAAAATGTACAAGGATGTGAAGGAGTTCTATTGGTGGCCGGGTATGAAAAAGGATATCGCAACGTATGTCGGTAAATGTACGACTTGTGCGAGAGTTAAGGCAGAGCACCAGAAACCCTCGGGAATGTTACAACAACCGGAAATTCCCGAATGGAAGTGGGAGCAAATCACGATGGATTTTGTGACACATCTTCCTAAGACGTCCCGAGGACATGATGCAATTTGGGTAATCGTGGATCGATTAACCAAATCGGCACATTTTATCCCGATTATGAATAATTATAACACTGAGAGACTTGCGCATATTTATATAAATGAAATTGTGTCTCGTCATGGGATACCCATCTCAATCATCTCCGACCGGGATAGCCATTTCACCGCCAAGCTTTGGCAAGCTGTGCAAGAAGCGCTGGGAACGCGTATTGATCTAAGAACAGCTTACCACCCTCAGACTGATGGTCAGTCTGAGAGGACCATCCAAACCCTGGAGGATTTGCTTCGTGCATGCGTACTGGATTTTAAGGGAAATTGGGATCAACATCTCCCACTCGTTGAATTTTCCTATAATAACAGTTACCATAGCAGTATAAAGGCAGCGCCTTACGAAGCATTGTATGGTCGGAAGTGCCGATCACCACTCTGTTGGACTGAAGTGGGCGACACTCAGGTTATTAGATCAGACCTGGTCCAGGAAACGACCAGCAAAATCCTTGAAATTAGGAACAATCTGAAGGTTGCGCGGGATCGGCAGAAGAGTTATGCTGATACCCGTAGGAAACCGTTGTCATTTGAGAAAGGTGAAAAAGTGTATTTGAAAGTATCACCTTGGAAGGGTGTAGTCAGATTTGGAAAGGCGGGGAAGTTAGCCCCGAGATATATTGGACCCTTTAATATTACTGCAAAAATCGGTCCCGTAGCGTACCGATTAGAACTACCCGATGAACTGAGTGCAGTTCACAACGTGTTTAACGTATCAAACCTGAAAAGATGTCTGGCGGATGAGACATCGGTGTTACCTTTAGAGGGTGTCCAAATAAATGATAAACTCAATTTCGTAGAGGAACCCGTAGAAATAGTAGACGGAAAAATCAAGCAACTTAGACACAACAAGATTTCGTTTGTCAAAGTTAGATGGAATTCGCAACGAGGCCCAGAATAAACCTGGGAGCGAAAGGACGAATTCCGGAAGAAATACCCCCATCTATTTCCTCAAAAAGAAGTAGTCGTCGCGTAAAAATTTCGAGGACGAAATTTCTTTTACGGGGGGAGAATGTAACGATTCCGGCAAAATCAGGTATACCCTAACCGGTATATACTATTTATGTGTTATTTAATAATGAATATGTGATTTATGATGCGTTTATACGAGTATGTATGATTCATAGTACGAATTATACTCGATTATACAGTTAATCGTATTGGAAATACGATTAACCGATTAACGGTTATTGAAGCCCGAACGATCGGGGATTGCATTATAGACGAAACATATAATATTTAGTGATGTTTGCGAAGTATAAAGCTTCGGGATAAGTGAATTAAAGCACAGAAAAAGGATTTCGATTTAATGATACGTCGGTACGTTAAACGAAACCTTTAATACCAAACCAAGCAAGAGACGATCGATCAAGCCGAAAAAGATGCACAATTATTAATACTATGATGTTTTAAGTTAATAAATGTCATGGTTTAAGTTTTTAAATCGGTTTTATATAAATTTCATTTTTAAGCCGAAAAACGACCGTTTTAGCCTCGTTTTAAACCGAATTAAACGTTTAACCGAAAAAAGAACTGAACCAGATTATCCAAAACATTATCCGGATTTCGAGAATCCAAATATGTGGTTGAAAATGGAGAGGTGGGTCCCACCCCACCCTCCTTGACTTCCGATCGGACTTAATGTCCACACCCCATTTCATTTTCTTTTTTTTCACAAACACAAACCATCAATATTCATTTTCTCTCAAGTTCTTGAACCAAAACCCGAGACCCTAGCAAGAAAAACCAAGGTAAAGATCGTATTATGTACGTGTTTATGTTCGTTTCTTGAGTTTGTTTGCAAGAAAAGGAGGTTTCCAAGTGAAAAAGGGTGAAAACCCGAGATGGAACCGATTTTTGCATGATCAAGTGATGTATACGGGTTATACAAGGGATCTTGGTCCAAGAAAGGAGTTAAATAAACCAAAAACGAATTTTTACGGTTAAATCTTTGTTTTTAAAGCATAACCGAAACCATGAAAGAAATGGCTTGGTTGTGGGTGTAACTTGCTTGGTGTGGTGTTTTGTGCTTGTAGGTTTTGTATCTAGTTGCTAACAAAGGCTAGAAAGCGAGATTCTTGCGGTTTGAAGCTAGAAACACAAGGTAGTTCGGTTTTGTGTGATGTTTGTATTTTTGGACAGATTGTGATACATGTAGAGTTAGGTCATGACATTTTACAGAGGTATTAGATATATGAAAATATGAGTTCTGTGAATTTTTGGTAATTTTTGGACAAAGGATGAATATTTGGTGAATTTAATGCTCGGTTTTGGCCAAAAATGGTGAAAAATAGTTAAATATCATGAACAATTCTGGAAAATTTCAGATAAGCTTTTTATAACATGTATAAGACACACACAAAATTTGAGGTCATTTGAAGAAGTCTAAGTAGGCTTTTTGGTTAAACGAGTTCTAGGGTTTTCTAGCTCGGTTTTAGTGAAAATGGCATTTAAAAAGGGATTTTGGTTCTGGAAAAATTACAGGGGACTATGGAGATGGCAGGGGTCATCCAGGAAAAATTTGGGATTTTTCTAAGATCGTTCTTTATTTACGACATATTTAGTGTTTAAATGGTGTTTAAAAATAGATAAATAAATTTTAAATATAAAATTAATTCTGGAAATATTTTTATAAAATTCCCCACTGTCAAAAAGTGATTTGTGCAAAATTTCAAGATCCGAGACTAAACGGATAAGTATTTGTGCTAAAACAAACTTTTAAAGCTTAAAACGCGTAAACCGGTAAAGTTCGCATAAGCGAGCTGACTGATGTATAAAAACCCTAAAAATGAACTATTTTCATATAATTGAGTTAATCAAGTAAAAATAAATCATCCGAAAATAATTCGGATGATTTGAGTAATTTTTAACAGTTTCCGGTACGCTAAAAACGGAAACGGGTCCCGCGGCCAATCGGGGCGTCTAAACCGAGCCCTAATTTCACAACTTTAGTTAAATTATCAATTAACAACTATTTTCGGGTCGTGTGTGACCAAACTCATTTTTGAAACATAAAAATGGATAACCGTGCTAGGCACGCAAAACGGGAAAAATGACTAATAGTAAATCTGACTAGTGAACTCTAAACGATATCACAATCTGAGTCCGGAGAAGTGTTTCTGGGTTAACATTGACCCCAGAACAGGTACAGTACTGGGTTAACTGTGTCCCCAGATGTACCGGTTAACACGGTTAAAGTTATGTTAAAAGTGATTGTATAGTAACGAACTTAGGGATCGTATTACAGATTTGGAGTAGTAGCTGGAGTATTGTGTGACTTAATTGCTTATGATAAGGTAGTTTCACGAGCCCCTTTTTCTGAACTGTTTTCAAATATTTTCCCAGGGCGGAAAGCATGTTACAATTAAAATGTTTAAGTACATACTGAACGCATGGATTTGCGTGTATTTATAAATATTCGACTGTAAGGGAATCGTACGGAAATGGTACAGTACTGGGTTAACAGTGTCCCCAGATGTCCCTGGAAGTGTTTCTGGGTTCACATTGCCCCCGGAATGGGTACAGTACTGGGTTAACAGTGTCCCCAGATGTCTCTAGAAGTGTTTCTGGGTTAACATTGCTCCCGGAATGGGTACAGTACTGGGTTAACAGTGTCCCCAGATGTCCCTAATATATGATTAGCATAATGATTTATCACTGTTTATTTAAATTAGTGAAACTCACCAAATATTCGTAGTTGACCCGTTTTCTTTACATGCTTTCTAGGTACTCCCAAACTGGAGTAAGTGCTACATGCTTGATGATGCGTGCTATTTGTGGAAGTTTAGTGGTCATTTTGTATTAAATATGATAATGTAATGTTGGTAAAACTTATGTGCTATCGCCTAGACGGGAACTAAACTCGGAACAATGTAATATGATGTAAATTAATGTAGTTGTGTTTTCTTTATAAGCAATGCTGTTGATATCAGATGTGTCTGTTGCATCCCGTTTACGTTTCCGCTGCGGTTACGGGGTGTTACACCAGAAGACATGGTTGTTATTCCTTGATAAAATGATATTTATCTACTTAATTTGAGTACTAAGGTATCTACTTCTGTTGAAACGTGTTTTGTCTCAAATACAACTGAGAAAGACGCAATTATATGGCATAGGCGAATGGGTCACATTCATGTCACAAAGATGTATTATATAACTGCAAATTATTTGGTCGATGGGGTTTTCATGAAACACTTCAAGCTGACCGGTCAATGTATTGTGACGTGCAAAAAGTAGTCAAATAATTATTAACTAAATTTACGGTAAACTAGACACTAAGTAATACTCTAGCCTTTTAAACTTAACTTGAACTACTAGCCGGCAAGTGTACCGGTCGACTCTAGTACAACTAAATAAGTCCGGATATCGAACACACGAGACTCTATAAATTACGAAACTAGCTAATTAGAGTCGACTAAACGACACGACTATTTAATAATAATATTTGAGGGGAGGAGTTTTTAAACTAATTAATTAAAACCTAAATAATGATTAACTAATGATTACTTAAATAACCCTAATTATTAAACTAATACTTAATTAATTAAAACTAACCCTAATTAATTAAATAATAATAAAACATAATCATTACTTTAAAACTAATTAATTTAATATAATAAACTTAACCCTAATTGATTAATAATAATAAACTATTAAAAACACTAGGATTAATTCAGATGATAAAAACAACTACATATGTTATAATCCCCAAAGTTATAGTTATTAATTAAATGAGAATCTTAAGTTATGGAACTAGGAACGTAAAATACACCCTTGACAGAAAACTCGAGCATGACCCTTGAACTTCAAGAAGACTCACCAGTTTTATGAATTAAACTTCTTTACGGTTATTTAATAATTTATGTTTAAGTATCTTTATGACGCAATCTTACCTTATAGCGTGGAAATCAAAGATAGCTAAGTAGACATAATTGACTTAATAGACAAAGTTGACGATCAAATCTAGACGAAATCCTTACGAAGAACTAAATCTTGCAATCTTGACCAACAAAGATCTATCAATAGCCTATCACCTTACAGCTTTCTATGCTAGCAGCTCACATTTATCTATTTAATTAGTTTTACTGTTTCTATGATCTTAAGCGATATCAATCATAAACTAGTCAAGAACACACAGTAAATTACCTAACAAAACTCTATCATATGAAAAAATCACCAAAAGCAATGTGAAATAATAAATCCAAGTAAATAGAAACAAGCAATCATACGCATCAATTAATTCAAACTCAACACTTTACTTAAAACATAAAATCCATAACGAAACAAATCCCAATTAAAATCAAACCGAACAAAGATTCATCACGACCTGGGTAGTTTATGAAGTTTAGCCTAGAATCGTATAATCTAAATCAAACAAAACAAATAAAACCGAAAACATGGGGAAAAATAAAGAACGGGAAATCAGAGATGACAAAACCCTTAATCTTCAATCGCGAACGTCTAACTCTTCACCTTCCTTCCAAAACTCCACAAAACTCAAATAATAGCTCTCTAAAATTCCAAATTCGTCTAGGGCAGTAGGTTTTGTTCTGGTTAAAGTTTAGGCGGCAGGTTATGTTCAGGTTAAAGTTAGGAAATAGGTTATGCTCAGGTTAAAGGTAGGGATCTAAAAAAACGAAATAAAAAAATATCATCAGGTGTGCCAAGGCTCCGCGTAGCCCCAAAGGAGATCCCCACTGCGCGGCACGTCGTGTGAAAATAGGGTGGCCGGTCAGACCGGCCTGGCTGACCTGTTCTCTATCTGGTCCCTTCCTGAAACGTCCCGGATCTCTGTTTTGGCTCTTTTTGACTAGTTTTTCGCCTTTTCGATCACGATCAACTTCCGGAACCTACGAAACATAAAAGTGTTAGTAATATACAAATCTTGGCTAAAAACAAACAGAAACTATTAAAATATTAAATAAAATATACACGGAAACATAAATATTTAGCATTATATCAAATATCCCCACACTTATTCTTTTTTCGTCCCTAAAAAGTCTGATGCAGTTGGATTTGAATCGGAAAATACAGTCTTAAAACATATAGGTTAGTTAATATAAAGCACAGATAAATGCAAAAACCGCGATCACCGATATAGTTGTCCACTTAAACCCATGCAAGAATCTTTACCGGGACAAATAATATCCGACAATAATATTACTCAGTGGCTTACACAACTAAGACCCGCTTATTTTCTGCTTTTACCGAGCTAGACCACCCCAACTTGACTTAAACCTCAAAATTAGCAGATTTACAACTTTTATTGCTCTTATTTTTCATGAATAGTTAAGACGATCAATGGTATTGTTTATCCACCTAAGCTTAAGCATCAAAGTCAACCAAGCAGCCATTAGATACGATTACGGTACAATTAATTAATAGCTAGTGTTCCCCACATCATGACATACCCCCGTTATAAAGAAATACCCGAACCATCACCATATGTGAGCATGAAAATTTTCATCTATAGGGCTTACATGTAGTGAGTCCCTTGTGGTCCGTTTCTTAATGGTAATGAGACGCGAGCAAGGGGACCCCACATGGCTAACAGCGTGGATGATCATGTCAGTAGTGTATTTGTACTTTTTGTACGTAGTGATCATGGTTTATTGACTTATATGGGTTTGCTCTTTTTAGCTTTATTTTAAATATCCACAACCCCACTTAGGAATTGTGAATACCCAGATGATTAGATTGCATACAGACCCCATGGTCTCCGGACCCAAAGCATCCCATCAATACAAGAATTAAGGTTATAAAACCATACGCCAATGAAGTGTAAAACACTAAAACTAAGTAGTTTTAGATTTAGATCACATGCTACACGGCATACTCAAACGTTAAACCTACCCAAGCATTATATGATAACGTATTCAAAATTCTTCAAATTCATAATACTTATCACATTTTCACATTTTCATACCAATAATTGAGGCTTGAGTAAGGCCCGACCTTTCATTACTTATCTTCCATGGACAATTTACCCACAAAAGATTTCCATTTTAACCATTTTATCAAATTGCCCTTTCACTCTCAAGGCTGAGCCTACCGACACATCCCAAGTTAAGTGCGTTTTCTATTATATTATCTCATAATATTAGTATTGTGAAAAACCAATTTCCGATAATTATCATCATCTCCCACTTACACACAGAAAACTAAATTCAATGGGCATTTTTAAAGCATTTTTCAATTTTTTTTTAATTAAACGAAAAATAAAACGAAACTAGAATTAGTTTAAACACTTGTGTACTATCTCCACACTTAAATTTTTCATTGTCCTCAATGCAAGGATAATGACGACTTAAAATAAAAATAAAATATAATAAAGTCAGACTACAAAAAATTAAAAACCTAAAAATAAAAACAAAAACAAAAATAAAAAGTTAATAAGCTAGATAATGGAAAAGACGTAGCTGGTGTTATGGGCATGAAAAATAATGCTAAAGTCTTCTTCCATGAATGCCCTCCAACTACGAATGTGCTTAGCAAAACGGTATCTCATTCTTCTCACACACGAACGAATGCATTCAAAGAATTTCACCAGCCAAGAAATATATAAAATAATCAGAATAATTACCCGAAAATAATAAATATAAAGTATACGTCTCAGCTGCTCCATCACTACACTTGTTTTTTTTAATAAATTCTTACTTGGGTATCGTCTCTCTAGCTCAATATTTCTTCAAACTAGCAAAACTTAAAAACGCAAAAACAAAGTCGAACTACAAAAACGACGTTAGTGACTCGATGAATTATACAAGACTCTGCAAAAACCCCACACTTGAACTTAATCAGGAGGTTTCTCCTAGATTTGGACTCTATCTAACCCGTTTAGTTCCGGCCGGAATTTATCAAACATTAATATATCTATGATGGAACCGTAAAATATTAAATTAGAATTAAAAATCAGTAATGGGTCAGACCACCTATATTTAAACTTACCTGGTAAGAGCCGAATGCGTTGTAAGTATCGAGAAGAACGGTTATGTTTGACATTTAATGCTTTTTCACTCTCGTAGACAGTCTTCTAAAGTATACACAACTTTGGTTTTCAGGTAACCTATCATCCTCGGCCTTATCTCGTGGTTTTTATTCCTGATCAGCATTCAAAGCACAGTCCACGGGCTGGCAATGGTGTTCTTCCTCTAACACCACATCCTCATCTACACTGTCCTCTACAAGTAGGGCCTCGTAAACGTAATGTCCCCATCAACATCCAAAATACCCCCCTCGTCATACTCCTACAATCCATCCAACTCCATATCAAGAAATTCATCTTCCTTACTCAATTCATTCACAACCACATCCTTAGAACCAAACATCAACTCAAGTGAGTCTCTCAAATTTACATCTTCCTCATTCACGGGTTTCACCACATATGATTTAAAATACGCAGCTTGCTCTTCTTCGTCTATTTCATCATCGGAGTCACTGTAACAATCCGGAAAATCAACAACGCATACCTCTGTGGCCTTAGGTGGGACTTTATCTACCACTCGTGTCTCCATATCTGGAATATTCTCCTCTGAATCATCTATATACTCCATGATTGGCTCTTTCCCTTTTCCTGGAAACATCGGGAACAACTCACCCAACAGAATCCTGTATCCCAAATAATTTCCTTCCAAATCATACTTATAACCAGGTGTCGGTTGTTCCTCCAGCTGCACACTCTCTTCTTCGGTTTCTCAAATAGATTCGCTATCTAACTCGCACACGCATTGGAAAATCTTCTTTGACCATTCTTCCACCATTGATAGTATTCCGGAGATTTCTTTAACTGCACCCTGGTGACCTGCAAAATCATATAGTTAATTTATTAGTATTGCGTCATGTTCAGCTAACTTTCGTTGGTATTGGGCATCCTTCTCTAATGGTCGGGTCAACAACTCCTCGATCTTATTCAAATACACCTAAATACACCTGTTGGGGCTGCTCTTAGAATGTTGACAATAATCTTGCCCTTGTTTTTATTGATATCCCTGATCCGGTTCGTTATAAAAATATAATGCCCCCCTGTGAAAGATAAGACTGTTGCTGCACATAAGGGTTAGTACGATTATATGACATGCACGAGTCATATGAAAACCACCGCATCTATAACAAATAAAGCTAGAACCCTTGTATGGACAATCATAGGGTAAATGAAGATAATCACACGTATCACAATTAAGGATACTATAGTATGGACATTTAATGTTAAAGTGAGGTCCATCACAAATTTCAATTACAAGAATTTGAACAAGAAAAAGAAACGGACAATTAGACACCTACGACTCATAGCAAAAAATAAAGCTAGAACCCTTGTATGGACAATCATAGGGTAAATATGAAAACCACCGCATCTATAACAAATAAAGCTAGAACCCTTGTATGGACAATCATAGGGTAAATGAAGATAATCACACGTATCACAATTAAGGATACTATAGTATGGACATTTAATGTTAAAGTGAGGTCCATCACAAATTTCAATTACAAGAATTTGAACAAGAAAAAGAAACGGACAATTAGACACCTACGACTCATAGCAAAAAATAAACACGTAAAAATCTAATTAACTAAAACCCTAAAAACTCAAAAATAAAAGCACAATAGTACGTATATAGAAAGTAACTCCAATCAGAGTTAGTAACGCAGTCGCCAAGAGTCCCCAGTAAAGGCGCCAAAAACTTGACGTGCTAAAAGTTGTCAAATAATTATTAACTAAAATTACACTAAACTAGACACTAAGTAATACTCTAGACTCTTAAACTAAACTTAAATTACTAACCGGCAAGTGTAGCGGTCGACTCTAGTACAACTAAGTAAGTCCGGATATCGAACCCACGAGACTCTATAAACTACGAAACTATCTAATTAGACTCGACTAAATGACACGATTATTTAATAATAATATTTGAGGGGGGGAGTTTTTAAACTAATTAATTAAAACCTAAATAATGATTAACTAATGATTACTTAAATAACCCTAATTATTAAACTAATACTTAATTAATTAAAACTAACCCTAATTAATTAAATAATAAAACATAATCATTACTTTAAAACTAATTATTTTAATATAATAAACTTAACCCTAATTGATTAATAATAATAATAAACTATTAAAAACACTTAGATTAATTAAGATGATAAAAACAACTACCTAGGCTAGAATTCTCAAAGTTATAGTTATTAATTAAATGGGAAACTTAAGTTATGGAACTGGGATCGTAAAATAGACCATTGACGGAATATCCGTACAAGACACTTGAACTTCAAGAAGACGCTTAGAGATTTCAAACAAGTTTTAAGACTCACCAGTTTTATGAATTCAACTTCCTTACGGTTATTTAATAATTTATGTTTAAATATCTTAATGACGAAATCTTACCTTACAGTGCGGAAATCAAAGATATCAAAGTAGACTTGATTGACTTAATAGACTAAGTTGAAGATCAAACCTAGACGAACTCCTTACGAAGAACAAAATCTAACAATCCTGACCAACAAAGATCTATCAATAACCTTTCCCATTACAGCTTTCTAGGCTAGCAACTCACTATTATCTATTTAATTAGATTTATTATTTCATTGATCATAATCGATATCAATCATAAACTAGTCAAGAACACACAGTAAATGACCTAACAAAACCTTTCATATGAAACTATCCCCAAGGGCAATGTGAAACAATAAATCAAAGTAAATAGAACAAAGCAATCATACACATCAATTAATTCAAACTCAACACTTTACTTGAAACATAAATTCCAAAACAAAACAAATCCCAATTAAAATCAAACCGAACAAAGGTTCATCACGACCTAGGTAGTTTATGAAGTTTATCCTAGCATCGTATAATCTAAATCAAACAAAACAAATTAAACCGAAAACATGGTTAAAATATAAAGAACGGAAAATCAGAGATGATAAAACCCGTAATCTTCAATTGCGAATGTCTAACTCTTCACCGCCTGTTCCCGTGCCTTCCAAACCTCCATGGAACTCGAATAATATCTCTCTAAAACTCCAAATTCGTCTGGGGGCAGCAGTTTATGTTCAGGTTAAAGTTAGGGATTTTTAAATACTGAAAACAGGGCCCAACAGTAAGAAAAACGAAATAAAAAAAAATCAGGAGTGCCTAGGCGCCGCGTGGCCCCAAAGGAGATCCCCACCGTCCGGTGCGGCGTGTGAAAATAGGGTGGCTGGTCAGACCGGCCTGGTATGACCGGTTCTCTGTCCGATTCCTTCCTGACACGTTTCGGATCTCCGTTTTGGCTCTTTTTGACTCGTTTTTCGACCTCTACGATCACGATCAACTTCCGGAACCTACAAGATATAAAAGTGTTAGTAGTATACAAACCTTGGCTAAAATCGAACATAAACTATTAAAATATTAAATAAAATATACACGGGAACATAAATATTTAGCATTATGTCATGTTGCATGCAAAAAGGGCAAACAGAAAAAGATGTCACACCCATCTAAATTAATTAATTCCATTGATACTCCACTGGAACGACTTCATATGGATTTGTTTGGTCCTGTAAATCGTGAGAGTATTGTTGGAGATTGGTATTGTCACTGATAACTATTCAAGATACTTGTAGGTGTTATTTATGAGCTCAAAAGATCAGACACCTATTCTTGTGCAAAATCTAATCACAAAGATCGAATCACTGTACAACACAAAGTGATACGTATTCGGAGTGATAATGATACGGAGTTCAAAAACACTGTATTGGATTTCTTTTGCATTCAGAAAGAAATTTATCAAAAATATAGTGCTACATATGTACCTCAATAGAAAAGTGTTGCTGAAAGAAGGAACCGAACACTAATTGAAGCTACACGAACAATGTTGGCAGATTCTAAGCTTCCTGTCTAATTCTAGAATGAGGGGGTGAATGCTTGCTATAACCTTAATCATGTTTTGACTGTGAAGAAGCTGCAAAAGACAAGTTATAAGCTTCTAAACAATCGAAAACCTAATTTAAAGTTTTTAGAACCATTCGGGTGTCCTTTCACCATGTTGAAAAGAGAAGCGGGAAAATTCGAAGAAAAAGCAATTGCAGGTTATTTCCTAGGTTATGCATCTCCAAAGAAACGAGTTTTCAAATTTACTTCGGGTTGTGTTGAAGAGTGGTACCATGTTGAATGTCAAAGATACACAACACCTCCAGCTGGAAAGGGGCCTGTTTGGATGTTTGACTATGAAAGTTTATTTAATTCATTTACTTCAATAGTTTATCAACCTGATGAAGACTCGGTGCGTGCTTACATAAAAGATCAATTTATGACACCAAGGCCTTCAGTTTCTAAATATGGTGATGTTCCACAAGATGATCTTCCTGATACGTCTTATGTTATCTCTATTTCGTCAGATGATACTCATTTTGTTGATTCTTCTTTCGCTCCATTTCCGGAAAGTCATGAGATTAGTGAATCGTCTCATGATGCTGAAGAAAATCTGACTAATTTAACTAATAATGTTGTTTTTCCTGAGAATCCGACCCTTCGGATTCACACATATCATCCTCGGGACAACATCGTTGATGATATTGATGTTGGTGTGCAAAGACGTCATCAAATTGCTATTTCAAGTGATGTTACTGTATTGTGTGCGTATGCGGATATGCACTCATCGGGAATTATGAATCTCGAAAAATACACTTGTTTCTATCTCAATTGGAACAAACTAGTGTTCGTATGGCGCTTGAAGAATCTTCATGGGTAGAGACAATGCAAGAAGAGTTGCAACAGTTTAATCTACTGGGTGTTTGGGATCTCATTGACAAACCTGTTAGAGTTAAGAAGCCTATTCCATTTGGTTGTGCAAGGAATTCATCAGTAAGAAGGCATATACTACACGGAAGTATATGCTTCAGTTTCTCGATTGGAGGCTATACGGATATTTTTGGCCTATGCAACTTTCAAGAATATTAAAGTTTATCAAATGGATGTCAAGAGTATGTTTCTCAATGGGGAACTTCATGAAGAGGTATTTGTGTTGCAACCTCTGGTTTTATAAATCAAGATTATCCAGACCGTGTTTACCGATTGAACAAGGCTCTTTATGGTCTACACCAAGCCCCGAGAGCCTGGTACGACACACATGCTGACCATCTTACCTATAATGGCTTCAAACGAGGAACTGTGGACCGTACTCTCTTATATAAGAATGTTGGTGATGAATTGCTCCTTGCTCAAATATATGTCGACGACATCATATTTGGTTCTGCAAACGACAAGTTGTGTACGGAGTTTGAGAATTTGATGCAGACAAAATTTGAAATGAGCTCAATGTGGGAGATGAATTTCTTCTTAGGGTTGTAGGTTCATCAGTCTGACGCTGGAATTTTTATTCATCATATAAAATATATGAACGATGTTTTGAGCCGATTCAAGATAACTGCCGGAAAAATCCCTTCGACGCCTCTTCCCGTGTGTCATAATTTTTCAGCGGAAGAAATGGAGGATACCATTGATCCAACCCTTTACCAAGAAATGATTGGTTCTTTAATGTATTTAACTGCTTCTTCACCTGATATCATGTTCGCTGTTGCTTTGTGCCGGGTATCAATTGAGTTTCCGAGTGACTCATCTGGCAGCGGTTAAACGTATACTTCACTATCTGAGGGGTAATTCTGACACCGGGTTATGGTATCCCAAGGATGATAGCTTTGAACTCACTGCGTTTTCGGATTCTGATTATGGAGGATGCAAGATCAATTTCAAATCTACTCCACCGGGTTGTCAATTTCTAGGAAGCCGGCTTGTTTCCTTGCAGTGTAAGAAGCAGACAACGGTCACCACTTCAACCGCTGAAGCAGAGTATGTGGCAGCCTTGAGTTGTTGTTCACAGGTTCTTTGGATCCAGTAACACTTGCGTGATTACGGTTTGAAGTTTATTACTACTCTAATCTTTATTGATAATTCTGCTGCAATTAGTATCACCAAGAACCCCGTACATCACTCTAAGACAAAGCATATCGAAATTTGATATCATTTTATCCATGATTGTTTTGAAAAGAAATTAATTGATCTTGAAAAAGTGCACACGGATTTTCTGAAATCTGATATGTTTACCAAAGCTTTTGATAAAACACACTTTAACTTTTTGCTTTGTTTAAACGGATTGAAAACTCTTGCTGTTATCCTTAAGCCCGGATAATTATCATTTTTTATTTTGTTTTGTTTGTTTTGGTTTTATTGTTCTATGATTTTGGGTTTTAGGGGAGAAAACTGAAAAATACAAAAATATTGTGATTTCTGTTTGTATAGAGAAAATCCAAATACATTAAAAATTTTGTGATTTCTGTTATGTATAGAGAAAACCAAAAACATTAAAATATCTCAAAAAATTCTCAAAAACATTTTTGCACTCTTTCGCTTAAAATTGAGTCAGTTACTCAAATATAAAGGACATATACTTGTATATTTTTGGTCCTAATATTTACTTGTAGATATTCAGAATAGCTATTTACCTGAAAATGTTACTGGGCGACTGTTGTATGTTTTTATTTAATTCTTTCACTGAAAATGATGTCGGTTATTAAAGTTCGCGGAACATGTTTGCATGTTTGGTCCTGTTATCTACTTGTAGATTTATAGAATAGCCATTTATCTATAAACTGTAAGTGACTGTGACGACTGAATTTAAATGCTTCTCAAAAATGAGTTTTGAAGCAAAACGAGAAAATGATAATACATTGATCATCTAGTCCCATATCTAGAACGAAATAAGCTTCAAAGGCTGAGTGTTTAATTGCATTGATGAATTGATACGTCTTGAAGGCAGAAATGTAATAGTCTGTCATACTCAAGCCTTGTGTTTGTCTAATCACCAAAAACAAAAATTTAAAATAATTTGAATTTAGTTTATGGTTAACGCTTAAATGGTGTATGGCTATATGGCCTTAAAAGCTTTATTAATGGGATGCATCCGGCTTCCGGACACTATGAGCCTTTATGCGGCTTAATTATCTAGGTATTCATAAACATGAATATTTCAAAAGCTTTTAGAGCAAACCCAAAGTCATTAAACTAGATCACTAATGTACATTTACAGATTCCTTACTGACTTGATCAAAATCCGTTGTTAGTCATACATTGTTCCTCCCATGCGTGCGTCTTAATACCAATAAGAAACGAATCCCAGGGGATACAATTTATGTAAGCCTACAGATGAACTCGAGCATACTCATTCACAGTAAAGGAAGCTTGGTGTATCGCTTGATAATGGGGGTATACCTTGTAGTGGGGATTATGAGCTGAGATTAATTCGTTTACAAATCTATAAAAGCTTTATTTTGATCAACAGCATAATGGTTTAAGTCAAGTTGGGGTGATTTGGTAAAAGTCAAACTAATCCTGAACCGAGATTAGAGGCTGATTGTTTCTGATATTTTGTGCCCCAATTGAAAAATTAAATCGTATCACAAGATTACTCGAATATTTGTTATAAGATTTAAGTGGACAACAATATCAATGACCGACTTAACACCGCTGAAATATAAAACTGCGATGAAAGGCAATTTGGTCAATATGGTTCTCTTCTTAACTCAAAAAAATATGTACTGCTTTCGGAGAATAGTTTTCATATATTTTTTTTTGTTTTATGAGCTTTTTAATTCAAAAATATTCAAAAATCCAAAATTATTGGGTTTTTCTATTTTTGTTTTCTGCTATATTTTTTATTTTCGAGCTAAAAGGAATATGTTTGAAAAAGAAAATACCAAAACGATTTTTCCTATTTTATTTGATTCTTTTATTTAGTTGATTTAAATTATTTGACTTTAACTTATGTGTTTTGAACGCAAAGCATGTTAAGGTATTGCATCTTACTCCGAGGGGTAAGGTTCCTAAGGTAAATTTCAACGGGACACGGGTTTCGACGCATTATGTAATTCATAAAATTTAAAATGAATTTCCATTTTAAATTGATTATTTAATTGATATTCGCTATGTGGATTCATAACGAATAGAACCCATTCGTCATCTATACTGATAACGAATGTGGCTCATTCATTCTTTATTTGAGTAACGAATACATTTATTCGTTATCATCATTCGCTTCCGCAACACTGATAAAGTATGATCCCATTCGTCATTAATATTGATAACGAATGAAAACGAATCAGAGATGATTCGTTATGGAATTTAAATTAATTGTTCATTCGTTAATGGAGTTAACGAATGAACCAATGAATATGATTCATTCGTTAATTTTGAATTAATGAATGGGTCCATTCATTGTCTGGGAATGCATGAAAGTTTTGTCCCTTGTAATGAATAGTGGGTGAACGAATATGCTCATTCGTTCACCTCGTTTACAGCTTTTGCAGAGAAAACTCTTGCAAAATTTTTCAAGAAATTTCGAACCTCTCCAGACAAATTTTCGTTGATCTTGTAAGATTCCTAAGGTATAAACAATTAAAACGTGATGATTTTCGTCAATTTTCATCGATGTTTGATGGGTTAATTAGTCATCTCTTTAGCCGTAATAATGGATTTTAACCTTAATAGTTCTTTGGGTTTGTGTATCGATGATAATACGAGTTCATTCATGATCAAATTATACTGATTTATCGTCATACATGTGTTAATTGAATTTTGATTGCATGTTTGAATATCAGTTTCTTATTTACAATTTAGGGTCAAAGTTGATAATCTTTGTGGTTATTTTTTTACAAACAACGAATGGACACTCATTCGTGTCTATGATCCATTCGTTGATCCATTCGTTGATTTTATCTAACGAATCAGTCCATTCGTACAATTTGATAATGAATGAACCTTCACTTGGTTTCATTCTTTATTATTTATTCGTTAGTCACTCATTAGTTAATATGACTATAACGAATCATTTCATTCGTTATAACGAATGACACCATTCGTCATACCGAATGAATAAACGAATGACACTTTTAGTTTATTTTTTAAAATTAAACTTTTAAAATTTTAAATAGTTTCATAGTATGTTCGATTTTACTAATCCTCAGGTTTATGTATTTAGAGAAATGGCTTATGAGTTTATACAAGATGTTCCTGTTGAGGATCCACAATAAGTTGTTCAAGATCAACAGCGTGTACAACAACAACAACAACAACAAGCTCTTGTTGGTCCTTTGCTGCCATTCGATAAAAAGCACAATATATGTGCTTTCATACAAGAAAATGTTGCAGATCAAGACATATTTGGCGATATTATTGCGTTCTTATGCCGATCCAAGAATCATTATGCTATTACAGCCGATGTACCTGTCCAATTCAGTGTGGTTCGTCCTTTCTATAACTCGGAAAGATACGTGGAATCGGAGAATCACATTGTTTCTAAGATCAACAAGAAGACTATCACTATATTTCCTGGTGTTATCCGGCGTCAGCTGCAGTTTGATGACAACATGGATCTACCTTGTGAATTCGATAAGATGCTGATACGAGGACTATTTCAGAGATTATTTTATTCTGGTGACCTTGATCGTTCCCAATATAACAAGGCGTATTTGTATTCTCCGTACAAGTACTTACTACATGTCTTGATACATTGCCTTGGGGGACGCAAGGGTGGATTTGACTAATGTCGGATTATGCTACAATCCGCATTTGTAGCTCTTATAATGAGAAAGCCGTTCAATTTTTCTGAGCTCATATTTTATGACCTGAAGGAGAACTTCTTGATCTAGAATCGTCGCAGCAAATTTCTCATGTATCCAAGCTTTGTATAGTTGATTTTTTGGGATTTAATTCCTGAGTTGGAGATCGATCAGTCATTACAAGATGATGTGTTGAAACTGGAACAAATGACTACCGACACAATGAAGGGGATGAAAACTTACCATGGCCAATAACCGGCACATCGTCCAAGAACTAAGCGTTTGATTGGTCACTTAGCGAATCCGGCGTATGTATGTCCTTCTGATGATCGTTGGATTCACGACGACTCAGTTTCTAAACGTGTGATCGATGTCGAAAGGTCAATCAAAAACAATTATAAAATACATTTACTAGCTAGGGCAAATAAGGTGTCGAATCCACAGGGAATCAGTGGAAAGTGAAAGTGGAACTCAAGTTTTATTATAAAAATAATTAAAGTGGACAAACGATGTGAAGCGGTTTAAAAGAGTAGTTTGTAAACAATGATATGAAAATAACCAAACTCCAGGGTTTGGATTTCGAAGAAAGTTAAGGAATTGATAAACTTCTTTGGACGGTTTCTTATAAAGTATGTAAATCAAGAGACTTAACGATTGGCTGTGTTAATCGTCATAACTAAATCCGAACAATTGACATGGTTTAATGAAAATCTACTTGATTATCGATTTTACTTGTTGAAACACAAAATCAATTACTGAAAAAAGAACTTAATTTTAATTGTTGATGACCACAAATCAATTAACTGAAAAAAGATTACGCGATCAATTAATAAAAACCGATTAAGAACAAAAGCAAACGCCAAGAATTGATCAACCGAATGATTAATCAATTAGAAATCTAAAGTTAAAGTATAGAATAACAAACGCTAACATGCAACTCAACCCTACACCTGTAGATGGTTATGAAGTCTTTATCCTTGCATCTTGATCTTCATGCTCTTGATTATGATGTGGAAGACGGTGTTCATGGATCAGTCGTGTGATTAAGATGTCTTTATCCTTGCATCTTGATCTTCATGCTCTTGATTGAATGAAATCGACTTTAGGGTTTTATGGCTTGAAATAGAAGAAAATCACCAAAATCCCCTTTTCCGTCAGACCCAGCCGTAAGCTACGGCTGGGCCGTAAGCTACGGTAGTTGGCTTCTGCTTTACGCCTCCATGACAGGCCGTAAGCTACAGCCTGAAAAGCGTAGCTTACGGCTGGCTCTTCTCCAAAACTTTGTTTTCTCGTTCTCATTGATACTCGATCATTCGGTTAAGCTCCCGATCGCCTCTCTTCATATATACTGTATTCTTTTATCCGTAAACACTCCAAATAAGCTCCGATTAAGCTCCATTAAGCTCCTCACACATGTAACCATATATGCACTCAAAGTACTCATATTCAAAATATGTAACTAATTAAAACACACGAATTTAAAGACTTAACACACATATTTTTACCCGCACATCACATATCGACACTTATCATTTGCTTGCCCTCAAGCAAACTCTCATGCAACACATACACCTCGATCAATGTTTCATCAATTATCAGTATAAATACTAGTGAAGTATAAGGTCATACCCAATTCCCAAGAACTGACACTGTCAAGGTTGATAACCCACCAAACAATTTAATGATACGTTTTAATATTATGAAACAGCCCAAACGAGTGTACTTTGTTTCCGGTTAAGGAGTACATATTCATACCCCTCATAATATAACATCTCTCCTCTCGGTTTATATCTGGACCAGCAAAAAATGTGCTAGTATCTCTCTGCCCTTTATACCAAGTATGAACACAATGCAATAAGCTTGGAAGTAAGTAATATCTCCACCCATATAAATGCTTTGAAACAAATGCAAATCAAGAGGACTTAAAACAGGTTGAAGGGAATTTTTAAAGTAGCTCAAATGATCCGATCCGGCTTATTACAAAACAACTAAATAAATAATGAAATAAACAACTGATATCGTCACTAACTTTTTATTTAATATTATTTTTTTATATTTTTTCTCTCTTTTCAAACTCATAATACTTAAACATTGCAAATTTAACAAGCCATTTTTTTCTCTTTTTATTTATTTATTTTTTTAAGCATAATAAACATAATGCTTAATACATCCTATTGATACATACTAAAACAATTACAAAGAAACCTATTAAGCCGTATCGTCTCGCAATATAACACCGGAGTTGACTGAATGAAAGAATAGGTCCAACAATGTTTTCTAAGGGAACCAACCCCCCGCCCCTCTCATTATCCACTCTCATATATATTGTAACGATTCCGGCAAATTCAGGTATACCCTAGCCGGAATATACTATTTACGTGTTATTCAATACTGAATATATGAATTATACTGTGTTTATACGAGTATATAAGATTCACAGTACGAATTATACTCGAATGAACAACTAGTCGTATCGGAATTACGATTAATCGATGAACGGTTATTGAAACCCGAACGAATCAGGGAAATACATTATAGACAAAATATATAATGTTTAGTGATGTTTACGAAGTATTAAAGCTTCGGGATAAGTGAATTATAGCACAGAAAAAGGATTTCGATTTATTAGTACGTCGGTACGATAAACGAAACCTTTAACATCAAACCAAGCAAGAGACGATCGATCAAGCCGAAAAAGATGCACAATTACCGACAATACGATGTGTTGAGTCAATAATCGTCATGGTTTAAGTTTTTAAAGTTTTTAAATCAGTTTTATATAAATTTCATTTTTAAGCCGAAAAACGACCGTTTTGGCCTCGTTTTGAGCGGAATTAAACGTTTAACCGAAAAACGAACTAAACCAGATTATCCACAACATTATCCAGATTGCGTAATCTGAATATGTGGCCATGGTTGGAGATGTGGGCCCCCCCACCCACTTAACATGGACCGATCGGTCCATGCTAGTCACACACACACATCCATTTTTCTTTTTTCCACAAACTTTCTCCCAAAATCCTCTCAACCTTTTCATCATCCATCCAAAACCCAAGCTTTTTAGGCAAAAACACAAGGTAAAAACCGAGTTATGATCGTGTTTATCTTCTTTTCTTGGTTTATTTACAAGGAAATGAGGTTTCAAATGAAAAATGGGTGAAAACCAGAGATGAAACCGATTCTTGGAGGATCAAGTGATGTATACAAGTTATACAAAGGATCTTGGTCCAAGAAAGTAGTTAAAAGAGTCAAAAACGAATTTTTACAGTCAAAATCTTTGTTTTGATGTTTTAATCGAAACCATGAAAGAAATGGCTTGATTGTGGGTATAACTTGCTTGGTGTGGTGTTGTTGTGCTTGTAAGTGTTGTATCTAGTGGCTAGCAAAGGCTAGAAACCAAGATCTTTGCGATCTAACGCTAGAAAACACAAGATAGTTCGGTTTTCGTGTGATTTAGTTATTTTGGACAGATTGTGATAGACCTAGAGTTGGGTCACGAAATTTCACAGAGATGATCTACACATGAAAATATGAGATCTGTGAATTTTTGGTAATTTTTGGATAAAGGATGAATATTTGGTGAATTTAATGCTTGGTTTTGGCCAAAAGTGGTGAAAAATAGCTAAACATCATGAAAAATTCTGGAAAATTTTAGATAAGCTTTTCATAGCATATAAAAGTCACACACAAAATTTGAGGTTCATCGGAGAAGTCTAAGTAGGCTTTTCGGTAAAACGAGTTTTAGGGATTTCTAGCTCGGTTTTGGTAAAAATGGCATGAAAAATAAGTTTTTAGTTCTGGAAAAATTACAGGGAACTATGTGGGTGACAGATGTCATCCCAGAAAAATTTTGGATTTTTCGAAGGTGGTTTGGTATTTTTGACATATTTGGTGTTTAAATGACGTTTAAAAATGGTTAAATAAATCTTAGATATAAAAATTAATTCTGGAAAAAAATTTATAAAATTCCTTACTGTCAAAATATGGTTTTCACAAAATTTCAAGGTCCAAGACTAGATGGATATTTATTTGTGCTAATTGGAAGTTAAAAACAAACTTTTAAAGCTTAAAACGAGTAAACCGGCGAAGCTCGCCTAAGCGAGCTGACTGGTGCATAAAAACCTTAAAAATGGACTATTTTCATGAAACTAAGTTAATCAAGTAAAAATAAATCATCCGAAAATAATTCGGATGATTTGGGTAATTTTACCCGATTTAACCGTTTCCGGTGTATTAAAGGCGGAAACGGGCCCCGCGGCCAAACGGGGTGTCTAACCGAGCTCTAATTTCACCACTTTAATGAAGATATCAATAATAACTATTTTCGGGTCGTGTGTGGTCAAACTCATTTTTGAAAACATAAAGACGAATAACCGTGCTAGGCACGCAAAACGAGAAAACAAACTATCGGTAGTTTTAACTAAAGAACTCTAAGTGGTATCACAATCTAAGTCCTGAGTAGTGTATCGGGGTTAACATTGTCCCCGGATCGTGTACGGTACTGGGTTAACAGTGTCCCCAGACGTACCGGTTAACACGAATTTAAGTTATATTGTTAGAAATTGTGTAGTAACGATTTGGGGATCGTATTACAGATTTGTACCAGCAGCCGTGCACCGTAGTACATCCTGCTCACAGGAAGGTGAGTTTTCACGAGCCCCTTTTATTGAACTGTTTTAAATATTTTCCCGGGGCGGAAAGCATGTTTTTATCAAAGTGTTTAAGTACATGCCGATCGCATGGAAATGAATGTATTTATATAATGTTTATTGTACGGAAATCGTACGGTAATGTATTAAGATGGTAATTAACTGAGTTGCTAATATTGTAAGGCCCGAAACAGTGTTTTGGGTTAACAGTGTCCCCAGAGGTTATTAAATGTATTTCTGGGTTAACAGTGTCCCCAGAGGATATTGGAAATGTTCTGGGTTAACAGTGCCCCCAGAGGTTATTAAATATGTTTCTGGGTTAACAGTGTCCCCAGAGGTTATTAGATATGTTCTGGGTTAACAGTGTTCCTAGGGGTAATTTGATTTGTTTTGGGGTTAATAGAGTTTTCACTTGTGAACTCAGTATAATTACATCACTTACTTATGATTTTTATAATGATTTGTCATGGTTTATTTAAATTAGTGAAACTCACCAACTATTCGCAGTTGACCCGTTTTCTTTACATGCTTTCTAGGTACACTCAAATTGGAATGAGTGATATGTGTTCGACGCTGTGTGCTATTTTGTGGAAGTCTAGAGATCTACATTTTGCATTAAATATGTTAATGTACTATCGGTAACAATTATGTGATGACGCTTAGATGGTTATGAAACTCAGAACAATGTAATACGTTTAAATTAATGTAGTGGTGTTTTCTTTATAAACAATGCTGTTGATATCAGATGTGTCTGTTGCATCCCGTGTACGTTTCCGCTGTGGTTACGGGGTGTTACAGAACTTGGTATCAAAGCCATTGGTTATAAAGAATTAGGATGTCTTTAAAAGATACCTAAAGTATAACCAGTAGCTCAAGTATTATAGGATCTGAATATCAACTAATAATATATTGTGACGAGATCGGGATGAACTTGGATGGACAAGTGGGTTATTATGGTCCGGAACATAATAACATACTTGTCTGCACGAGGGAATTCAGGGAAAGTCACGGGGGATTTTAATAGGTAAAATTGGCAACATACGTGCAAATATGTGATAATATTGTTATGTGGTCAAGTTGTATAAGTAAGTGTATATTAATTTGATTATGATTTACACTATGGAAAGAACTATATGTTTGTTAATTTGTGTGCATGTAAAATGTCAGGAACCCCCAGTTTGTCGATTGAGGAGGACCCGAAGGAGGTCAGCTCCGGGGACTCCGGGAGCCCACTCGTAGCATCTAGCACAGAGCCTAGCGAGGCTAGCCTTAGGAGTTCCGGCCAGTCCTCCCCAGCTAGGATTGCCAGATCCCCGACCCCACCCGCACCACAGGTCGCTCCTGCACCCCCCGGATTCGGACCCCGCCTTACGGCGCGGATCAGTATCCCACCGGTCCGACCTATCTCGCCCCCACCCAGACCTGCTACTCGCAGGGGCGAATCCTCCAGCTCTCTTCCCGAGCTTGCGACTCCACCTGTGTGGGGTCTTCCGAGACAGGAACGGGACGCGGCGGCCTGGCTCCGAGTGCTCACCGAACAGGTGAATGAGCACTGCCCTGACGGTGGGAGTCCAGAGGAGGATGTACTTGGGTGATTGCATACTGGACCATCAGTATGCGATTGCCCAGCTGAAGAGGGAGTGCTCATACTCCCAATGGATGCTTGGCCGGATGGAGATGCGGGTTCGGGTTATGATGGCTGTGTTGGTAGTGTTGGTGGCGATGTTGGTGGGGTTGGTTTACCACCGTGTTTAGTTGTGTTGGGTTGGGGATAGACAGGGACCATTTTTTTGATACTCTGTGTAAGCAGTTAGTGGTGATGCTAACATGGAGTGAATCTTGTTTAGTTATGATACAACCACTGGCCCTTAGGGTGGGTCTCTTTTGGGGCATATCAGTATAGATACTTTTGGGTATCATTCAAGCACTGACCCGTTGCGGGTTATGTCGAGATGATGCCGACATAGGCCCTATGTAGGAAAACTTATCTAATGTAATAGTGACAGGAAAGTAATATGAACGGATGTTTGTGTAATATGTACTAACGTTTATTGATGAATGGAATGTTTGTTGTGTTTTATGATTGGAATTTGTATTGATTATATATATTTTCTTGATGTTGTGTTGAATGGCACCAAAACGTTCAGCCCAATTGTCGGAAGTGGACGTGAGCCGTCTGATTGCTCGCCAGTTGGAGGCGGCGATACCAGATATAGTATCGCGCATCGCCGCCAGTATTAACAACTCGACCAATCCAACCCCTCCGAGCAATCAAACGACCACCAATAATGACGGGGAACGAAATACTAATCCTCCGCAGAATGAAAACACGATTCCGAGTAATGACGCACCGCCTAGGGTGGTCGTTACTGATAGTAATGGTCCTATACCTACGGTAGAGACGAACCGTACGGAACCGATTCGTACATCCAGGGGATGTTCGATCAAGGACTTTATGTTGTGCAAACCTCTAGAGTTTAGCGGGTCTGAAGGACCAAAAGGATTAGTTAAATGGATCGAGAAAATAGAATCCGTGGTGAATATCAGCAACTGCCCCGAGGATTGTGTTGTTAAGTATGCTGCCTGCACATTCACGGACCATGCCTTGACATGGTGGAACACCATAGTGCAGACTCGCGGTCAGGCGACGACAAATCGCATGACCTGGACAGAGCTCAAGGCTCTTGTACTGGAACATTTCTGCCCGAAAAACGAATTGCAAAAGTTAGAAAATGAATTGTGGAACCTGGAGATGCATGGGGCAGACCATTTGGGTTACACGAACCGGTTTAATGAGCTGTCGCGATTGGTACCATGGTTGGTCACCCCGGAGTCGAAGAGGGTGGAGCGTTATATTTGGGGGCTAACTCCAGTTGTAAGGAGTATAGTCAATTCTGGGGGACACCAGACATATGAGGGTGCAGTGACGCAAGCGGGTATCGTAACTTACGATTTCGTAAGGAGCGGGTCACTGAAGGTGGCGGGAGAGTCCGCGGGAGGAAAGCGGAGTTCACATGACCATAGGACCCAGGAAAAGCAGCAAGGTAAACGTGCTAGACCCACTGCCCAGAACTACGCCATGACTAGTTCGGGCGGAAGGCAAGAACTGCAGAAGGGAACGTATCCTAAGTGTGGGAAATGTGGTTACCACCATGGTGGCGGGTGCAAAGAGGTGGTGTGCCACCGGTGCGGCAGGATTGGGCACTACGCACCGAGCTGTAGGACAAACCTGAACAACTTGAACCGGCAACCGCAACCTATCCGTGCGCAGCCATTTAGGACCCAATCAACCCGACAACAAAACCCACAAGGAAATCAATTGATGACCACCAGTCGTGCTTGCTTTGAATGCGGTAGCACAGAGCACTTCAAGAAAACCTGTCCGAAGCTGAACCAGGGAGGAAATGGGCGGCAACCCGCGGGTCAGGCATCGTCGTCCAATCCGGCGCGAGGCCGAGCATTCGTGATGGGGGCGAACGAGGCACACCAGGACCCCAGCGTAGTGACAGGTACATTCCTCGTCTCTGATCATTACGCTTCTGTATTATTTGATACAGGCGCCGATAGAAGTTTTGTCTCCGTTAGATTCCTTTCGATAGCAAACCTTCCTATTGGTGAAACCATAGAACCTTACACCGTAGAAGTCGCTAATGGTAAAACCATGATAGTTAATCAGATAGTTCGGAATTGCCCTTTTATTCTGAACGAACAATCCTTTCTGATTGACTTGTTACCTGTAGAATTGGGTAGTTTTGACGTGATAGTGGGAATGGATTGGTTAGCACGTAACAGGGTAGAAATAAACTGTGAAAAGAAAATCGTCAAGATCCGGGTGTCGGATGACGAGGAGGTATTAGTGCAAGGAGAAAAATCCGGCACCATGATACCATTTATATCCCACCTCAAGGTGTTAAAATATATACGTCGAGGATGTGTGGCGTATCTAGCGAGCCTGACGGCCACTGATTCTGAGGAAAAACGAGTGGACGATATCCCCGTGGTACGCGAATTTCCAAAAGTTTTCCCAGAGGAACTTCCTGGATTACCGCCAACCCGACAGGTCGAATTCAGAATCGATCTGTTACCTCAAGCTGGCCCTGTTGCTAAGGCACCTTACCGACTTGCACCATCTGAGATGCAAGAATTATCCAACCAGTTGCAAGAATTGTTGGATAAAGGATTTATTCGTCCTAGTTATTCCCCGTGGGGTGCACCGGTACTATTTGTGAAAAAGAAGGACGGGAGCCTTAGAATGTGCATCGATTACAGGGAATTGAACAAGTTGACAATCAAAAATAGGTATCCTCTTCCCCGAATCGATGATCTGTTCGACAAACTACAAGGTGCGAGCTACTTCTCAAAAATAGATCTTAGATCGGGATACCATCAGGTTAGAATTCAGGAGGAGGATATCCCAAAAACCGCATTCCGGACTCGCTTCGGTCATTACGAGTTCTTAGTTATGCCTTTTGGGCTAACAAATGCGCCAGCAGTGTTCATGGATCTCATGAATCGAGTCTGTAAACCTTACCTCGATAAATTCATCATCGTGTTTATTGACGATATATTGATTTACTCAAAGAGTAAAGTAGAGCATGAGCAACACTTGAGATTAATTTTAGAGCTTCTAAATCAGGAGAAGTTGTTTGCAAAATTCTCCAAATGTAACTTCTGGTTACAAGAAGTGCAATTCCTTGGTCACGTTATAAACCATCATGGAATACACGTTGATCCAAGTAAGGTTGAAGCAGTTAAGAATTGGCAAGCGCCTAAATCGCCAAAGGAAATCCGCCAATTCTTAGGCTTAGCTGGATACTATCGTCGATTTATAGAGAACTTTTCCAGCATCGCCCAACCTTTAACCCTCCCGACTTAAAAGGATCGAAAGTATGATTGGGGAGAAGAACAGGAAGCGGCATTTCAAACGCTAAAACAAAGATTGTGCCAAGCGCAGATCTTAAGCCTCCCCGACGGAGACGATGGTTTTGTCGTGTATTGTGACGCATCCCGTAGAGGATTGGGATGTGTGTTGATGCAGAATAACAAAGTCATTGCCTATGCTTCCCGACAGTTAAAGGTACACGAGAAAAATTACACCACTCATGACTTAGAACTGGGAGCAGTTATCTTCGCACTTAAAATTTGGAGACATTATCTCTACGGTACAAAGTGCACCATCTTCACCGATCATAAAAGTTTGCAACACATATTCGATTAGAAAGAACTGAATATGAGACAACGAAGATGGGTCGAATTATTAAGCGACTATGACTGTGACATCCGTTATCACCCCGGCAAGGCTAACGTCGTAGCCGATGCCTTGAGTAGGAAGGATCGGGTTAAGCCATTGAGAGTGCGAGCGCTGGGGATGATAGTCCAGTCGAACCTTTCAGATTTGATTCGAGTCGCTCAACGCGAGGCGTTGAAAGAGGAACAATTGGAAAAAGAGGGACTTTTCGGTAACGAGAAGAATTTCGAACAGCGCAAGGACGAAATTCTCTACTTCAAAAATCGGATTTGGATCCCGACCCTCCATGATCTTCGTGAATTGATCATGAAAGAAGCGCATAAATCTAAATATTCCATACATCCGGGTTCGGATAAGATGTACAAGGATGTGAAGAAGTTCTACTGGTGGTCGGGTATGAAAAAGGATATAGCCACATACGTCGGCAAGTGTACGACGTGTGCGAGGGTTAAAGCGGAGCACCAGAAACCTTCGGGAATGTTACAACAACCGGAAATTCCCGAATGGAAGTGGGAGCAGATTACGATGGATTTTGTGACACACCTCCCCAAGACGTCCCGAGGACATGATGCAATTTGGGTAGTCGTGGATCGATTAACCAAATCGGCACATTTTATCCCGATTAGAAATAATTATAACACTGAGAGACTTGCGCAGATTTATATAAATGAAATTGTGTCCCGTCATGGGATACCCATCTCAATCATCTCTGATTGGGATAGCCATTTCACCTCCAAGCTTTGGCAAGCTGTGCAAGAAGCGCTGGGAACGCGTATTAATTTGAGCACAGCCTACCACCCTCAGACCGACGGTCAGTCTGAGAGGACCATTCAAACACTGGAGGATTTGCTTCGTGCATGCGTACTGGATTTTAAGGGAAATTGGGATTAACATCTCCCACTCGTTGAATTTTCCTATAATAACAGTTATCATAGCAGTATAAGGGCAGCGCCTTACGAAGCATTGTATGGTCGGAAATGTCGATCACCACTCTGCTGGACTGAAGTGGGCGACACACAGGTCATTAGATCAGATCTGGTCCAGGAAACGACCAGCAAAATTCTTGAAATTAAGAACAATCTGAAGGCCGCACGGGATCGGCAGAAGAGTTATGCCGATACCCGTAGAAAACCGTTATCATTCGAGAAAGGTGATAAAGTGTATTTGAAAGTATCACCGTGGAAGGGTGTGGTTAGATTTGGAAAGGCGGGGAAGTTAGCCCATAGATATATTGGACCATTCGATATTACTGCGAAAATCGGTCCTGTAGCATACCGATTAGAACTGCCTGATGAACTGAGTGCAGTTCACAACGTGTTCCACGTGTCGAACTTGAAAAGGTGTCTGTCGGATGAGACATCGGTGTTAACTTTAGAGGGTGTTCAAATAAATGATAAGCTCAACATTGTAAAGGAGCCCATAGAAGTAGTAGACGGAAAAATCAAGCAACTTAGACACAATAAGATCTCGTTGGTCAAAGTTAGATGGAATTCGCAACGAGGCCCAGAATATACATGGGAACGAAAGAACGAATTTCAGAAGAAATACCCCCACCTATTTCCTCAAAAGGAAGTAGTTGACGCGTAAAATTTCGAGGACGAAATTTTTATAACGGGGGGAGAATGTAACGATTCCGGCAAATTCAGGTATACCCTAGCCGGAATATACTATTTACGTGTTATTCAATACTGAATATATGAATTATAATGTGTTTATACGAGTATATAAGATTCACAGTACGAATTATACTCGAATGAACAACTAGTCGTATCGGAATTACGATTAATCGATGAACGGTTATTGAAACCCGAACGAATCAGGGAACTACATTATAGACAAAATATATAATGTTTAGTGATGTTTACGAAGTATTAAAGCTTCGGGATAAGTGAATTATAGCACAGAAAAAGGATTTCGATTTATTAGTACGTCGGTACGATAAACGAAACCTTTAACATCAAACCAAGCAAGAGACGATCGATCAAGCCGAAAAAGATGCACAATTACCGACAATACGATGTGTTGAGTCAATAAACGTCATGGTTTAAGTTTTTAAAGTTTTAAATCAGTTTTATATAAATTTCATTTTTAAGCCGAAAAACGACCGTTTTGGCCTCGTTTTGAGCGGAATTAAAAGTTTAACCGAAAAACGAACTGAACCAGATTATCCACAACATTATCCAAATTGCGTAATCTGAATATGTGGCCATGGTTGGAGATGTGGGCCCCCCCACCCACTTAACATGGACTGATCGGTCCATGCTAGTCACACACACACATCCATTTTTCTTTTTTCCACAAACTTTCTCCCAAAATCCTCTCAACCTTTTCATCATCCATCCAAAACCCAAGCTTTTTAGGCAAGAACACAAGGTAAAAACCGAGTTATGATCGTGTTTATCTTCTTTTCTTGGTTTATTTACAAGGAAATGAGGTTTCAAATGAAAAATGGGTGAAAACCCGAGATGAAACCGATTCTTGGAGGATCAAGTGATGTATACAAGTTATACAAAGGATCTTGGTCCAAGAAAGTAGTTAAAAGAGTCAAAAACGAATTTTTACGGTTAAAATCTTTGTTTTGATGTTTTAATCGAAACCATGAAAGAAATGGCTTGATTGTGGGTATAACTTGCTTGGTGTGGTGTTGTTGTGCTTGTAAGTGTTGTATCTAGTGGCTAGTAAAGGATAGAAACCAAGATCTTTGCGATCTAACGCTAGAAAACACAAGATAGTTCGGTTTTCGTGTGATTTAGTTATTTTGGACAGATTGTGATAGACCTATAGTTGGGTCACGAAATTTCACAGAGATGATCTACACATGAAAATATGAGATCTGTGAATTTTTGGTAATTTTTGGATAAAGGATGAATATTTGGTGAATTTAATGCTCGGTTTTGGCCAAAAATGGTGAAAAATAGCTAAAAATCGTGAAAAATTCTGGAAAAATTAAGATAAGCTTTTT
The DNA here is from genome assembly GCF_021521415.1 of Bidens hawaiensis. Classification (NCBI taxonomy): domain Eukaryota; kingdom Viridiplantae; phylum Streptophyta; class Magnoliopsida; order Asterales; family Asteraceae; genus Bidens; species Bidens hawaiensis. The sequence continues at coordinate 260,859 of NW_027492802.1, read as the reverse complement.
ATAGCATATAAAAGTGACACACAAAATTTCAGGTTCATTGGAGTAGTCTAATTAGGCTTTTCGGTAAAACGAGTTCTAGGGATTTCTAGCTCGGTTTTGGTAAAAATGGCATGAAAAATAAGTTTTTAGTTCTGGAAAAATTACAGGGAACTATGTGGGTGACAGGGGTCATCCCAGAAAAATTTGGGATTTTTCGAAGGTCGTTTGGTATTTTCAACATATTTGGTGTTTAAATAACGTTTAAAAATGGTTAAATAAATCTTAGATATAAAAATTAATTCTGGAAAAAAATTTATAAAATTCCTTACTGTCAAAATATGGTTTGTACAAAATTTCAAGGTCCAAGACTAAACGGATATTTATTTGTGCTAATTGGAACTTAAAAACAAACTTTTAAAGCTTAAAACGAGTAAACCGGCGAAGCTCGCCTAAGCGAGCTGACTGGTGCATAAAAACCTTAAAAATGGACTATTTTCATGAAACTAAGTTAATCAAGTAAAAATAAATCATCCGAAAATAAGTCGGATGATTTGGGTAATTTTACCCGATTTAACCGTTTCCGGTGTATTAAAGGCGGAAACGGGCCCCGCGGCCAAACGGGGTGTCTAACAGAGCTCTAATTTCACCACTTTAATGAAGATATCAATAATAACTATTTTCTGGTCGTGTGTGGTCAAACTCATTTTTGAAAACATAAAGACGAATAACCGTGCTAGGCACGCAAAACGAGAAAACAAACTATCGGTAGTTTTAACTAAAGAACTCTAAGTGGTATCACAATCTAAGTCCTGAGTAGTGTATCGGGGTTAACATTGTCCCCGGATCGTGTACGGTACTGGGTTAACACGAATTTAAGTTATATTGTTAGAAATTGTGTAGTAACGATTTGGGGATCGTATTACAGATTTGTACCAGCAGCCGTGCACCGTAGTACATCCTGCTCACAGGAAGGTGAGTTTTCACGAGCCCCTTTTATTGAACTGTTTTAAATATTTTCCCGGGGCGGAAAGCATGTTTTTATCAAAGTGTTTAAGTACATGCCGATCGCATGGAAATGAATGTATTTATATAATGTTTATTGTACGGAAATCGTACGGTAATGTATTAAGATGGTAATTAACTGAGTTGCTAATATTGTAAGGCCCGAAACAGTGTTTTGGGTTAACAGTGTCCCCAGAGGTTATTAAATGTATTTCTGGGTTAACAGTGTCCCCAGAGGATATTGGAAATGTTTTGGGTTAACAGTGCCCCCAGAGGTTATTAAATATGTTTCTGGGTTAACAGTGTCCCCAGAGGTTATTAGATATGTTCTGGGTTAACAGTGTCCCTAGGGGTAATTTGATGTGTTTTGGGGTTAATAGAGTTTTCACTTGTGAACTCAGTATAATTACATCACTTACTTATGATTTTTATAATGATTTGTCATGGTTTATTTAAATTAGTGAAACTCACCAACTATTCGTAGTTGACCCGTTTTCTTTACATGCTTTCTAGGTACACTCAAATTGGAATGAGTGATATGTGTTCGATGCTGTGTGCTATTTTGTGGAAGTCTAGAGATCTACATTTTGCATTAAATATGTTAATGTACTATCGGTAACAATTATGTGATGACGCTTAGATGGTTATGAAACTCAGAACAATGTAATACGTTTAAATTAATGTAGTGGTGTTTTCTTTATAAACAATGCTGTTGATATCAGATGTGTCTGTTGCATCCCGTGTACGTTTCCGCTGCGGTTACGGGGTGTTACATATATAACGCATGAGGCCCAACCCCCAATACCCACACTCACACTCTTCCAGACGAGGCTTAACCTAATTGCCTCTTTCACGTTTGCATTCATGCCAAGCTAAGATCTCAAAATTCATGAGACAACCAAGTTCAAGATATTATGGGCATACTGGTTACTCTCTATAATGGCACTCAAATGACATGTGTAAATACTATATATTATATGTGTATTATATATAAGGCATATCTTACACACGTACTGGAGGAATTAGGCTGCCGACATGAAACATGGGTACCTATCCCCATGACTCGTTATCCCCATTTAAACGGTTCATTTTAATTTTCTATTTTTGAAAAATATTTTCATGGGAAGAATTTCGAGAAGCTTAAAAACTGACCGTGTCCAAAGACCTCTACTTGACATTAATACGAACAATTAACAAGTTACAATTCCGGCTTTTGCTCACAATCAAGCTACTCTAAGGCTAGAAATTTTAATTTTTCCATATTTTTCCATCCCCACACTTGAGATTTACATTGCCCTTAATGTAACTCAGATTTTCAAAAACAGATGAAAACACGGGATATTCATACCAATTGAAATTCAAGGGACAACGAACTACCCATCTATGGATTCAAATAAAGTTACACACCATAAAATAAAACACAAAGAATTTTAAACATAAACAACACCCACACGACCCAAAAGTTCATCACGCCACCCAACCACCCATAAACACAAATATTAAGCAGTATTCACATATCAAAATGTTGGATGTATGCATATCCCCCTTCCTCATGATAAAGCAATTTCTCTTTATGCAACTGTTCCTTACTAAACGGGAGAAGATTCTTCTCAACCGTGGGTATGTCCGCTCGAATGGCCCCTTTTGCTTTCAATAAAGCGGTAATTAAACGACAGTGTGGCACAAGCAACTTTTCCTTCGACTCCCTCGCCAACCAAATATTCATCATAACAAAGTACCAATACAAAATCTTCAGTGTACCTGTCATCAATGCATGCAACACTGGAATTTCCCGTTTTCTGACTTGAGTTTTGTCACCTCGCTTCGGCATGACATTAAAGACCATCACACTCAACAACAACCTCGCTTACAACTTCAGATTGTTTCGCAACATCATATGGGCACGTCCCAGTTTAAAGAGATCCAATTTCATTCTCTCGTACAAAGGATGTTTATCCGGGTTTACATACAAATCATCTTCCGAGGGATACACATACTCTTCTGATGGTTTAGAATCAAATGGTGCTATCCTCCGCAAGGTGTCCAACAACATAACCACCTACTTATTATTTGTCTTCCCAATCAGCCTCATTGACTTGTTCGGATTACTACCCCAATCAATTCTCAACGATACGACCCACTCTTGAATAGCATTCATGTAAATTTCCTTATCTTCTTCATCATAAAACTTCAACACTGCCTCCCAACCCATGCTCTCAAACATGGTTATAATACCAAACGGCCTCAATTGATTCTTCGAAACCCGTTTCTCTCACATAAACCCATCTATTTTGTTTTTCAACATTTCTATCTCATCATTAAATAGCTCCGCTTGCCCAGGAGGATCCATTCCCGATAGCGGGCCCCCACCCCAAAGTGGCTTAAGGGAAGGCATCATTCCTTCGTCTTCGTATGGTTCTTGCATTGGGTCATCCTCATCCTCATAATCCCGTAAAATCAATCTTCTCTTGGGTAGAGGCGGTGGGTTGGCCGACGATGAGGCGGCTTTCCCTTTGTTCCTTGGCGGTTTTTTCCTAGTATCACCAGTTATTCCCATCCTACACAATCACAAACAAATAAACGGCGCAAGTCAAATAACATAATAAACCCTCATTATATAAATATCAATTACTTTGTCATTAATTTCCATCTTGTAAAATTTCAACAAGCCAACATAACCAACTCATTATAAACTGACACCCATATACCAATCCCTTAACAAATCAAATCTTACAAGTGTCGAGAATTTATCACCATAACAATCCCTAACCTTAACCAATATTCATAATGTAAAACTTGAACTTCATCATAAACCTTAGGCTTCTTCAATCAAAATTAAATGAAATACATACCTTTTTAGTGATGAAAGTTGATGTACTAAGCTTCAATTACAAGAAAAACACTTAAACTTGAAAAGCCACAAACTTGATTTTTAGGGTTCTTCACACCCTCACGAATCCGGCAGAAATCGAGCAAGAATTGAAGAAAACTAACACCACACGTGAGTTCCTCTCAAAGTCCGGAATCGAGAGATTTGGTTTAGAATTGAGAGAGTTAAGTTTGTGAGTTATGGAGTTCTTGATAATAAGAGAAGAGGAAGAAGAATAATAAGAAGAGAGAAAAAAAAGAAGGATAATAAGTAGGTGAAAGATGCGGTGGGTATTGAATTTCCAAAATTATTTATTTATTTATTTATTGTATTTTTTAATGTTCGGAAAACAAAATACCCAGACCGTAAGCAGTCTCGTGGGTACGTAGCTTACTGCCCATTCACTACCTACCTTAGATGGTCGTCAAAATCATCAATTTTGACCTCGCCAAACTGACTGAAACGCTTTACAAGATACGGTCCCATCCACTTACTCTTTAACTTACCCTAGAACAGTTTTGCTATCGATTTGTATAACCAAACCCGCTGTCCTTCTTCAAAAGTCTTCCTCCTGATCTTGGCATCATGCACATGTTTCATTCTGTCTTTATATGCTGACACACATTCATATGCTTCATCCCGTAGCTCATACAATTCACGTATATTCAACTTTCTTTCTTTACCTGCACACTCATCATCTATATTAACATTTTTCACGGCCCATAAAGCACGATGGGAAACTTCCACAGGCAAATGACATCTTTTCCCGTAAACCAACCGATAGGGGGTGGAACAAATAGGTGTTTTAAAAGCAGTGCTGTAAGCCAATAAAGCATCGTTTAATTTTGTTGACCAATCTTCACTATCGGATCTTACTCTCTCTTGTAAAATTTCTTAAATTTTCCTATTGGATACCTCAACCTGCCACTCATTTGAGGATGATATGGTGTGTTTATTCGGTGGTTTACGCGATACCGTTTAAGTAATTTGCCGAAATTGAAGTTTTTAAAATGAGAACCCCTGTCACTTATAATAATATGAGGAAAGCCAAATATCGAAAAAATATTTGATTGGAAAAATTTACAAAGAATAGCATGGTTATTTGTTTTGGTGGCGATTGCTTCAACCCATTTTGAAACATAATCAACCGCCACCAAAATATAGTAATTCCCGAAGGAATTTGGCAACGGGCCCATAAAATCAATTCCCCAAACATCAAAGATGTCCACAACGAGGATTGGTTGCATGGGCATCTTGTTCCTCCTGGAGATGCTACCTAACTGTTGACATCTGACACAGTTGTTAGCATATTCTAATACATCTTTAAATAAACTCGGCCAATAAAAACCACAAGCTAAAATTTTATGACCCGTTTTCTGCACGCTGAAATGTCCACCGCATGCAAGTGAGTGTGCATGTGACAACACACTTCGAATCTCCTCATCTGGAATGCATCTGCGATAGACTTGATCAGCCCCTATTTTAAAGAAGTCTGGATCTTCCCACTCGTATTGCTTCACCTTTGACATGAATTGATGTTTCTTTTTGTTGGTCCAGAATTCTGGGATGGTACCTGCAACAAGAAAATTTATGATGTCAACATACCATGGTAAAGTAGAAACAGATAATAATTGCTCATCCAGGAATGACTCGTTTATAGCCCTGGTATTCTCTTCCTCTTGACCTGACAATCTAGATAAATGATCAGTAACCACATTCCGCTTCCTTTTTTATTACGTATCTCCATGTCAAACTCTTGGATCAACAAAATCCATCTAATTAAACGCGGCTTTGCATCCTTCTTCTCCATCGAGTATTTAACAGCGCTATGATCTGAAAACACAATTACCTTACTCCCATAAATATAAGATCTAAACTTATCCAACGCATATACTACAACAAGAAACTCCTTTTCTGTAGTTGTGTAGTTTATTTGAGCATCAGAAAGGGTTTTCCTTGCATAGTATATGGCAACGAGTATCTTATCCACCCGTAGACCCAAAACAACCCCAACCGCATAATCACTTGCATCGTACATAATTTCAAAGGGAATTGACCAATCATGTGATAGAAAAATTGGGGCTTCAACCAATTTTTTTAAGAACGTTAAATGCATTTAAACAATCTTCATCAAAAACAAATGGTACTTCTTTTAAAAGCAAATTACACAACGGTTTTGTGACGACCCTAAAATTTTTAATGAACCGTCAGTAAAATCCGGCGTGTCCCAAAAATGACCGGATTCCTTTAACATTTGTAGGAGGTGGTAGATTCAATATGACATTAACTTTACCCGGTCAACCTCAATCCCCCTACTAGAGATGACATGTCATAAAACCGTTCCCTCTTGAACAATGAAATGGCTCTTTTCCCAACTTAAGACTATATTTGTTTCCACGCATCTTTTAAAAACCTTTTTAATTCGTTTAAAAGAATCAAAAGATGAGCCGAAAATAGAAAAGTCATCCATAAAATTTCAAGTGATTCCCCGACTATATCTGAGAAGATACTCATCATGCACCTTTTAAAGATGGTCGGGGTATTACACAAACCAAAAGGCATTCGCCTAAATGCGAAAGTACCGTATGGACATGTGAAAGTGGATAGCAATTTGATTGTACCCCGAGTTGCCATTTAAAAGCAATAAATTTCTGACCTGATAATTTTTCGATGATTTGGTCAATGAAAGATAGAGGGAAATGGTCTTTAGATGTCGCGGTGTTTAACTTCCGGTAGTCAAAGCAATTCCGCCACACGGTCACCGGTCGGGTAGCAATTTCTTCACCTTTTTCATTATGGGTAATCTGAATGCCCCCCTTCTTTCGAACCGTTTGCGTTGGACTTAACCAAGTACTGTCCGAGATAGGGAAAATGATTCCCGCATCGAACCACTTCAGGACCTCTTTCTTCACAATTTCCCGCATGTTCGGATTTAACCGTCTTTGTGCCTAATGTGTGGGTTTCACCTCAGGATCCGTGATAATCTTATGCATCACAATAGACGGACTAATTCCCTTTAAGTTTGCAATCGTCCACCCAATTGTTGCGTTATACTCTTTCAATACTTCCTTCAAAGCCTTTTTTTGAGTTTCTTCTATGTTTTAGGCTATGATGCCTGGTAAAGTATTGTTGCCTCCCAAAAACACGTATTTGAGGTGTTTTGGGAGTTCCTTCAACTCAAGTGCTGGTGGACTCTCAAGTGATGGTCTCAATTTGGAGTCAATAGTATCCGGTAGTTTCTCCACCTGTTGAGACCATGGTGGTTTCCCGATACTTGCAGCGTAAACTTTAACTGATCTTTCCTCTTCATTCAACTGATGTGAATGCTCCATTACTGACCTTTAACAAATAACACACTCCTCTGTGGCATCTTCCTCATTTTCATGAGGATTCAACCCGTCAATGATGTCAGCTGCGAAGCATTCATCACTCACCATAGGGTTAGACACATTTGAAAAAACATTCAACCTAAGATTTTTATTCCCAAAAGCCATGTCAACTACTCCTGTTCTACAGTTTATTAAACATTAACGGTTGCCAAAAGGGGCCTACCGAGAATCACGTTCGGTTTCCGTTTTTGGTCAACAGTAACATAATCTAGAACCAGAAAGTCGACCGGGTAATAAAAATCCTCGATCATAACAATCACATCAGTAACAATTCCCCGAGGAAGCTTAGGTGTCAAATCGTCTAACACCATGGTGGCGTCGGCTTTTCTAAGTGAACCAAAATCATATTGGTCATATAAACTAACAACGCCATTGTCATTTTAAAATCACCCACTTAAATGGGTATTATTGGCATTCCCGGATCTTGTAACTTGGGTGGGAGGATTCCCGTCAAACCGAACTCACATTAGCTGTTAAATCGACCTGTTTGGGCATCTTGTGAGTTCGCTTTTGAGTGCACAAGTCCTTTAAATATTTAGAATATGCAGGGACTTGTTTAATAGCATCAATGAGGGGTAAATTAATTTTTACTTTTTAAAAAACTTCCCACATTTCCTCCTGTTGTGGGCACCTCTTTTTTGGTGATGATGTTGCGGGGTTTACCAAAGCCCGAGGGAACGGAACGGTTTTAACCGTGGGCCCCATCTCCTTGGTGATTGGTGTTTCTTTTTCTTTTACCGATTCGTTTAATTTTTATTAATTGACTTTTTTGGTTTATTTATTGGTATAATCTCCACCTCATCATCAATGTTTCCATTTTCCCCCAAATCTCTCACCATTCCTTCAACGAAGGATGGTGGTGGATTTACCCCGTTATCATAAACCTTGAGGAACTTACCTGGTTAATGTGAGTGTCCTTTCCACTTGAGGAACTGTTATTCTGATGGCTAGGATTCTTCAAGGTGTCACTCAGTAACTTGGATAGATTTCGCTTGAGGCTCGCCATTTCCTCAACCAGTTGTCTCACCTGTTTATCTCTTGCAGCATTTGCCTTCTATTGAAGCTCTAACCTCTGATTCATTGCCTTATTCAGAGTCTCTTGATTTCTATTATGAGTCTCTTGGTCTACCTTCATTTGTTTCAATAACTCCATCACATCCTTAAGTAACTCCTATTTGTTCCCCGAAGAATTTATTTGCCCCTGCTGGTAATTCTTTTGATAACCCTTATTGTAACCCCCAGAATATCTCTGATTGTACCACTTTGGCCGCTTCCTAAACTATTACCATACTGTTTCTGGTTCGACTGATAACATGTCTTCTGAAAACTACCCTGAAAGTTTGGGTTCTGTTGCGTGTTCGGATTTCCATAACTAAAGTTTGGATGATTTCTAAGGCCTGGATGATAAGTATTTGAACTCATATTATTGTATTTCTTTTCACCCTGCAGATAGTTGACCTCTTGTTCTTCAGTTTCTTCATCTTGCACAACCCCACAACTCGTAGCCTCGTGTCCATATTCACCACAAACTTCACATACCGGATATGTTTTTCCAGAATTTTTGGCTCCTTGTACACCTGCAAACAACAAACTATCCTTCTTCTTTTCCAGTCTATCCAATCTATCATCTGACCCATGCCTTTCAATTGCTTTTACCACTGACTTTTTAGACATCCTATTCGACTGTGCTTGTCTCTTTGAATTATTCACATGTCTCTCAAAATGTACCCAATCCTCGTTTTCATCATTTGCAAGAAAAGATCCATTCGTGGTGGCTTGGAGGTCACGAGCATCATCATTTGAGAGACTATCATGGAATGCCTTTATCGATTCCCATAAGGCAATCCCATGATGTGGACAAGTCCTTAACAATCGTTTAAACCTTTGGAATGATTCTTATACAGTTTCACCGATGATATGCTGAATTTTTCGAATGTTGTTGCGGGCCTCTCTTGTTCTCTGTGGAGTATAATACTCATCTAAAAAGTTTGGTGCCAAGTCTACCCAAGTGAAAATACTTGCTGATGGCAATGATAGAGACCATTGTTTTGCCGCATCTTTCAAGCTAAACTGGAAGACTACAATCTTCACCTCTTCCGTAGTAAAGCCTTGACTTGAGATGAGTGCGCATACTAAATTGAAATCACTTAAGTGCATGTACGGTTCTTCTGTAGCCTTCCCATGAAATGTAGGTAACCCTGTCATACTACTCTGCCCCACTGAAAAAGTCCTTCCATTTCTGACCGGGATAATGACTGGTAGAGGGTTTGTGGCAACTTGTGGAATGAAATGACTTTGAACTCCTCTGACTGGTGGTGGGACATATGCTCTCGGCACTCCATCATTAAACTCGTAATACGGTGCTTGTTGTTCACGGTTTTGCTGGCGTCTCGGTGCTCTAACTCTTTGTTAATTTTCTGAATGATTCGGTTGAATTCTTGGTCATCACGGGGATCTTGTTGCTAATATAGACCCCATGTTCATCTCTAAACTCCTCCTCATCCTCATAATCGAGACCAAGGTCATCCCCTATCTACCAATTTTCCACTCGTGCACGAAATGATTAACCTAGGGTCTTTCCTCTCTCAAATCATCGTGGCTTTGGCGGTTCACTGGGGTGGATCTGATTGACAAGTTGTCATCCACGTTAAACGGCCGCATGGGGTTACGGTTAATATCTCTTTGGTTGAAAAGATTATAGTGTTCTGACAGTTAACGTTTTGGTTTTGTGGGATTGGTTGTTTGGTAGAAAAGATTATATTTAAGTCCTTCAACATAGAAAACATTGTCAAATGTGACTTTCCTATTTGTCAAGATACCCTTTCCAACAATTTTTCCTCCACTCTCATCACTGCCAAATTCCACTGGACCCTCAAACTTCTCTTCATAGTTAACAAGTGACCTCTTGTCACAAGTCATGTGCCTAGAACATGCACTATCCATATACCATACTTCATTTAGTGAAGTTGACTGTTCCTGCACATTACAAAGAGAGTGATTAGTTAGATGATGAGGTGCAAGCTACTTCAACTTGCAAATCATCATTTTCAATTTCAGTAGCAGCATTGGGTGTGAGTGTTATGGGTTCAGGATCTTCATGAGTAACTTCAATGTGATCTGATTTATCAGTTTCATGTCCACGTTGCCTTGGAGTTTTCACAAATGAAGTTGTGATGTGACAATCAGGCATTTCACTGTTACACTCTTGAACAACATAGTCTTTCTTGCTTGAGTAGTCTCTCACATCTATATTCATCTCCTCCTTAACTTCAACCTTAGGTTTCCAAAGAAATCCTTGAGGTTCATAACCATGTTTCAACAAAAGCTTTTAATCACCAGTTAGTTCAGTTGGTTTCTTTCTAGGAAAGACACCTTTGTTTCTTTTCTTTTCACTACTTGGTGAACCTTGAGAATCATCGGACTTAACTGATTTTGTGTCTTGATTGGGGATAATTGTCAAAGGTTGAAAGTTCTTCTTCACTACAGATTCAGATTTCTTAGGAGATTTGCTTCTTCTACCTTGTTCATCAACTGGTTTCTTAGGTTTCACCTCAACTTTATTTTCCTTTTATGCTGCCTTCTGATCATTCTCACTCATATTCTCCTTTCCACACACCTTTCCCTTTCCCAAGTATTCCTCATATTTTTGTTTATAAAGCACAAAGTGTTTTCCAACTTTGTCTCATTTGGAACATGGAAAGGTTTGAAGTTAAGCCTTTCATTACTTGAGTCAGTGTGGTGACCATATTCATCACATTTCTTGCACCACACCTTTCCCTTAAATCTCTCATGATCACTACCCTTTTTGAATCTCTCACTAGGTCTAGGTGGTTTGACACCAAGTGATTTCTTAGTCTTTAGACCATCAAAGTCAATTGAAAAAGGAACAAATTCTTCAATGTTGATATTTTGTCTTTCAACTTTGCCCTTAACAAAGTCAATTTTCGTCATATTCATAGGCTCTTCATCTAGGTTTTCTTTGTGCCTTGACTGCCTTTTCACATATTCTTCCATGGTTTTAACTTCCCCAATATCAAACACTTCATGGTTTGAAAAAACTGGGTAGACTGGAATGAAGTTGTCACCAACAATTGTTTCGGTGACCCTTTTCTTGTTGTTGTCACTAATTCTTTGCAAAACAGCTTTGCTTGGTGGTCTTACTACATTGTAACTCACTTTTGATCTTTCACAGATGTCAAAAGACACATGCTCCCTTTTAATCTTTTCATTGTTCTTGATCATCTTTGGAGTCAATTTGGGAAGTTTGGGCAGTTTATCAATTGATTCAGCCTTCTTCAGTCTTCTTCCTCTTTTAGCAACCTTAATCTCTTCATCAGTAATCTGATCATTTAAGTCACTTAAGTCATCCATATTCAGATCTTCAGAATCAAAGTCATCCTAATAGACTTGCACTCCAATTTACTTGTCCTCTCTTACATCTTTTTTCACTACAAACTCACCTTCTTCACTCACTTCAATTGTCTTGTAAATATCAACAAATTCCTCTTTGTCTTGAAAAACATCTCTGAATTGTTGAAGATAACCATCCCTCTTTTATTTGTCAACCTTTGTTGAATGGTGGTGGAACAGCCTTGTACTTATCTTTCTCATTAACTTGGTTCAAGATACCACAAATGTTTCCTATAGAAACCATGTTCTTTAGAAACTCATTATCAACTTCTAACTTTGTGTTCTTCACATTCTCTTCAACCAACATCTTCTTTAAGCCATCTATCTCAGTGATGTATCTCTACTGAGCTCTATAGTTACTCACACAATCATCTTCTAAGCTTCTGATTTTCTCTTCATTGACAATATCACTTGCTTCATACCCATTAATGAAGCTTTGTTTTCTGAAACACTCACCCTCTAGCATGCCTACTTTTATGGTTAAAGCATTAATTGTTTCATGTAAATCAGTTGTAGAGGTTGAGTGTACCTGAGAAGACGATGTTCCAGCGTCATTCTCAATCTTTGCCATAAAAGCAACATTAGGTTTTGTGATGTCCTCTAAATGATCACTCCAATCAAAACTTCCTTCATGTTGTGCACCAACAACTACATTCCCTTGATTTCTTGGTTGAGTTTGATAGGTTCTGTTGAGGTTATTTAAGCAGCTTGAGGGTATTGGTTTATTTGGTAGTTTTGATTCTGATGCACAACTTGTTGATTATTCATTTGGGCCTGTTGATAGTTGTTGAAGTTGGGATTGTTGTTGTTGAAGTTGTTTCTTGGCTGATTCTTATTCTGTTGGTATTGCAGCTGATTTCTTAGCTGTTGATTCTGGAACTGATTCATCTGAAATTTTCTTGGTAAATTGCATTCTCTTGCAAAATGTCCAGGTTGTTGGAAATTGTAACATATTGCCTTGGACTTGCCAAACCCAATTCTCTCATTTGTCCATTTATTAATATAACCTAAATTCTAGTGTCTTCGTCATTTCTTTCTCTAATAAAACTACCTGTAGCATATATAAAAAATAAAGTCAACTAATTGAATAGTTGGTGAGTTCACACAAGTTTTGACATAAATATATAAAAATTATACAATTCCATTAACAAGTGTAAATGAGCAAGTAAAGTCCTTTCCAGTTGGGATGGTGCATCAGCGTACTCGGATAATAGCGCAAGTAAGTGTCTTTTCTGTTGGTAATTACCTACATACTCGGATCGGGGGTCCCTATTCCACTCATAACAAGGTCCTGAGTGCATAGGGGGGCGTATGATCATACTTAATGAGGAAACCATGAGCACGTAATCTTTGAGCAAGTTATCAAGTAAACACACAAGTCCATGTAAGGAATTGTAGTTTGTAGATAAAAATAACGAAATTGAACTGCTGATAGGATATATATGCTACCCCCAAAAGTAATAAAAGAGTAAAAAGGGTGTGTGAGAAACTCACCTTGAAGTTGAATACAAACTTGAAATAAAACCGAAAGTGCGTAAATGAAACCGAAGCAGTTGAACTTCACGAACTAGAATTAAAAGTACAAAATCAATATTAACTAACGACATATAAAAAGTAAAGAAATCGGGTTGTCGGTATTTAGAAGTGTTGAATGTATATTTTATTATGGAGTTTGATATTATAATATGATTTTATACATTAGTGAATTTTAATGAATTTATTAATTATTAATTTAATATTAGTTTACATTATGAGATTAATATCAAGTTAGAACGGTACGGAGTTTTTGAGTATCATTAGTATATTTTATTATGAAAGTGAAAGCGTAACCAATTTTAAAGTCTAACGAACGGGAAACAAATGTATACATATATATAAGTTAATCTAGTTTTAAACGAACTTGACAGGTTTGAGATCTATATTGTTTATGCATTATGGGTCTTCACGTAATTTATCTTTGAAAAATATGTATATTAGTGTGATATAAAGTTAATATGTTTTGGATTACTTTCATGCTATGCCCGGCTAGTTTACGACTCGTTCAAGTAATGATATTAAATCTCGAAAATATTATATAAATGATAAATGACAAACAAGAATGCATTGAAACAACAAACAAGCGGTTTAACGAATCAAATACCAAAAATATAAAAGAAACATGAGATTTATATTTATATTTATACATACATTTATAAATAAAACCGAAAATTTAAAACGGGTCGGATTTTCGAGTTTGAAAAGTAACAAATGTTACAGGACTTACAACTTTTGGAAATTTCGTCCCGAAATTAAAATAAAAATAAAATTTTAAAAGAGAACAACTGATATACAAAGTTGTTTGAAGTTTAAACAATTTTATACATACATAATAAAAAATGTAGAATAACGCCGATCTTTTAATGACCCAAGAGAATGCCACAAATAGAAAATATGACAATGACACCTATATATAGGATGTACCAGCGGCGTATCCACCATGCTCTTATCATATTGTGTTTGTCCCATTCCCCATAAATCATTCCAAGTTCCGAGTTATTTCACACAACCGGACTTATTATATTTTCCATGTGAGGACTTTGATAATTACGTGTCGACCCATAATTACCTCTATCATCGGATGGTTCATATAGCTTGCCCTATTGTTTGGTTTTTAATACATAGACATTTGATAAATAAATAAAATTATCATATAGAATGTTGAAAATCAAAACTAATGAATAAAAAGGGTAAAAACATTACAAAACACATTACTAGTGTAACATCCTAAATATTTTAACGTTAAATACAGAAAGTTACGTTTAGTGATTTCGCGTAATTTATTAATTAATATCGAGTAAAGAACGGATCATGGACTTAGATTAATTAAGGTGGATTAAGTGGTAATGGGCTTTAGGTCCATGGGCTTCAAGAGGTATAAATACCCTCTTAAACCAACCTAAAACCCTAAACCCTCATTCATTTCCATCCTAATCTCTACACACTCCAAAACACACACACCACACACCACCATATACGGCCGGCGACCGAGAGAGAGAAACGAGCAAGATCCGAGAGAGATTAAACGTTAGTTGGTATTAGATCTTTATTACAAGAGATCTAGAATGCATAAACAAGTTAAACGAGATCCAAACGAGCACTAAAGGTATGTTCTTGACCCTTTAAAGTTTACATTTTTATACACGTTTAATCTTGAAACTTGAACCTAGAATAGATCAAGTATAAACGAAAGTTAAAGTTGTAAACTTGATAGTAAATATGAGTGTAATGAACCCGGAAATGGAAACGGCTCGATTAAATGAACCCTTAAACTAGTATTGAACGTTTCGAGCTTAAAGGTCCGAACTTTATGCATTTTTGGGCCAAATCTTATTCAAAAACAACCATAGGGTTGATCGCGAGTTGGTTAAATATCGTATCCAAATATTTCGCGTTAAAACGGTGATGGTTATTGGAGTTTTGGATGAGCCGTAGTTGCTGCTGGGAAACTTCGCCTGCAACTAACTTCGCCTGCAACTAACTTCGCCAAGCAAGTTCTCCCAGCATGTTCGCCAAGCCATAACTTCGCATGGTGATAAGTTCGCTTAATTTTAAGTTCGCTTAACACTAAGTTCGCTTACAGTAAGTTCGCTTAATGTTAAGTTCGCTTAACACTAAGTTCGCCTACAGTAAGTTCGCTTAATGTTAAGTTCGCTTATTGTTAAGTTCGCTTAATGATAAGTTCGCTGGAGTTAGCAAATTCAAAAATAAATTAAAAACCTAATGAAAAAATGTGTTAAGACAGCTCGACCCCAGCCAGGGGCTCTGCCCCTTGGACTCTGCTAAGGGCTGCCGCCTCTAGACCCCGCTGCCAGGGGCGCTGCCCCCGGACCCCCGTTCGTTATGGGTTATATAAAGATAGAAATACAACATGAGTAGTAGTAGTAGTTAATTTGTACATGTAAATATTATACAGTTAGTCGTGCACAGCTCAAGAAGGGAATAACGATTAACGGAGAGCGTAACAGGATTCAGGTGAGTTTCTAGCCCCACTTCCTTGTTATGTTTTCGGGGCTGTGTGCATACTCGATGTGATAGTTAATACACTTATCTTAAGTGGTAAGTGTATGCCTTGTATGATTATGTATGATGATTGTTTGATGGTGCGTGAACGATCTTTGAATATTGCATGTACCGTCAGGTGGTAGTTAAGATACGATTGATAAGTATGATGAAAGATATGATGTATGTATGAATATATGATGTATGCATAATGTATGTATGTTATGATGATGGTACGTGAACGCTCTTCGAAGATTGCACGTATTGTCAAGGGAAGTATGTATGAACAGGTACGGTACAATTACACGAAACAAAGGGACCAGACCCTAATAATATCTGTGATGTTAGAGACCAGACCCTAATAATATCTGTGATGTTAGGGACCAGCCCCTAATAATATCTGTGATGTTAGGGACCAGACCCTTATAATATCTGTGATGTCAAGGACCAGACCCTTATAATATCTGTGAGGTTATAGGGCGAAAGGCTCTTTAAAACGTATGATTATGTATGTAAAGAAAGTATGAAGGTAAGAATGAAAGTATATGCACTTATGTGTGTATGAAAGAAAGTTAAGAGGTTAAGTATGAAATGTAAGAAGGTATTGTATGAGTATGTGATTAACTAGAACTCACTCAGCACAGCTGACTATTAGTATGCACGCAGGTGAGTAGAATGAGGCAGGTAGCTTGAGGAGGACACATGGCAGAGTTGGACGAAGCTAGCATCTGAAGATTTTGCTATGATGTTTTATTTTAAAAGACTATGTTTTATTTTTAAATGACTCTGAATGCTCGATAAGAAAAGAATTATGGTTTTGGAATGTAATGGTTTGAATGTTTTTAATGTTCCACGAATGTTTTAATTAACTCTAATATTTAGAACTGCGTTTATGAGTAAATCCAACACGAAAGTAGGGCTACCGGTAACGGGGCCTTACAAGTTGGTATCAGAGCAAAGTTAGAGAGATTTAAACATCCTACATGCTTAGACACGAACAGAGAATGGGATTTAAGTAAGAAAAGAAAGAAGATGCCAGTTCAAGAATGCCATGTGTCGCTCAAGCAAGATCAGTAAAGGTAAAGTGTATGATTAAATGATATATGTTAATGAGAAAGAAAAGATATGTGAACGACAGCGATAGGAATAATTGATTGTTTGATTTGACTAACTGCTTAAGTAGTACCATCACAAATAGACTCATAAAGGGAAGTGTATAGGACACGGAAAATAACGTGATCAGCTAATCACAGCTGGCCACTGTTATTACCTGTTAGCCTTACTATCCTTGTACTAAATAGTTCCTTGGGTGATGATGTTTGTGTTTCCCTTTTAGAATACGATGGCTGGAGCTGGAGAAATTGCTGGAGATGGAGGTCGCACTGGACGACGCGACAGGCCTCGTCGTGTCCAGCAACCTTCGGTTGAGACAGATTCCAACACCGAATATGAGGGGAGTGCAGCTAGAGGAGGTCCGGTCAACAAAGAATGGGTTCAACTGGATCACGCAATTCAAGCAGCTATTGTTCAAGCTGTAGCCACTGCTGTGAAGAATATTACTCCGGGAGGGTCTGCTGGAAGCCATGAAAGAACTGCTGAAGGGGCAAGTGGTGATGCTAGGAAAAATGATGAGAGGGAAAAGAGCGATTAAAGTGAGGTAAGGTCTGTGAAAGTTGATTATAGGAAGAGGGGCCGAGGCGGTTGCAACTATAAGTCCTTCAAAGGTTGTGACCCGCCTAAGCTGACTGGTTTAGGAGACGCAATCGCTACTCTTAAATGGATAACCGCCATGGATAAAATTATCCGCACTAGTGAGTGCCGTCCCGACCAAGCGGTAGGTTATGCTACTCAATCATTCAAGGATGAGGCTATGTATTGGTGGGAGAGTGTGAAGCAGAGGAAGACCCGTGAAGAGATCAAAGAGATGAAGTGGGAGGATCTGAAGGAGTTAGTGATGAAGAAGTTATGCGCTGACGCCGAGGTTGAGAGGGCAGAGATGAAGTTCCTGAACTTGAAAGCTGGGACAATGACACATCGTGAGTACACCACCGAGTTCAATCGAATGTCTAGGTTGGTACCCGATATGGTTAACACTGAGTCCAAGAGAATCAAGTGTTATGTGAGGGGATTGCCACAGAAAGTCTGCATGCTAGTCAGGACGAGTAAACCTGCTACCTTTGACTCTGCTGTCGAACTCGCATAGGTGGTTTATGCTGACCTGGCTGCGGATGACGCAGTGGTGGAAGAAGAAAATAAAGATAAGAAGTGGGTTGTTCCTGTTAAGCGACCCGGTACTCAGTTATGGAACTCCAAAGATAAGAAGCAGAAAGTGTGGGAGAAGAGATCGTGTAAGACCTGCGGAAAGATGCATGGTGGTGAGTGCAAGTGGGGTAGAAGTTCTGATGTTTCTCTCAAATGTGGAAAGGCTAATGGTGGAGAATGCAGAATGAGGTCGAATGCCTGTTATAAGTGCGGGAAGGTAGGGCATTATGCCAATGAGTGCAGTGCGAAGCCAGCATGTTACAAATGTGGCAAGACAGGCCATATGGCAAGAGAGTGCACTGAAGGTGAGGCTGGAGGTAGTGGGAAGAAAGATTCTGATCAAGCAAGGCCGAGGACTAGAGCCTATATGCTGACCCAGGAACAAGCTAGACAGATTCCTGATGTTGTGACCGGTATGTTCTTAGTAAACAGCATTTCTGCTTCCGTATTATTTGATTCTGGTGCGAATAGAAGTTTTGTAGCTATGACATTTAGTAAACTAGCTAAAATGAAAGGCTGCCGAGTGTCTGAAACTTTTGTAGTAGAAACCGCCAGTGACACTTCGGTTAAGATAACAAAAATGGTTAAGGATTGTAAGATAGAGTTAGAGGGACATGAGTTCCCTGTTACTTTGTATGTTATGACCTTAGGAGGGTTCGATGTAGTCTTGGGAATGGATTGGTTGTCTGAGTTTGAAGCTCAGATAGTATGTAAGAGTATAATAATAAAGCTAAGGTCTTTAGATGGTAATGCGGTGACGGTTTACGGTGATAAAGAAAGTTTAGGGTTTAACATCATTTCGATGATAAAAGCCGACGGGTTATTACGATGAGGATGTGGTGCCTACCTGGCGTATGTTGTCAACGCTACGGTCGAGACGAAAGAAATGAAAGATGTTCCTATCGTGTGTGACTACCCAGAAGTGTTCCCTGAGGATCTTCCGGGGTTACCACCGGAGCGAGAGATAGAATTCCAGATAGATTTAATAACAGGAGCCCAGCTCGTCGCGAAAGCACCTTACCGTCTGGCTCCGTCCGAGATGAAAGAATTGATGTCCCAACTGCAAGAACTCCTCGACAAGGGTTTTATTAGACCAAGTGTTTCCCCGTGGGGCGCACCAGTGTTGTTCGTGAAGAAGAAGGATGGAAGTATGAGAATGTGCATAGACTATCGTGAGTTGAATAAGCTTACGGTAAAGAATAGATATCCTTTGCCAAGGATTGATGATCTATTTGACCAACTGCAAGGTTCAAGTTGGTTCTCACAGATAGATCTCATATCAGGCTATCACCAGCTAAGGGTGAAAGAGGCAGACATCCCTAAGACAGCGTTCCGAACGCGGTATGAACACTACGAGTTTCTCGTAATGTCATTCGGTCTAACAAATGCTCCTGCAGCATTTATGGACATGATGAATAGGTTGTGTCGGCCGATGTTGGATAAGTCGGTTATCGTCTTCATTGATGATATATCGATTTATTCAAAGAGCGAGTCTGACCATGCTGAGCATCTGAGAGAGGTATTGGAGACTCTGAGGAAAGAGAAGTTTTATGCTAAGTTTTTGAAGTGCGCGTTCTGGTTAAGAGAAGTGCAATTTTTAGGTCACGTGATTAATCCGGAAAGGATTACCGTGGACCCAGCTAAGATTGAAGCGATAACGAATTGGAAGACTCCGCAGAATCCGACTGATATACGAAGCTTCCTAGGGTTAGCTGGCTACTATAGGAGATTCATCGAAGGTTTCTCCAAGATAGCCGCACCGCTGACCGGTATGACCCGAAAGTCGATAGTATTCAGTTGGGGAAAGTTCCAAGAAGAAGCCTTTGAGGAATTAAAGAAGAGACTCACGCAAGCTCCAATCCTTGCTCTACCCGATGGTGACGAGGATTTAGTTGTTTGTGCTGATGCCTCGCATTAAGGGCTAGGTTGCGTGTTGATGCAACGAGGGAAGGTGATAGCTTACGCGTCTAGACAGTTGAAAGTCCATGAGAGTACTTATCCGACGCATGATTTAGAGTTAGCAGCGGTAGTGCATGCTCTTAAGATATGGAGGCATTAATAGTACGGTACTAAGTGTACTATTTATACAGATCATAAGAGTTTAAAGTGTTTCTTTGAGCAGAAGGAATTGAACATAAGGCAAAGAAGATGGTTAGAATTGATAAAGGATTACGACTGTGAGATCAAGTACTACCCCGGTAAAGCTAATGTAGTCGCTGACGCGTTAAGTCGTAAGAATGAGGAAGTCCTTGCAACAGTAAAGTCATACAAGTTGATCATGAACCCAAGTCTGTTTGAAGAAATTATCAAGGTGCAGTCAGAGGTGTTAGTAGATGAAGGGTTAGTAAAGAAAGAAAGGATTTATGGACAGCAAGATGAGTTGATGGAAAACACTCATGGAGTTAAGACTAGGTTCGACCGTATGTGGATCCCACGCCATGGTGATCTTAGAAGTCGAATCTTAGATGAAGCTCATAAGTCAAGGTTCTCAATCCATCCTGGAGCTACTAAGATGTATCAAGATTTAAAAAGAGACTATTGGTGGCCAGGAATGAAGAATGATGTAGTAGATTATGTCAGTAAGTGCTTAATTTGCTTACAAGTCAAAGTCGAACATCAGAAGCCTTATGGGAAAATGCAACCGCTAGAGATACCTGAGTGGAAATGGGAACACATCACCATGGATTTCATAACTAAGCTACCTCGTACAGCTAAGCATCATGATACTATCTGGGTGATTTTGGACCGTTTGACCAAGAGTGCTCACTTTCTGCCATACGAGAGGCCATCTCGTCAGAAATGTTAGCAAGCTTGTTCATTAAAGAAGTTGTAACCAAGCATGGAGTACCGTTATCGATCGTGTCTGATAGAGATACACGGTTTACTTCGAGGTTCTGGAAGAAATTCCATGAAGCTATGGGGACGAGGTTGAGCATCAGTACGGCGTATCATCCTCAAACTGATGGACAGTCTGAAAGGACGATCCAAACCCTTGAGGATATGCTACGTGATCGTGTTTTAGATTTTGGTGGAAGTTGGGGTGATCATCTGCATCTGGCAGAGTTCTCCTATAACAACAGTTACCATTCAAGTATTGGTATGCCACCGTTTGAGATGCTTTACGATAGAAGATGTAGAACCCCGGTGTTTTGGGGTGAGATTGGTCAGAAAGAAATGGGAAGCCTAGAAGTGGTTCAAGAAACGTCTTCAAAGTTCGATCAGATCAAAGCAAGAATGAAAGCCGCTCAAGACAGACAAAAGTCTTATGCAGATAAGCGGCGATGACCAATTGAGTTTAACGTTGGCGACAATGTGATGCTTAAGGTCTCGCCTTGGAAAGGAATTATCCGTTTTAGAAAGAGGGGGAAGTTGAGTCCGAGGTACATCGGACCGTTTAAAATTTTAGATCGTGTGGGGGAAGTAGCTTATAAGCTGGATTTACCCGATGAGTTAGAAGGAATTCATTCAACCTTCCATGTTTCTCATCTGAGGAAGTGTTTAGCTGATGACACGTCTCACGTGCCATTGATGGAAGTTGAGGTTGATGAACAATTGAACTACATCGAAAAACCGATAGAGATCGTTGATCGCAAGGAGAAGCAGCTTCGTCACAAGGTTATACCTTTGGTAAAAGTGATATGGAAACATCGCAAGGGATCGGATGCTACTTGGGAAGCTGAAGATGAGATGCGCAAGTTCTATCCTAATCTGTTTAAGTAGATAGTTAGGTTTCGGGGACGAAACCTCCTTAAGGAGGGAAGACTTGTAACATCCTAAATATTATAACGTTAAATACAGAAAGTTACGTTTAGTGATTTCGCGTTATTTATTAATTAATATCGAGTAAAGAACGGATCATGGACTTAGATTAATTATGGTGGATTAAGTGGTAATGGGCTTTAGGTCCATGGGCTTCAAGAGGTATAAATACCCTCTTAAACCAACCTAAAACCCTAAACCCTCATTCATTTCCATCCTAATCTCTACACACTCCAAAACACACACACCACACACCACCATATACGGCCGGCGCCCGAGAGAGAGAAACGAGCAAGATCCGAGAGAGATTAAACGTTAGTTGGTATTAGATCTTTATTACACGAGATCTAGAGTGCATAAACAAGTTAAACGAGATCCAAACGAGCACTAAAGGTATGTTCTTGACCTTTTAAAGTTTACATTTTTAAACACGTTTAATCTTGAAACTTGAACCTAGAATAGATCAAGTATAAACGAAAGATAAAGTTGTAAACTTGATAGTAAATATGAGTGTAATGAACCCGGAAATGGAAACGGCTCGATTAAATGAACCCTTAAACTAGTATTGAACGTTTCGAGCTTAAAGGTCCGAACTTTATGCATTTTCGGGCCAAATCTTATTCAAAAACGACCATAGGGTTGATCGCGAGTTGGTTGGTGATGGTTATGGGAGTTTTGGATGAGCCGTAGTTGCTGCTGGGCAACTTCACCTGCAACTAACTTCGCCTGCAACTAACTTCGCCAAGCAAGTTCGCCAAGCCATAACTTCGCCTGGTGATAAGTTCGCGTATTGTTAAGTTCGCTTAACACTAAGTTCGCTTACAGTAAGTTCGCTTAATGTTAAGTTCGCTTAATGTTAAGTTCACTTAACACTAAGTTCGCTTACAGTAAGTTCGCTTATTGTTAAGTTCGCTTAATGATAAGTTCGCTGGAGTTAGCAAACTCGAAAATAAATTAAAAACCTAATGAAAAAATGTGTTAAGACAGCTCGACCCCAGCCAGGGGCTCTGCCCCTTGGACCCTGCTAAGGGCTGCCGCCCCTAGACCCCGCTGCCAGGGGCGCTGCCCCCGGACCCTCGTTCGTTATGGGTTATATAAAGATAGAAATACAACATGAGTAGTAGTAGTAGTTAATTTATACATGTAAATATTATACAGTTAGTCGTGCACAGCTCAAGAAGGGAATAACGATTAACGGAGAGCGTAACAGGATTCGGATGAGTTTTTAGCCCCACTTCCTTGTTATGTTTTCGGGGCTGTGTGCATACTTGATGTGATAGTTAATACACTTATCTTATGTGGTAAGTGTATGCCTTGTATGATTTATGTATGATGATTGTTTGACGGTGCGTGAACGATCTTCGAATATTGCATGTACCATCAGGTGGTAGTTAAGATATGATTGATAAGTATGATGAAAGATATGATGTATGTATGAATATATGATGTATCCATAATGTATGTATGTTATGATGATGGTACGTGAACGTTCTTCGAAGATTGCACGTATTGTCAAGGGAAGTATGTATGAATAGGTACGGTACAATTACACGAAACAAAGGGACCAGACCATAATAATATCTGTGATGTTAGGGACCAGACCCTAATAATATATGTGATGTTAGGGACAAGAACCTTATAATATCTGTGATGTCAGGGAACAGACCCTTATAATATCTGTGAGGTTATAGGGCGAAAGGCTCTTTAAAACGTATGATTATGTATGTAAAGAAAGTATGAAGTAAGAATGAAAGTATAAGCACTTATGTGTGTATGAAAGAAAGTTAAGAGGTTAAGTATGAAATGTAAGAAGGTATTGTATGAGTATGTGATTAACTATAACTCACTCAGCGTAGCTGACTTTTAGTATGCACGCAGGTGAGTAGAATGAGGTAGGTAGCTTGAGGAGGAGACATGGCAGAGTTGGACGAAGCTGACATCTGAAGATTTTGCTATGATGTTTTATTTTAAAAGACTATGTTTAGTTTTTAAATGACTATGAATGCTCGATAAGAAAAGAATTATGGTTATGGAATGTAATGGTTGAATGTTTTTAATGTTCCGCGAATGTTTTAATTAACTCTGATATTTAGAACTGCGTTTATGAGTAAATCCAACACGAAAGTAGGGCTACCGGTAACGGGGCCTTACAACTAGACCGTTCAGGCCAAGGACAACGCTAAAACACTATGTCAAGTAAATAAAATCATTGAGTCTAAACCAAGTAAAAGATGTTAAAAAATGAAATAAACGAGGAAATGAAGTTATAGAATGAATCATTTATGATTATGAACATCGTACACGTAGTTTAAATAATGGGGTCGAGAATAACGTGGCAAGTAAACGTAGAATTTAACCAACGAAGTATGAACATGTAAATTGATAACGCATTGGGTTCGAGAATAGATTAGATAAACGAAACTTTTAAGTATCAAATATCATGATGGTTAACAAATGGAAATCTCCGAAAGAATGCAGTGCAATTAACGGTACCATTGAGGTGAAATGAAGTGAACATTACAACATATAAATTAATAATTTGAAATAAAACGGATAAACGAAATTCTATATTCACATCATTAAAATCCATTTAAGTTTGTGAAAGAAAAGTTCCAATAGCAACCTTGAGTTTATCAAAGTAAACAATTGAAATTTCGAAATCAAAATAAAGCATTGATTCCAGATTAATGAAATCAAGAACAACATAATGGTTTAAATAAAACATCGAGTGAAGCAGAAGTACACAAATAAACAAAACAATTCGTGTAACAAAATAACATAATATAAACTCGGCATGTACATGGGACACAGTCCCGGTTCTAAGTAAACAAATTCGTATGGAGAGAACCGGTCACCGATAGTAAAATGTAGAAATAAAATGAAAATACGGTTCATATTAGGTAACTATGTACACACACGTGTTCATAGCCCCATTTTCCACTTAACGGTTATGTTGATGGGAAGTTGGTCATAGATCACAGAATTCGAAATAACAAACGTAAACCGATTTAATAAAGCGAATAAGAATGATGTACGAAGTTACGTTTCATAAAATACAAACGAATATGGATCAAAGATCAATCAACAAACAGAATAAACTTCATAAACAATATTCTAAAGGAGTGGATGTAAAATCACTTTGGGTATGTCCGAAAAAAATACGTGAAGGAGAAATTAAAGAAACGAAAATGTAGCTTGTGATGTTTGTCTTCTCAAGTGTCGGTTTGCTTAGGGTATGAATGTTGACGTGGAAGTTGGTGCCATGATTTCATAGTCGAAACTCATTGGCGTTAACGGAGGGTAAAGAAGGGAACGGATATATCATATATGTTAATTTACGAACATCGGTTGTAAATCGTGGTGTTTTTATATCTCATGGTGAAATAAGATTATTTCATTTTAGTTAGGCAAAACGTTTTTAACTAGCGCTAAAACTTGAGAATTTTATAAATCCTTAACGTAAAAAAAATAATTAAATAAATGTTTTCTTTTGGCCAGCGGCCTAGGAAAAAGATTGTCAGATAACCTGACTTGTTGAATGAAATATACCTCAAAAGGGCGTAAAATTTGTTTAAAACAAGAAGTTTACTTTAAATACGGTTTGATAAAATAATTACATTATTATTAGAGGTGACGATAATACTAGTAATAATAATATTACTAATCATAATAATAATAAAAATATTATTGAATGGAAAAAATAGTTTCAAAAGGGCTCAAAATTATTATATAATAGTAGTGACGATGATAATATTACTAATATCAATAATAATAAAAAAATATTAACAATAATAATAATAATAACAATTCTAATAATAACCATATTGATAATTACCGTAATAATAATGATGATGACGGTGATGGTACTAATAACAATAATAGTAGTAATATTAATAAAGATGGTAATTTTAATAACTTTAATAATAATAATAATAATGAAATAATAATAATAATAGAGGTAATAAATTCTTTTTAAAGAAAAATCCATTTGACTGAAGGTTAAAATAACTAAGGATTTGGGATTAGGCGTGAGGTGTTAGTAAAAGAAATAAAATGTAGAAAAGTATGCAAAAGAAAAATATAGACGAGTTTGATGAGTTTGGTAAAAAAATCTATGTATTGAAACCGAAAAAATCGTATAAGGTCAACAAAGGATGCGGGATTAGAATATTGCATGGCTGAAACAAGTTAGGCCTTCCAAAGTATGACGAGTGTGCTAAGGTTGCCACAATGTTAGTAGGCTTGAAGCATGAGGTTAAACAGGTGGTTGAGACAAATGGTTAGGTACAGGTCTTGCAGATGGGTGAGTGGCGTTGAGTTTGGGTAGATTTTGGCATTAAGTGGTAATTGAATCTACCACAAATAGAAGTATATCAACGCTTCAGGGAAGTAAAGTGGTGGAATTTACACATACTGTACAAAGGGTGTGTTTCAGCGTGAGGCCGTTTGTGTTTCCAAGAATGGTGCTGGGTTTGAATTGGAAATTACTATAGCGATGAAGGTGGGTGTGGTTAAACGTGGTATGATTGGGATCGCGGATGCCATTTACTTGATGATTGTCATTTCGCCGATAGAGTGCGACAACTAGGAAAACGAGAAGGCGTGATACGAAACGTGAAGAATTCGCGTCACTTGAGACGTTAGTATGAAAACGACTAATAGATACAAGTAAAGAAATGAAATCACAGGAAACAAATTTGAAATCGAAATTGGCATTCCCATGAAATGTCATGAGTTTTCACCTTTCAATAAACGAAAACCTCATAAATTAATGAATAATCATATGGAAAAAAAATTAAACTTACAATAAATAATGAAATCGGATTGAAAATCGAATGTTCATAAACCACCATGACTTTTTAAATTTTCACTTCTAACACATAATAGTAAAATAACAATGGAATCATTTGAAATTCGGTTATTACTTTGCAAACTTTTAACAGTTTAAGCCATAAATGAGCGTATAAATAAAGAAAACGTGTCACAAAAATTTTTAAACTTAACTATTCTCGTATAAAAATGCGTAATTAAATCGAACCGAAAGCTGGGTATTCGTGTACGGACTTCCAGTTAAAACACATTGTAAAACATATAGGAGTGCAACCATATTCTTTTCACAAAGAGAACATGGTCGCGTTTGAAAACTTAAAGTTGTGGTTTATATAGTGTTGAAAGTGGTATGCTTTGGCTTAATAGAGTTCATGCTCTTTCCTAACTCTCCAGGTAAGCAACCGGGTCCCGTGTCTGATTGGGATTTATACGCATTGCTTATCCTAGGTTTCAATAACCTTGGTGTCAAGAGTTTCGGAAAACAGGCACGTCCCCCTTACAGTTTACTACATACCTGTCATATAGAACCATCTTTAAGAAGAAATACATGGAAAAATACAAGAACAATTTAACAACTTGTCCATTTATTAATATAACCTAAATTCTAGTGACTTCGTCATTTCCTCCTCTAATGAAAGTACCTGTAGCATATATATAAAATAATGTCAACTAATTGAATAGTTGTTGAGTTCACACAAGTTTTGACATAACTATATAAAAATTATACAATTCCATGAACAAGTGTAAATGAGCAAGTAAAGGCCTTTCCAGTTGAGATTGTGCACCAACGTACTCAGATAATAGCGCAAGTAAGTGTCTTTTCTGTTGGTAACAACCAACATACTCGGATCAAGGGTCCCTATTCCACTCATAACATCGAGTACCTGAGTGCATAGGGGGGCGTATGACCATACTTATGAGGAATCCATGAGCATGTAATCTTTAGCAAGTAATCAAGTAAACACACAAGTCCATGTAACGAATTGTAGTTTGTAGATAATAAATAAACGAAATTGAATTGCTGATAGGATATATATGCTACCCCCCAAAAGTAATAAAAGAGTAAAAAGGGGGTGTGAGACACTCACCTTGAAGTTG
Organism: Bidens hawaiensis; assembly: GCF_021521415.1. Lineage (NCBI taxonomy): Eukaryota > Viridiplantae > Streptophyta > Magnoliopsida > Asterales > Asteraceae > Bidens > Bidens hawaiensis. The sequence continues at coordinate 233,223 of NW_027492802.1, read as the reverse complement.
ACGACAAACTTGAAATAAACCGAAAGTGCGTAAATGAAACCGAAGCAATTGAACTTCACGAACTAGAATAAAAATTACAAAATCAATATTAACTAACGACATATAAAAAGTAAAGAACTCGGGTTGTCAGTATTTAGAAGTGTTGAATGTATATGTTATTATGGAGTTGGATATTATTATATGATTTTATTCATTAATGAATTTTAATGAATTTATTAATTATTAATTTAATATTAGTTTACATTACAAGATTAATATCAAGTTAGGACGGTACGGAGTTTTTGAGTATCATTAGTATTATTTATTTTGAAAGTGAAAACTTTAACCAATTTTAAAGTCTAACGAACGGAAAACAAATGTATACATATATGTAAGTTAATCTAGTTTTAAACGAACTTGACGGGTTTGAGATCTATAACGTTTATGCATTATGGGTCTTCACGTAATTTAGCTTTGAAAAATATGTATATTAGCGTGATATAAAGTTAATATGTTTTGGATTATTTTCATACTATGCCTGGCTAGTTTGCGACTCGTTCAAGTAATGATACTAAATCTCGGAAATATTATATAAATGATAAATGACTATGACAAATTGAAAATTTTTCTTACTTTTTCAGGCTCTCATCACGACTTAACTCAAATTTTAGGGACGAAAATTCTTTAACATGGGAATGATGTGACAATCGTCAATTTCAGGTTAACCCCGTTAACTAAACTCCGTCAATTCAAACTTTAAGATCGTTGAATCTATAACGCACACTTCATTACATTTAAACTAGGGTTTAAATGACGCTTAACACTTACTACATGTGTAGTCTTTCGGGATTTGCACCGAAACGCAAACGAGTTGACGCGAACGATTGATAAATAAACGACAAACGTCAAAACACTAATTATGTGATTATTATGTGTTAGATATATGTGTGTTACTTGATTGTTATGTGGAACGTTAAACAAGAAACAAGAACCAACTAGTTTAGGCTAGAGATGTAACACTTGAAAGATTAGGGGCTAGAGTGTAACTTGTATATCTATAAATATAACCTTAACTACAAACCCTAACCTATTTTATTAACCTACAACCCGATCGGCCTCCCCCTTGCTCTCTCTTGGTTGCCGTCCACAAACACACACACATACACCATCAATTCAAGCCTTTGATTGAAGAACAAAGTGCTAGGAAGGTATATTTGATCATCCTTCACATCCTTGTTGATTGAATTTGATGTTTGTTGGGTTAATAACAAACCCTAGCTGGCCGATTTTGTTCATGCATATGATTAATATGATTGTTGTTATTTGAATAATGAATTGATAACTAGTTTGATAGTATTGCATGTTAATTGTTGTGTCCTTGATTGTGAGTTCAAATAAAACCCTAACCATGTGTGTATGGTGTAATTGATATGCATGGATAGTAGTTATAGTGTCTAGAGGGTTATATGGATGCATGATAGTTCATAGATTGTTATTTTGTTGAGTTTTGATGTGAACAGATTCTGGACAGAATGTATATACGATGTTTAACTGACTGTAACGAAGTGTAAACGTGAAAATTGATTGAGATTGTGGGTACTGCAGTAAACTAGGTTGAGTCTAGTTTCTATAAAGTATAAATTCGTAATTTTTGGATAAGTGGAAGTATACTTTTATGATTTTACAAAAACGTGATGCAAAGCTGAGCTGTTAGACCTGCTGTTAGGTTATGTTGTAAATGTTATATCTCATGAACTACGAGACCAATTGGGTTGGTTCCACTTCTGGAAGTTGACTCACTGAGTTAGGAACCAAACCCAAGTGGTCTTGCATTTATTGGATTTTTCGTTTAACGGGAATTGCAAATAACATTCTGATGTGCATGAATCTGACTGATATAAGTTAGCTGTAATGTTTTGATCATTATGAACAATCTATATGGAATAAAAATAAGATAAAAGATGTTCTGGAAACCTAAGATATGTATGCTCCTGTGGTAATTTTTGGTAAATTAATTGAGACGTTATAATCGGTAAACTAGTGCAATCTTTCAAGTAGAAATTCTGTCATAACGAAACTAGCTGCTGAGTTGTATAGGAATGCATGAAATATGATAGTTTTTATATAATTGTTGTATTTTGACCAAAATACCCTTGCGGGGAATAGTTGCTAGTTGATTGCCATGAATTGACCAAATTGCCCTTATGGGGAATAATGGTTAGTTAGTCTTTGTTTGTTGACCAAAATGCCCCTACGGGAATAATTGCTAATAAGTATGTTATTAATACGTGACACGAAAGTAATTGCTCACTCATGTATCGTATCACAATTTTACTTGTTTAAGTCACACACGATTCACAAACGAAACACGAAACATGTTACGTGCATAGGTATTATGTGCCGAGTCTAGAGACTCGTTAAACATTCCGATACTTAGAAAATCTCTTTGTTATTTTAGAACGCTAGAGAGTTTTCTACGACGCGCATCACTCGGTGATCTAGATCGGATATTCTTCGCAAACAGTGAGTTCACTTACCCCACTCTTAAACTGTTTTCAAACGTTTTTCACTTGGGGGAGATAACATACTCCGATAAACATATTTTCTGAGATAAACGCATATGAAAGATTTTGTTATAAATTATATATCACTTGTAAAGGCTAAGCGGCATACGTAACATTTGAAGTCCCATACATCGGACCGGTTAATATTTGGAATAGCGAGTCACTTTTGGGTAGTACTACTGGGTTTGACAAACCCCACCCGACGCTAAGCTCAACTGGAGGTTGAGTGGGTGTAAATTTTGGCTAACACTTACCATGGTCTGGAGGACCTGGTGACGGGCACTTGATAAACAGTCAGCTTCGGTCGCGAACCACTTAGCGATACTTGTTGTATAGATTAGCTACCTATCGATATATAATTTGACATAACACTATCTGGTAATGCAAAACACTTAAACGCTGTAACGTGGTTACACACTTAAACGCTGTAACGTGGTTACACACTTAAACGCTGTAACGTAGTTACACACTCAAACGCTGTAACGTGGTAACACACTCAAACGTCGTAACGGGGTTACGCAACATTTAAACGTCGTAACGAGGTTACGCAAAACGCTAAACGATTTATCTTATTTTACTTGTGAACTCACCAACCTTGTGTTGACACTTTTAGTATGTTATTCTCAGGTAGCCGAGGCGGGCGCGCGGTTTAGGAGCATGCATTAATGAAAACACTTTTATTCTGCAAACTTAATTTTAACAGTTACATTTGGTTTTAAGTCGTCCTGCGTGACGCAACTTTTGAATTAAGGTTTTACGCTTCCGCACTTACTTTCATTTAAACGTTTTTCTTTGGTTTGGTTATAACTAATGATTCCGATCCTGCCAGTTCACAACCTCTGACGGTAAAACTCCGTTAGTGGATTTTGAGGGTGTGACAGATTGGTATCAGATCCATTGGTTATAGCGAACTAGAAGCTGCATGCATACTAGACTATAACCGCGACGACCCATTAGTTATAATGATACGCACTGCATAGGTTTGTGTAGTCTTGAAATCTTATTTCCTTATCTCCTTCACTCATACGCGCGCATATACCCGGCTTACCTGTAGGAATGTCGACGCCACCCTCATCATCATCCGATTCGATGACGCATGCTCACGGGAAGGAACCGCAGTTACCTACTGCCTCGCCACCCCCGTGTAGTCCCGGAACTCGAAGCTCCTGCACCAAAGAGGTACCGCCTATCCGGAGGCTTGTATGACAACAACGTTAGCTGGGAATGGTACCCCAACATGATCAGACGTATGGTCTACCGTGAACAAGTTCCCCCATTGCCTCACCCGAACCACCCTGCTTACCCTAACACTCTACCACCTATAACCGAACCTGTAGAGCGAGTTCTCGCAGCTGTCGTTTCTTGTTTGGAGCGTGATGTGGGTTACATGCGCTACACTAGAGAAAATGTTGCCAGACTGTTTAAAGATGGAACCGAGACTCAGGAGGAGATTGCCCGCATGGCAGCGGCAATGAAAGAAATGCAAGAGACTAGTGAGCAACAAACCAAGGTTATGATGAAGATGTAAGCCGAGATGATAGACTTGCAAGAGCAACTCCAAGAAGCAAGGACCCGAACCGAAATAGCCTTAGAACGTTGCGATATCCTACAAATGCAACTTGCCCAGAACGTAGCAGAACCTGAGGCAGAGCCCGAGGCAGAGCCTGATGTAGAACCTGAAGAAGATCCCGAAGAGGAGCCTGAGGAGGATCCCGAGGAAGATCCCGAAGAGGAGCCCGAGGAGGAACCTGAAGAAGAACCGGAGGAGGAACCAGCTGAGGAGGAGGCACATTCAGAGGTGTCCTCAGATGACGACATCTAGTGAGGATGACACTTAGATGGAGGGGTTGTCTCCATCCGAACTATTATTTTTCTATAATTTTAAGGATTGATTGGAAATACTTTGTAGCGAATACAATGGTTTTAATCATGAATTTTTAATTAGACTAATAAGTGGCAGTGATGTGTCCGCGGATGGTGGATCCGCCGAGCAAGAGAATAGAGATGTACATTGATGGGTTAGCACCACAGATTCAGGGTATGGTGACGTCTTCCAGACCAGCCACGATCCAACAAGCGATCCGTTTGGCTCACAAACTGACGGATCAGGCTGTGACCCAGGGTGCGTTACCACCGAGGGGTTCGACTGTTAAAGCCCGTGACAACCCGAGTAATGACCACGTCAGCAACAGTAACAACAACAGCAACCCGAACAGCGGGAAGAGAAAGTTTGACAACACCAGACCTTCATCCTCAAACCTCCCACCGCAACACCACTACCGTAAGCCCGAATTTACTCGGAGTTTCAACACTCAGAATCACAACAACAACAACAACGGTAGCGGGCAGGTTTCGAGCGGATATGTTGGGAAATATCCAAAGTGCAACAGGTGCAACTTTCATCATGTTGGTCAATGTGACCGTGTCAAGTGTCAAAGATGCGGAAAGATAGGTCATCAAGCGAAGGAATGTAGAGGAGACCTTGCGGCGAAGGGTGCTCCTAAGCCACCGATGACGACTAAGGGATGTTTTGAATGTGGACAGGAAGGTCATTTCCGGAAGGATTGCCCCAAGCTGAAACATAATGACAACAATGGGGGCAATGGAAGTGGCAGTAATGGTGGAGGAAATGGCAAAGGAAGAGCGTTTGTGATTGGATCAGGTCAAGCCCGCAGAGATCCGCATGTGGTGTCTGGTAAGTTCCCTGTAAACGATTGTTTTGCTTCTGTTTTGTTTGACACTGGAGCTGATAGGAGTTTTGTGTCAAAGGCCTTTAGCCAACTTTTAAACCTTACTCCAACCCCGTTAGACGCTAAGTTTCCTGTTGAATTAGCTAACGGTAAAACTGTAATAACAACTCATATACTTGCGGGATGTAAGTTGAAACTGTCAGGTCATGTCTTTGACATCGACCTTATTCCTTTTACGCTTAGTAGTTTCGATGTCGTTGTCGGCATGGACTGGTTATCTGAGAACCGAGCGGAGATTATATGCCATGATAAGATAGTCCATATTACCACCCCTTCTAGCGAGATCATTTCGGTCCGAGGCGAGAGAAGCGGCATGACCACCAGCGTCATTACCCTTATGAAGGCGCAGAAGTATTTACGAAAGGGTCATCCGGCAATTTTGGCGCAGATTGTTGAGAAACCCGCGGAGGAGAAACGAATTGAAGACATACCGGTTGTGCGAGACTTCCCGGAAGTTTTCCCGGAGGATTTACCTGGACTCCCTCCTATTCGTCAAGTCGAATTTCAGATCGAGTTGACACCCGGTGCAGCACCCATAGCACGAGCCCCGTATCGGCTCGCACCGGCGGAACTTCAGGAGTTGTCCACCCAGTTGCAAGATTTGTTGGATAAAGGTTTTATCCGACCTAGCTCATCGCCATGGGGAGCCCCTGTCTTGTTTGTCCGAAAGAAAGACGGGACTTTCCGAATGTGCATCGACTACCGGGAGTTGAACAAGATGACGGTCAAGAACCGTTATCCTTTACCCCGAATTGATGATTTGTTTGACCAGCTTCAGGGATCGAGTTACTACTCGAAGATCGATCTACGATCCGGTTATCACCAGCTGAGAGTGCGCGAAGAAGATATTTCAAAAACGGCTTTCAGAACACGGTATGGTCACTACGAGTTTTCGGTTATGCCTTTTGGCCTAACCAACGCACCAGCCGTATTTATGGATCTCATGAATCGAGTATGCAAGGCGTACCTCGACAAGTTCGTGATTGTTTTCATCGATGATATTCTCGTCTATTCCAAGAACGAGACTGACCACGAAGAGCACTTAAGGATAATTCTGGAACTACTGAAGAAGGAACAACTGTATGCTAAACTCTCGAAATGTGAATTCTGGCTTCGCGAGGTTCACTTTTTAGGACATGTGATCAACGAGAATGGTATCCATGTCGATCCCGGTAAGGTAGAGGCCATAAAAAACTGGGAAGCACCTAAGACTCCGACTGAGGTGCGACAATTCCTAGGACTGGCCGGCTACTATCGGCGTTTCATCGAGGGATTTTCAAAGATTGCTCAACCCCCCACCGCTTTGACTCACAAGGGCACTAAGTACAACTGGGGTGACGCGCAAGAATCCGCTTTTCAACTGTTGAAAACCAAGCTTTGTAGCGCCCCTATTTTAGCTCTCCCCGAGGGAACGGAAAACTTTGAGGTACACTGTGACGCATCTATACAAGGTCTCGGTTGTGTGCTGATGCAACTCGAGAAGGTTATAGCCTACGCCTCTAGACAACTACGGGTTCACGAGAAGAACTACACGACCCACGATTTGGAACTCGGAGCTGTAGTGTTTGCTCTTAAGATATGGAGGCATTACTTGTACGGTACCAAGTTTACCATTTACACCGACCACAAGAGTCTCCAACATACCTACGATCAGAAGGAGCTGAACATGCGACAGCGTCGTTGGGTCGAGCTGCTTAAAGATTACGATTGTGCCATCAAGTACCACCCTGGCAAGGCCAATGTGGTGGCCGACGCCCTCAGCAGAAAAGAAACAGATAAACCCAGACGGGTGAGAGCATTGCAACTTACGATTCATGCCAGCTTACCCGATCAGATTCGCGATGCGCAACTGGAAGCGTTGAAAGATGATAATCTTCCATCGGAACTCATGCGGGGCATGAGCAAGCAACCTGAAACCAGATCGGACGGGGTCCGATATTTTGAGAACCGGATTTGGGTTCCACGATACGGAGAATTGAGAACTCTAGTGATGGACGAAGCTCACAAGTCCCGATATTCTATCCACCCTGGCTCAGATAAAATGTATCATGATTTAAAGGAACTATACTGGTGGCCGAACATGAAAGCCGACATTGCCACCTACGTGAGCAAATGCTTGACTTGTGCCAGAGTCAAGATAGAATACCAGAAACCATCTGGTCTACTGCAACAACCGGAACTCCCAATGTGGGAATGGGAACACATCTCAATGGACTTTATTACGGGTTTGCCTAAAACACCGACGGGATGCGATACCATCTGGGTGATCGTTGACCGGTTGACTAAATCGGCGCACTTCCTAGCGATTAAGGAAACAGACAAAATGGAAAGACTGACTCGTGTCTACATGAAGGAATTAGTGTCGAGACACGGAGTGCCTGTCTCGATCATTTCCGATCGAGATTCTCGTTTTACCTCACACTTTTGGAAGTCGCTGCAAAGCGCACTGGGCACACGTCTCGATATGAGTACCGCATACCATCCTCAGACGGATGGGCAAAGTGAACGGACTATTCAGACCCTGGAGGATATGTTGCGTGCATGCGTCTTAGATTTCGGAAAAAGTTGGGAACCCCACTTACCCTTGGTAGAGTTTTCGTATAATAACAGCTACCACGCAAGTATTAAGGCAGCGCCGTTTGAAGCGCTGTACGGACAGAAGTGTCGATCACCACTCTGCTGGGCAGAGGTGGGTGATAGCCAAATCACTGGTCCGGAACTGGTACTCGAAACCTCGGAAAAGATTGTTCAAATCCGAAACTGCATGGCAGCAGCACGAGATCGCCAAAAGAGTTACGCCGACAAGCGCCGAAAACCTCTCGAATTTCAAGTAAACGATCGAGTGTTACTCAAAGTCTCACCCTGGAAAGGTGTGGTTCGCTTTGGTAAGCGAAACAAACTCAACCCACGATATGTTGGTCCGTACCGGATAACTGAGCGCATTGGTCCGGTGGCGTACCGACTGGACCTACCAACAGAACTCAGTGGCGTACACGATGTATTCCACGTATCAAATTTGAAGAAATGCCTATCTGATGAAACCCAAGTAGTCCCTTTGGAGGAACTACAAGTTGATGAACAGTTACGGTTCATTGAGGAACCAGTCGAGGTTTTGGATTGGGAAACCAAAACGCTCAAACGCAGCAAAATTCCAATCGTTAAGATTCGTTGGAACTCGAGACGTGGACCGAAGTTCACATGGGAACGCGAGGATCACATGATGAAAAAGTATCCTCACCTTTTTGAAGGGCTAACCAAACACCGAAAACCGCGAAACCCGGCAAACCGTCAAACATCACCGGAGGTATGAACTAAATTTCGGGACGAAATTTCTTTCTACTAGGGGATGATATGACAAATTGAAAATTTTTCTTACTTTTTCAGGCTCTCATCACGACTTAACTCAAATTTTAGGGACGAAAATTCTTTAACATGGGAATGATGTGACAATCGTCAATTTCAGGTTAACCCCGTTAACTAAACTCCGTCAATTCAAACTTTAAGATCGTTGAATCTATAACGCACACTTCATTACATTTAAACTAGGGTTTAAATGACGCTTAACACTTACTACATGTGTAGTCTTTCGGGATTTGCACCGAAACGCAAACGAGTTGACGCGAACGATTGATAAATAAACGACAAACGTCAAAACACTAATTATGTGATTATTATGTGTTAGATATATGTGTGTTACTTGATTGTTATGTGGAACGTTAAACAAGAAACAAGAACCAACTAGTTTAGGCTAGAGATGTAACACTTGAAAGATTAGGGGCTAGAGTGTAACTTGTATATCTATAAATATAACCTTAACTACAAACCCTAACCTATTTTATTAACCTACAACCCGATCGGCCTCCCCCTTGCTCTCTCTTGGTTGCCGTCCACAAACACACACACATACACCATCAATTCAAGCCTTTGATTGAAGAACAAAGTGCTAGGAAGGTATATTTGATCATCCTTCACATCCTTGTTGATTGAATTTGATGTTTGTTGGGTTAATAACAAACCCTAGCTGGCCGATTTTGTTCATGCATATGATTAATATGATTGTTGTTATTTGAATAATGAATTGATAACTAGTTTGATAGTATTGCATGTTAATTGTTGTGTCCTTGATTGTGAGTTCAAATAAAACCCTAACCATGTGTGTATGGTGTAATTGATATGCATGGATAGTAGTTATAGTGTCTAGAGGGTTATATGGATGCATGATAGTTCATAGATTGTTATTTTGTTGAGTTTTGATGTGAACAGATTCTGGACAGAATGTATATACGATGTTTAACTGACTGTAACGAAGTGTAAACGTGAAAATTGATTGAGATTGTGGGTACTGCAGTAAACTAGGTTGAGTCTAGTTTCTATAAAGTATAAATTCGTAATTTTTGGATAAGTGGAAGTATACTTTTATGATTTTACAAAAACGTGATGCAAAGCTGAGCTGTTAGACCTGCTGTTAGGTTATGTTGTAAATGTTATATCTCATGAACTACGAGACCAATTGGGTTGGTTCCACTTCTGGAAGTTGACTCACTGAGTTAGGAACCAAACCCAAGTGGTCTTGCATTTATTGGATTTTTCGTTTAACGGGAATTGCAAATAACATTCTGATGTGCATGAATCTGACTGATATAAGTTAGCTGTAATGTTTTGATCATTATGAACAATCTATATGGAATAAAAATAAGATAAAAGATGTTCTGGAAACCTAAGATATGTATGCTCCTGTGGTAATTTTTGGTAAATTAATTGAGACGTTATAATCGGTAAACTAGTGCAATCTTTCAAGTAGAAATTCTGTCATAACGAAACTAGCTGCTGAGTTGTATAGGAATGCATGAAATATGATAGTTTTTATATAATTGTTGTATTTTGACCAAAATACCCTTGCGGGGAATAGTTGCTAGTTGATTGCCATGAATTGACCAAATTGCCCTTATGGGGAATAATGGTTAGTTAGTCTTTGTTTGTTGACCAAAATGCCCCTACGGGAATAATTGCTAATAAGTATGTTATTAATATGTGACACGAAAGTAATTGCTCACTCATGTATCGTATCACAATTTTACTTGTTTAAGTCACACACGATTCACAAACGAAACACGAAACATGTTACGTGCATAGGTATTATGTGCCGAGTCTAGAGACTCGTTAAACATTCCGATACTTAGAAAATCTCTTTGTTATTTTAGAACGCTAGAGAGTTTTCTACGACGCGCATCACTCGGTGATCTAGATCGGATATTCTTCGCAAACAGTGAGTTCACTTACCCCACTCTTAAACTGTTTTCAAACGTTTTTCACTTGGGGGAGATAACATACTCCGATAAACATATTTTCTGAGATAAACGCATATGAAAGATTTTGTTATAAATTATATATCACTTGTAAAGGCTAAGCGGCATACGTAACATTTGAAGTCCCACACATCGGACCGGTTAATATTTGGAATAGCGAGTCACTTTTGGGTAGTACTACTGGGTTTGACAAACCCCACCCGACGCTAAGCTCAACTGGAGGTTGAGTGGGTGTAAATTTTGGCTAACACTTACCATGGTCTGGAGGACCTGGTGACGGGCACTTGATAAACAGTCAGCTTCGGTCGCGAACCACTTAGCGATACTTGTTGTATAGATTAGCTACCTATCGATATATAATTTGACATAACACTATCTGGTAATGCAAAACACTTAAACGCTGTAACGTGGTTACACACTTAAACGCTGTAACGTGGTTACACACTTAAACGCTGTAACGTAGTTACACACTCAAACGCTGTAACGTGGTAACACACTCAAACGTCGTAACGGGGTTACGCAACATTTAAACGTCGTAACGAGGTTACGCAAAACGCTAAACGATTTATCTTATTTTACTTGTGAACTCACCAACCTTGTGTTGACACTTTTAGTATGTTATTCTCAGGTAGCCGAGGCGGGCGCGCGGTTTAGGAGCATGCATTAATGAAAACACTTTTATTCTGCAAACTTAATTTTAACAGTTACATTTGGTTTTAAGTCGTCCTGCGTGACGCAACTTTTGAATTAAGGTTTTACGCTTCCGCACTTACTTTCATTTAAACGTTTTTCTTTGGTTTGGTTATAACTAATGATTCCGATCCTGCCAGTTCACAACCTCTGACGGTAAAACTCCGTTAGTGGATTTTGAGGGTGTGACAATGACAAACAAGAATGCATTGAAACAACAAACGAGCTGTTTAATGAATCAAATACCAAAAATATAAAAGAAACTTGAGATATATATTTAAATTTATACATACATTTATAAATAAAAGCGAAAATTTAAAACGGGTCGGATTTTCGGGTTTGAAAAGTAACAAATGTTACAGCGAGATTCATGATTCCCGAAGAATGTAAATCCGCTTAAGTACACAATATGTTAGACTCACGTGAAGTAGCAACTTGATGACGTGTTTGCACACCTACATCAAGTTCCCCAATGATGTTGTCCTGTGAATGGTAATTATGAATCCGAAGGGTAGAATTCTCAGGCACAACAACATTGTTAGATAAATTAGCGAGATTCTCCTCAGCATCATGAGATGATTCACCGACCTCATGTGTTTCAGGAAATGGAGCCGAGGAAGAAGCCACAAAGTGACTATCATCCGAAGAAATAGAAATCACATCGGATGCATCATAAGGATCATCTTGTGGGGCTTCTTCATCGTTAGAAACAAAAGATCTCGGAGGTAAGTATTGGTCTTCCAAATACGCACGCACAGGTCTTCCTCTGTTTGGTCAACTATTTGAGTAAATGAATCAAATAAACTCTCGTAGTCGAACATTCAATCAGGTCCTTTACCTTGAGAAGGTGTGGTATATTTTTGACAATCAACATGGTACCACACCTCTACACATCCCGATGTAAAGTTAAATACACGTTTCTTAGGTGATGTGTAACCTAATAAATAACCTTCAATAGCCTTCTCTTCAAATTTTCCCGCATCTCTTTTCAACATAGTACAAGGACGCCCAAATGGTTCCAAGTACTTTAAGTTAGGCTTACGTTTGTTCAGAAGTTCATAACTCGTCTTTTGAAGCTTCTTCACAGTAAAAACACGATTGAGCGTGTAGCAAGCAGTATTCACAGCCTCGTTCCAGAATTGAACCGGAAGCTTAGAATCTGCAAGCATTGTTCTTGATGCTTCAATTAATGTTCTGTTTTTTTCCTTTCAGCCACCCAATTCTGTTGTGGTACGTAAGGATCACTATATTTTCAATGGATGCCCTTTTGAACACAAAAGAAATCGAATACATTGTTTTTGAACTCCCTACCATTATCACTTCGAATACGTCTCACTTTCAATTTGATCTTAGTGATTAAGTTTTGAATCAGAATGGGTGTCTAATCTTTTGAACTCTAAATAATACCCATGAATATCTTGAATAATCATCAGTGACAACTAGACAATACCAATCACCAGCAATACTCGCACGATTCACCGGACCAAACAAATCCATATGAAGTCGTTCAAGTGGAGTATCAATGGAATTGATTAACTTAGATGGGTGAGACATTTTTTCTATTTGCCCTTTTTACAAGCAACACAGTGGTCAGATAATTTAAAATGTTTCAAAGAAACACCATCGACCAGGTCATTTGCCATAAATAATTCATCTTCCTGACATGAATATGACCCATTCTTCTGTGCCAGAGAATCGTGTCCTTTTCAGTTGCCTTATAAACAAAACACGTTTCCACAGAAGTTGATACATTAGAAGACATAATTAACACATAAATATCATTCGATCAAGGAGATCTCATGACAACCATGTCCTCGGGAATGACATAAATATTATAAATATCATTGGAATCCAAATCAAACCAGAAGCAGTCCATAACTAACAGATCTCATCATTAATTTTATCAAATTCAAATAAAAACTAAATAAGACCAAAACCAATTAATTTACTAATTTAATTACTAAATCAAGATCAACCAGAGCACCAAAAGCTCTGATACCACTTGTTAAACCCGAATCAGATCTAGATGATATCGATTATCAATCGTAGATCTAATCTTACCTTAATAGGATCTAGTTCTTTGATATACTCTTAATTAGTATTAATATCTATATGTATTAGTTATATTATGTGTATAATAGTAATAGATTATGTAAAGAATTGATTGAGAGAACACTTGAACAAAGGTTCGTTACTTTAGAATCAAAACATAAATTAACAGGGTAAAAACACCCTATATTTAGACGTAGGGGAACTGGTTCGTTACACAACCCGTAACGAATTAGATTCCAATTCGTTAACTTACAGACTCAATAAAACAACATAACGAACTAGATGATATTTTATACGAACTGGCTAATTCGTTAAACATCCTTAACGAATTAGCCTTATATTAACGAACTAAAGTAAATTACATAAATGCCCTTAATATTAAAATAATAATAAATTGTAATACGATAAATACAAAGACTCGAGACGCCAAAACCGAGCACTAACAGAAGCTTTTGTCTTTGTCGAGCAGACCTGGTAACCATTAAGTGTGTTTGGGAACAGTACTCCGAGTAAGATTTACATAGAATATTTTTCTTAGAAAATATTCATCAAGCAAACTTCAATCTTCCTGATAATATCAAACTTTGCTCGATATATACCTTACGAGCAAACTTGTTCTTCAGAGATCCCTTCAACCTTTTATTACTTATTTGAACAAAACCAAGTGTGCGGGTGACACTTTAGCTTGCTCGAGGTTGAACATTGCTCGTTGAAAGTCCTTAGTGTTGTTTCTTCATTAACTTTCTTCAAGCTTGCCGGGACCACTGTATATTAACAAACCTTGCTCGATCCACCAAAATACTTGGTTTTAGCTTGGTTTACTAAAGATTATGCTCTGAAACAAACCTTGCTTGACTTGAAGAATAACCTTGCTTGATGAAGTGTAGTTTGCTCGAACTTACACTTAAGAATAAATCCAGAAGATAACTTTGCTCGAAGAGTAAAATACCTTGCTTGACTAAGTTTAAGCTTGCTTGGAGGCCTAAGTTTGCTCGGTTTCCATACATAGCCATTTTCCAAGGAGGTTGAGAAGATTTCAATCTTCCTTAGTCAATTTCTCATCCCAACACAATCAACAATTAAAACCCCAAATTTTACCCTAAAAATAAAGATAAAAAAAATTAGATTAACCTAAATATAAAAATGCAGTGAACACTAACCAAGGGAAAAGGCCAGAAGAGACCTTCGCAACAGCGGAGCCAAGAGTCTGAAATGAATCAAAGTTTTCATCAAATCGACACAATAAAAAGTAAACAGAAGAAGCAAATTGCAGTAAGATGGCCTAATCTTACCAACACAACCTAAATACAGTATCATATCAAACATACTAAACAAATAATAAGAAAACTGATACTATCTAATCAAAAACCATAAATCCACCTCAGCTATTCATTTAAAATTCATAAATTAAACGGTAAAAAAAAGAGGCAGAAGCCGGACACAGCGATGATGAAATCATGGAAAAATATACGAACGGCCAGTGGTCGAAAGCTAGCTAGATCACCTCTCGGTCTCACTAACAAACCCTAACTTACACTTAACTGATTTTAAGAACAAACCGCAAAACGATTACTAAGGTGTTCTAATGTCGACTCTCCTCTCAGACTCACCAACACTCGACCCTAATGGATTTGAATACTACACAACTAAGGATAGAGGAGCAATTTAGCTTAACACAAACTAGATCAACTAACCGCTCACAAACCCAAACCCGACAAGAACCAAACTCGCTT
Source organism: Bidens hawaiensis (assembly GCF_021521415.1). NCBI lineage: Eukaryota > Viridiplantae > Streptophyta > Magnoliopsida > Asterales > Asteraceae > Bidens > Bidens hawaiensis. Next base: position 218,149 of record NW_027492802.1, on the reverse strand, counting down.
TCGCCCAATCCTAATCCTAGCATGCAAAGGCTATGAGACGACTTTACTTCTTATCACCTCTCGGTGTTTACCCGCTGAATTGTACCAAAACACACTCAACAAAACCCTACGGTGATATCTACCGCAAACATATTCTCAACACCATGTAAAGAATCAAACAAGCAACAATCAATCAAAACAAATTCAACCAATCGAAGCATGAGGTTTATGGAGTATAATTAATAAATTCCCAGCCACTATACACAGTCTAATTCAATATTAAACCAAATTTTACAATCGTAGTTCAAGTCATTTCATCAAACAATCCATAAAACTCATCAAAACCGAACAATTTTCATCAAACCTCGGTAGAACTAACAAGTTTAGTCACTCATGTTATTTGGACAATAGCAAATACTTATTAAAACCATCATAATACTCATCCAAATCATAATCATAATCAAACTCAATCCACAATCAAGTATAATCAATAACAACTCAATCATAAAGTCAATGGTAAGACAATTCGATTTCAAGATAAAAAACGAAGTAAATATGAAATATTAAATAAACCAAAGAGTATGGAGATGTATTATAATGTTCTTGGCTGCTCTTTTAGGCTTCTACACTTGAAAAATAAATGCACAATTGGCTGCCACAATTCTTTATCTTGCTCAAACTGCCGATCGCATTTTAAATCAACTTTGAGTTGATTTTTATTTCCTCTTTATCAATCCAGCCCTTTATATTATATATATATTTTTTTCTTCTTTATTGCTAGTGCTGGCCGAAATCATTGAACAAAAATACTAGAGCTGGGTTCATATATTATCTTTTTCTTCTTGATTGCTACCCCACCAATCCCGATCGCAAGTTAGGGAAAATGCTTGGTTTGTATTTGTTTTTTCTTTTTTTAATGCTTCCCACTGCCGCACCGAATTACAACTCTTAGAGGTGCTAAGGTTTTTTTCGTTATAATATAACATGAAAGGCTTTTCACGAATGGACTTGGGTCGGGCTTTAACTTGGTTTTTCAAAAGTTGATCATAAAGGTCCTTTAAGTCTTGAAAAGCCTTGTACTTTTTCTCTTTCAAACCCCGCAACCTATGAAACGTATATAACTTTGTAAGATCATGTCTAAACAAGTTAAAATCATTATTTATTAGATAATTACCAATTAAAAAGATGATAAATGGTGCGGAAAACAAGTGTGTTTTACAACACATCAAACATCCCCACACTTAAGACTTTTTCGTCCCTGAAAAAGAAATCTACACATGATCATAACCAAGTGAAAACAAAAAACTCCCAGATTATTTAATATTATTAAAACAATAGAAATAGCTCGACATATTGACCGCGATTGTTGGTATATTTGTCTACTTTAAACCCAGCTACTAACCAATCAAGCCCCCAATTGCATTAAGTGTTTTAAGTTCAAGAGTCACGGCTACACCTACCCCATCTCAGACAAAAAGAGCTAGAAAAACTAGAATCGAAACAGACAGGTTCGATAAATCACCGTAAGCCAAGGACTCGTTGATGGTACTAAGTAGATGCACTCGGTGAAATTTGATGAATGAATGGTCATGTGGATGTCATACGAGCTATTCTTAAATATTATCGGACTTTGTCCTATAAATTCCTAATTTGATATTTATTGACTAAGAACCTCGAGTCCCAATAGCGATAACCTCAGAGTCACTATCCCTTTAGCAACGCGTAAACTCTCAGCCTCGTCTAGTATGTGCATCTTTGACCACTTTTACTATTTTTGGATGTTTTACATCTTTTATTTGTATTTTATTTCTTTTTTTTTTCTCATGCTTTTGCAAGATTTTTTTAATAACCTTAATAAATATAAATATTTTCTAAGCTCGTAAAAAGATGGGCACTATGGTAGTGTGATGGTTTGAGTTCATCTATGTCTTACCATTTCAAAGTTATTAGATTATGGTAATCCTCCCTAAGCATCGAAATTCGGTTTCACCGTTTCTCAAATTATTAGGTTCATTAAATATGCTAAAGAGGACTATCAAAGCTAGTTGGGCCTACCGACACATCCCAAATCAGATATGCAAACTATCTCTTCTTTTATTATTATTATTATTATTATTATTATTATTATTATTATTATTATTATATTTTTCAAATGTTCCGAGAGCTTGTTAACACAATGGTAAATAATATCATTTCTTTCTTAACGTAGAAGAAAAACAAATTTCAATGGACATTTTTTTTAAACATTTTTTTTAAATTCAGTCGCCTCAGTCACTTCCAGTTTTCGGTTAAATGGCTATCCCATATGTCTACATGTATATAACGGGACCAAACATATATAAAAATACATGTCACTCGAACTTAAGTAACCGACATAATTTTAAGCGAAAGATTTAAACAAAACACACCACAGTCGCCCCAGTCAATTTCAGTTTTTAGGTAAATGGCTATCTCGTATATCTACACGTAGAAAACAAGACCAAACATATACTAGTATATATGTCCCTTAAAATTAAGTTACCGACATATTTTTAAGCGAAAATGTGCAAAAATATTTTTTATTATTTATTTTTTATTTTATTGTTTTTTCTACAACTAAGTAAAATATACTCTCATCCACAAACTTAGAACGAAATCGTTCTCGATGAGAAAAATGAAAAGAAACAAAAAAATTAAAATAAAACTTAAAATTTTCAAGAATAAAACAAAAAACGGGTTACTCACCTGGTTTATATGTAGAATCTTCACCATTTGTGCATCAATCAAACGACCGTATAACATTTCATTCGCAGCCCCAACCTCGGGAGAACATGTTCCAAAACGCCATCAGAGCTACATGCGCATAATAATACCTGCAATAACTCAAACTCGCTTGCATGCAGCAGCGTACAAAACAGAAAACAAAACATAAGAAATACACATATTTTTGTGTTTTTTTTATTTTTTTGTATTTTTTTAATTTTTATTTTTATTTATTTATTAACATTATTTTATAACTAACCAAAAATAAAATAAATAAAACAGATAATAAAGAAAATCATAATACACACTCTACAACTCGGGCTGTCTCCCGAGGGATTCATCCAACACGTCTACGCCTCAGTGAGTGCGTCAAGGTAGAATACATCGGCTGTCTAGTCAGCAACCGGCTCGCCTATGTAGTGAAAAACAACTAGATCTGTGAAATAAATCCTCAGAATTGATGAATATGGATGGATAATAACAAGATCTGGACACACAAGCAAAGAAATCAAAGTAAATCTGAATAAAAAACACTTTTGAACCTCAATGAAACAGTAGATCTAAGAGAAATGAAATACAGGGCAGCTGACGTCACAAATCAATGGAATAGTTGTCAGCTGATGTCATTCTTCATATTCAAAATCAACAGTTTTCAGTAACAAATCAACAAAAGTTCTTCACAAATACGGCAACATGAGCTCTGATACCACTTGTCGGTCCCGATTATCTCACTTAATCATTGTCGTAACCCACAAAAACGTGTTGGAAAGAAGGTTATGAAATACTGATTTTTTGAACAACAAATAAGTATTAATGGCGGAAACACTAATACTCAATTAATAGCTAAACGGACAGAAATGTAACACACACAAAGAGACTCAAAATATTTTCATTTATTATTATGAAGGATACAAATGAGAAATCAGTTAGGGTTTCTAGGTGGAATCTTTGTATTTTTGTTAGCTTTTCCCTACAAGATAAAGACAACCGTCAAATCACAATATTCTCTTAGTGTCCGTTGTGTCATGGGCGTGCCCTAAACGTTTCCTTTAATAGGTATGCCCCGACACCTTCTAGAACACTAATCATTGATTCTTAACATATTCAAACATATACAAAGGTTACTAAGTGTTAAAAGGTCTCCGAGTAAGCTTTGCAGCTTTTGTCTTTGTCGAGCAGACCAGGTAACCATTAAGTGTGCTTGGGAACAGTTCTTTGAGTAAGCTTTACTTACAATATTTTCCTTAGAAAATATTCATCAAGAAGACTTAAATCTTCCGGATAATATCAAACTTTGCTCGATATGTACCCTACGAGCTAACTTGTTCTTCAGAGATCCCTTCAACCTTTTGTTACTGGTGATACTATAGCTTTGCTCGGGGGTTGAATATTTGCTCGTTGGAAGTCCTTAAAGTAATTTCTTCATTAACTTTCATCAAGCTTGCTTGGGCCACTGTTTATTATCAAACCTTGCTCGATCCACCAAAATACTTGGTTTTATCTTGGTTTAGTCAAGTGTTTGCTCTGAAACAAACATTGCATGACTTGAAGAATAAACTTGCTTGATGAAGTGTAGTTTGCTCGAACTTACATTTAAGAAGAATTCCAAAAGATAACTTTGCTCGAATAGAAACATACCTTGCTTGACTAAGTTTAAGATTGCTCGGAATCCTAAGTTTGCTCGGTTTCCATACTTAGCCATTTTCCAAGGAGGTTGAGAAGATTCCAATTTTCCTTTGTCATTTTCTCATTCAAACACAACCAACAATTAAAACCCCAATTTTTACCCTAAAAACAAAGACAAAAAAAATTAGATGAACCTAAATATAAAAATGTAGTGAACACAAACCAAGGAAAAAAGCCAGAAGAGACCATCGCAACAGCGGAGTCAAGTGTCTGAAATGAATCAAAGTTTTTATTAAATCGAAACAATAAAAAGTAAACAGAAGAAACAAATTGCAGTAAGATGGCCTAATCTTACCAACACAGCCTGAATACAATGTCATATCATACATACTAAATAAATCAGAATTAAACTGAAAACTATTTAATCAAAAACCATAAATCCACCTCAGTTAATCATTTAACATTTATAAACTAATCATTAAAAAGAGGAGGCAGAAGTCGGAAGCAGCGATAATGAAATCATGGACGGTGATACGAATGGCCACTTGTCGAAAGCCACTCTCCGCCAAGCCTGGCAACAGCCGCAACATATTATTCACAATTCGATGAAGCAGAGAGAGGAAATGGACAGTATATTGGTGAAGCCACATTTCTACCATCGTCGTCACCACAGACGGCCGTCAACGGCAGAGCAACAACCGTGTTTCTCTCTCTACGATGTACCTCCACCATCGTCGTCGCCTAAGGGTTTCTAAAATGGAATACGGAGACAATCTGAATCGAGGCACATACATGATTAACATCCGCGTGTTACTTCTGCCGCCACGGTTCACAGCCAGACGTCACCGCATATACAACCGAATGTCTCATCAACAGCCGTGATCGGAAGAAATAACACATATGATGAAGATATATATATAGAAAGAGAGAGTGTTGCTTGAAAAACCGACAGAGAATAGATAAGATCATAAGGCAGACAAAACACCTGTAAGAGCATTCTCAACCTATCATCATCCTCATCTCTACAATTACAAAAACAATTACTATATTTTTCTCTCCTGTTGAATTAAATAATATTTTTATACTGTTATCATTATAGTTTTCTTTCTCCTTTACTCACAAACAATTCTACAAATATAAAGAAATAAATAGGGGCAAATTTTGTTTCGCAAATTTACAAAAAAATCACTACATTTTCTTTCTCCGCCCTATAATTTACACTCACAACCACTCAAAATTCTACCCTATAATTTGCAAACTCCCTTACATAATTTTAAGGGATTAGGATGACAATGCTCTAATAAACATGTAAAGAGAGTATATAATTAGCAAAGCATCAAAGTACACAACACAGTAAACTGCACACAACTTTCAGAGCTTGAGGGAGTGTTTGGGATTCTTTATTTGTAAGACCCCAAAACCCGGGATTCCTACAGTTGGTAATCATACCATAAAAATACAATTATAAATGATAAAACAGGTTCATTCAAATAAAAAAACAACTCAGAGTAATCATGCAGTGGAATAAAGTTTACAAATCCCCAAATAGTTTTCCTTAAAACGAAAACAAATAAATGTAAATGTCTTAATTTTTGTAATAAAGAAAAACATCGACTAGAACTGCCTATGAAGCCTCGAGTAGTCTTGACAACATCCAAACAGTAAGCCATTCTTCACTCAACCTACAATCAACCTAAAATACACACAAAGTTAGCTTGATCTGAATGAGTTCATGTTTTTATAAATAAAATTTATTAAAAATACGATTAAAGAAATAGACATACGACTTTCATAAAAATAAAATAATATACATTTTCCTTAGTCAAGCACGCAACACGGGCCTCCTCACCTCATGTCCATAACACAAAATCAAGGACTCGAGTAATACATAGTCAGGGACCCGAGTAATACATCCTCTTGCCCCAAAGATAGTTAAACTATCCCGGGACTCCTCATCTTAGATCGCCAAAATGGGAATTAATGAATTTTAAATCCTCCATTTGACTCCATCATGGCTTAACAAAAACGTTCACATCAGTGGCCACACACACATAAAAATTAGTCAAACATCAAGTAAATTAAATCCTCAAACATAGACCATAAACATATATACATGTAGAAGTATAAAATATGCGAATATGGTAAAACAATATGCAATATCATCTAAACTTAAACGGGTAATAACGTAACAAAGTGTGCATGCTAGCACGTAACATAAAAACATTCATAAAGGGGCATCATGAAACTCACCTGATATGGATCACACAGTTATCAACAAGCTGGGAACCTCTAGCTAATCACTCACAAGTTCACAAGCCTGTCAAGTTATAGCACACAAAATCACTTTCTAGACCGCTGCGACTCGATCGCTCTACGACACGTCTTATCGTGATTGGATTGACCCAAAGCCTCATCCACCCTTAAATCCATATGCATCAGCCCCTAAATCCTTAATTTACCCAAAATTCCCCTACAATTAATATTAAAACCAACGGGTTACAAACTATGTCCGCCTTAAGTTAAATGTGTCGAATTCGCGTGATAACGAACGTTTTATCTAATGATCAACCGAACCAGCCCATTTTGGATAAAAATGGTGTTTTTACAGCAAACCCATCAATATTTAACAACCCAAACTTATTGGGTTGGCAAATTCATTACCTCACACATTACTTAACAGTTAACCGAGTTTTCGCGCTCCCACAACTCGATTAAAGGATTACCAACCAAATCAGCCCCTATATCATAAAAATTAATTTCCTACATAACTCACAACATTATAAAACCATACAAGCTGATCGGGTTGGCAATTCCTTCAACTAACATGCGAATGGCAACAATCAACGATTTCAACACCCGAAATCCCTAACTTTCAACTATCAACAATTGACCAACCTAGACAACTCCAATGGCCATGATATATGATATTTTGGTATGGTGTAAATGAAATAACTAAGAAGCTATTAATAAAAAAAACACCAACAAACAGCCTCTGTAAGTATGTCAATTAGACAACCTTTGGTTTTGACCTAAACGAAGAAGGTGATCGATTAGGGAGCAATACAACCAATTTATGGATGAAAAAGATGTTCCAATCCATAATAATAACATGGGATCAGGTGAATTGACCCTTGAATTGGCTGTAAAAAGTAAAATCGTTGGGGGAGAGGCTGCCTTTGGTCCGATCACAGAAAGAAAAGAAGGCGGCATTCATATAATTACTTATAGGGTTTTTCACAAATTGTCCCCCAACTTGCAAGGTGTGTTAATTTGTTCCCAGAGCTAGATAATACCACTTCTAAAACTACCACAAGGCCCCTCAACTTGGAAATGAAAAAGAAAGAATTTGATTCCTAAAAATGTACAAACTAAACACTTGCTCAAAGACGAATAAAAGTTTTACGGATGTTACATTATTTCAAGTAAAAATGCCTTTTTATGTTAAGTTGAAAAGGTCATGCGGCTTTCTAATAAGGAGTTTCCAAAAAAGTGTTTGGGTTAACATATGACAACAAGTTGTTTTATAAAAAGTGTTTCATTTAACTTTTTGATTTAAATGACCAAAAAGGACATAAGTTAGCAATGGGTGGAATGGAACTTGAAAGGTTGTAATGGGTATTCTAATCCTATAAGGAGATAAGTTAGCAAACTCCAACTTATTGAAAACCTTTATTTTGCTTTGTTGATAAGGAGAAATGGAAAGGACCTTATGTGTTCCCAAACACTTTGTTAACACAAAAAAGACTTATTCAACCATCATAAGTCATAAGGAGAGTAAAATAAGGAATCCCAAACACACCATAAGTTACAACTTTTAAGGCAAAATGTACAACCTTTTTTGTTAAGAAAGTTGTAAATTAATATATAGTATAATATAATATAATTTACATAAAATATGGAATTAAGCACCTTTAAAATTTTTAATTAACACTATCATTACGTTATGCATATATTTTTTTAAAGTGCATTAGTTTTCATTGGTCCCAACTATCACCTTTTGGTCGCTATCGGTCTCAAAAAAATTTGGCTGATAACGGTCCCAATTTTTATTATATTTTCTTCCATCATACTCCGACTAACTGAGTACTAAATCCATTAAATGTTGCTGACATGACGTGCTTATGTGTACGAAAACCTCTTATGTGGAAAATTACATGGCAATTGGCTTCCATATCTTTGAATCAATTAACTTCAATGGTATTTATCGATCCAATCCTTAAAAACTACAATTGGTCTTCTTCTAAATTCCCAAGAAGTTGACATCACATTATGAAGAAGAGAGAGAAAGAGAGAGAGAAAGAGAGAACATGATGGAGAGAAAGATACTGATAAAAAAAATGAGAGAGTTACAAAAATTGATTCCCAACGTCCATCCTAGACGTCTAAACAGTGGCAAGAATAGCCTATAGTTGTTTCTATATCTCCGACACCAGTAGCGATAACAAGGGTGTTGTAACATCCCCAAAATTTTGATCCAAATTTGACAACTTAGTAAAGTTGAAGGGTCGAAAATAATCCCAAAAAAAAAACAAGTAATAGGAAAATTAAAATAAGGAAATAAAATCATTCCATATATAAGAAAAATAAAAATATTTCATAAAGAAGACAATCTCATATTAAGGAAATGGAAAAGGAAAATCCATCTCACATGGAAGGATGGAAGAAATAGGAAGCATTCCACTAGGGTATAAATAAGGAAAATAGAATCTATCCCACATGGAAAATGGGAAAGATTTGGAAGCTCTTTATAAAGGGAGAAGTTTCCATAGTAATATTCTTTTACGCCTAGAATGCACTCAGTGGTCCTAGCTGAGGGTGCAAAGCACTCGACGTGCACGGGCGAAGTGCGATGGACACAATGTGGCGCTTTTATAGTAATATTCTTGTATGCCTAGCATGCACCCAGTGGTTCTAGCAGAGGGTGCGAAGCACCCGACGCACACGGGCACGTGCTCGGGCGAAAGGCGCAATGTGGCGATTTAATGGCGCACTTTGCACTTTGCACGCTCGTATCGCCGTGAGCCGCCTTATTGTTTTTGGAAAGTGTAAGTTAGACCAAGACATGGCAATTTATTAAGGTGAAGGGATCAAAAACGAAAATTCTGATATATTAACCCACCACGATAAGCGATGCGCATAGATAAGGAGTCGTCGCGTTACGCAATGGATGTCTCACCAAATCCCAGAAAGGGCGGAGTCGCGATACGCGACGGCCTTTCACCTTAGGCCATCACGATACACGATGACCAGGATAACCAACTGATGACGCGTGTCCACCACGTGGCGACATGTGGCAAATGTGGCAGGCCACATAGTGAAACGTGGCACTCCCTTAATATAATGAGTCATCGCGATACGCGATGGGATGAAATTTCAGCCTATATAAAGGGGGTCACGGCACTTCTCACTTCATACCAACTCACCTCTCTCTCTCTATACCTCGGTTTTCGTGTCCTCGACCATATAATTATATCCTTGGAAAATGTGCCCAAAACCGACTCGCCTCGAAGTACGTGCCGACAAGTCCAGACAACTGGTGTGCATCGTTTTGCGTACCAAGCATTGTAGGATATAGATAATTGTGTTTCTTAAGCTTTTACCTACAAGGAGTTTAGTCAAATAGTGTTTCTTCATAACTAAGAAACATAAGATATTATATGCAAAGGATATAATTGACGTTTCTTCTTGAAGAAGAAACCTATCATAGACATTTCTTCTTGAAGAAGAAACATAGCACATGATTGGCAAATAAAGAGAATGATTTCAAATTTAAATATTTTATTCAAATAAACGATCAATCAAGGTTTAAAGCTATCAAAACCAGATTAAAGATCTGTAGCCAGATCAAGAGACGATCCGAGTATTTTCAATAAACCTATTTTATTATAGGTTAATCACCATTCATTCACAAATGTTTCAAACGAGATCACCACATCATTCAGAACAGACAATCACAGGTGAATACATGTAACCTTTTAAATCAGTCAAGATAAACGGTTGTTTATTTTAACAAAGTCAGTCATATATGAGTTTACGTGGACTCTAACATAAAGATTTAAGTGATTACGTGATCCCTAATTTACAAGATATAAAATAATAGCAACTCAAACGGAGTACACATGTGTGTCGATCCAAACATAATTTATCTAGTCTATCAATCAAGGCTATGTGGCCGCAGACTAGTAGTCATAATATAGTTCTTAAATGGGCGTCTATTCTCGGAGAACTGTAATTGTGTGTGTATGCCAGTGATACAAATCCCGGAAGTAAGAGACGTTTCCGTTGAGCTTGTACAGAAAACTATCTTGAAATTCTAAGAAATATTTATTAAATGTTTTGTTTTTTTGAGACAACGACTCACCAGCATATCGCTAAAATATTTTCCCCCAACATTTTAGGAAATAAAGTTAGCACAAGTAGCAAGGAATTATAATCATTCATGGAGTTAGATGCTCACAAGGAACAGATGACTCAATTTTTAATTACTAAATGTTTGCAAACAATATTTAAACAAGGTTTATAAATTAAGCATTTGGATATTTACTATCCGAGAATCTTTCCAAATAATTAAATATTTAAGAATTATAAATAAAGGTTTACAAATAAATTAATATTTCAAAATATATTAATATTTTATTATAAAATAAAGACTTCCACTAAGTAACCTGCAAACTCTGATATATTTACAAAATAGTTACCAACTATTGATCACACGTCTAGGCCCTAAGTCGGGGTGTGACAGGTAATCATTTGTGATGGCCTTTCAACAGGGCATGAACTACATACGGAACCTCAGCAGCTACATTCTGCTTCTGTATAACGAAGGAGGTAATTATTCGACATTTGACGAGCAATAATGGAAGTGAATTGATATGGTACAAAGCATTCCGTAAAACCAACTTCATGATTTTGGCGTTGAGAAAGAATTTTTGGCAAACACGGATTTTGGCAACTTCATGATTTCTTTCTATAATCGTACTTTCGTACGTACTCATTACATTACATACTTTCATGCATACATATTTCATACTAGGCATACTACATATTACTTTCCCTGTCGATTCGTGCAATATTCGAAGATCGTTCACGCACTGACAAGAATTTATTCATAAGATGCATGCATACTATCACATCAATCATTATAGCATACGCTTACCAATTAAGGTGAGCGTATTAACGTTCACATTGAGTATAGCATACGAACTGGCCTTTAACGAATGATCATAACGAATGACCATTTATAATGAACGAACCTTATAACGAATGAGGGTTCATTCATTATCTCTCGGTAATGAAGGACATAACGAATTGCTTAACGAATGAAGCTAATTTGTTATTTTTCCTTAACAAACTGGCATAACGAATGAGGTTAATTGGTCATCTTTCCTTTACGAATTGCGTAGCGAATTCGTCATTCGTTCTAGGGTTAGGTCAGAGAATGTTAGAAACATTCTCAGACATCTTATTCCTCGTATGCCGCCTTTCCGGCGCAGTGGCCGGAAAAACGTATTTTACCCCATTTTATACCGATTTTCCACGTTTTTCGTCCCGTTCGATCCAGGTCATAGTTAGGGTGACCCCTAAGCTCATATTTTGATCGGTTTATACCCGATTCCATCCGGATCTCATGACTTTAATAGTTTAGGTTGTCGGCTCGTCGTTTCATGACTAGATCTAGCGGGTTTGGATCCATACAATATCATACTATCATTACCTCGGGTCGACTCGGTTCTTTTTCTTGGTTTCGGTTAGAGAAAGAGGGAAGTATGAGAGAGAGCTTAAGTGTGTGTTTTGGATGGTGTAAGGAATGGGTGGAATGAATAGATTAGGGAGTAATTTTTGGTTTATATATTATGGGTCATGGGCTTAAGACCATGGTCTTTTCTTCCTTCATTTTTAATCCAAATCCATTTCCCATATCTATTTAACCCAACACAAGCCCAACTCGTAATAACTAATATTAATATTTTATTAACCGAAACTGGAAACGGGATGTTACAGAACATATCTAGTAGTGCTAACTGCTTCAGCCCAAAAATATAAAGGTAGCCCTAAATTAGAAAACATGGATATGTTAGCTTTATTTAAGGTCATGTTCTTCCTTTCTACTACTCCATTCTGATGTGGCTGCCTTGGAATGTTGAATTGCCTAATGATGCCATTGGAGATACAAAAAGTATCTAGCACTTCATTCTTGAATTCATTTGCATTGTCAGTCTTCGGGATTTTAACCTTTTATAACAGTTTTATCTTTTGAGTGAAAGAAGAATGTCCAAGTGAAACTTGAATAATCACCTACAATCACAAGACAATACCTTTTCTTTTCAAGACTCTGTATTCTAACTGGTCCAAAAAGGTCCATGTGCAAGAGTTTAAAACAAGCAGTAGTTTTGGATTCTTCTATGAATTTAAATGAGACATTGTGTTGTTTGCCTTTTAAACAAGCAACACAGTTTTTGTCACAGACATATTCTTTGACTGGTAGGCCTCTAACCAATATTTTATTGTTTATATTGTTAATTAGTTGTAAATTAACATGACCTAGTCTCGTGTGCCATTAGTCTGTTTCTTTGGTTGATTCTCTACTAAGAAAACATGTTTCAAGAGGAATATTGCAAACCTCATACATGTCTGCAGCGTAGACATTGCCACTCTTGTTTGCAGTTGACAAAGTGTTCTCTACAATCAAATTTTCAATTTTCATAGTACAACTGGAGTTGACAATTTTGCATGTTTTCTTAGTGAAGAAATCACCATATCCCTTATCACACATATGTGATACACTTATAAATTTTTCTATTAAGTTAACATTATCAAAAGTTAACTTGCCTGCTTTCACCTAACCCGAACAATGAACACTTCCTCTCTTATAATATCCAAAGGATACAACTCCTCCTCAATGCTTTGAATTCGGAGAGAAGAGATCTGTTCCTAATCATGTGCCTAGAGCCTCCACTATCCACATACCAAAGGCTTTCAATGCCTAGAGCCTCCACTATCCACATACCATAGGCTTTCCATGCATGTGAATGCTCTCTACAAATATAATAGAAATTTGTTAGAAGAATTAACCCAAGCCATGTTGGTCTTTGTTGCTCATTAGAGGAAAACATGTCTATTTTATGTTGGATATTCTTTACAAGATTCATCAACTGTTTCTGATTTTCCATCAACAATTTAATCTCAGCATTTTATGAAACTGCTAATGGATTACTTGAAACATTAGTTTTGTATGGTAATATACTTGTTGGTGGAACATCGATTACTTAAACAATTCTTAAAAAAGGAATGTTTTTAATGCCATAGTAACAGGTGTTCCAACAGTCTCAAACTGTACTTTCTTCTTGGGTGTAGAACTTTGATTTGTAATGAAGACATCAGGTGTTTTGACAATTTTCTTGGGATGAACAGCTTTCAAAAGTTTACAATCATCAGTCAGATGATTGTTCTTTTTGCATACATTACTTGTATTTGGAAACAAAGGTTTCTTTTGAGCATTTTTTGATTTCTTCTTGTTAGTTGAATGAATTTCAGTTTGAAGAAAATTTGAATCATTTTTTTTAACTTGAGTAGCAACTGATCTAGGAGAAAATGCAGGTGAAGTTGCAATTAGTCTATTTGATTCAACTCTCATTGAAACAATCGATGGAACATTAGCTGTTTGAGATGAAATAACTGTGTGGTATTCATAACAGTTCTTTTGATTAAATCGTCAGTTGTTCCTGAAATTATCAACGGAATGTGATCATATTTTGACCTTATACTATCAAAGCCATTGATAGTAACTTTTTTTATTGCATTGAGTGAATCAGTTGTTTGATGCCAATTACCAATTCCATCTTGAAACATGAGTTTGGCAGAGTCATCCAAGTTTTGAGAACCTTGTGATGAGTGTTTATCAATAACTGATCTGTGCTCACTCAATTCAGGAAATGAGATTGGTTTGGACCCTTGTGATGCATCATTTGTTTGATACTAGTTTCCCATTTCATCTTGACTAGCATGTTTTAATGAAACAACACTTGGCAAAACAACTTATGGAACTTGGTTATGAAATATTGCTTCTTCCTCAAGTTCATCAGCACAATTATAAGGGGTAATAGGAGCATAATCTTGAGGTGGCTCAGTATGATTATATCCAATATCTAACTTCACATTGTTGCTTAATTGCTTACTTAACAACATTTGAAATCATTTGTTGGATTCAATCCATTTACCACAATATACTTAAGTTTACTCTTAAGATTTGTTGCATTCATTGTACTTTTTCAATACATTCTCTGCATATGCATTTTTGTTTGACAAAACATGTTTTAATTTCAAAATCTCCTTTATTTTTTATTACAAGTTAACCTTCAAATCATTTATGGATTTTGAAACTACTGATTCAAGTTCAGCAACTTGTTTTATCAGTTTTATATTTGCAAATTTAATTTTTAAAATGAATGATGTAGTTATTAGAGCATAACTTTTGGCAAATCTCATATGTTACCTCATTAGCAGCAATTTGAAGTGCTTTTGCGTCAGCAGTTTGTGAATCAACTGAAACATCACTTGTTATCAGCACTTGAATGATTTTATTGTTCAAATCATTTTTCATCTCCCTTTCTTCACTTGATTCTACATCAATAACCACAAGAGCTAGATCTTTTGTGGTCATTTCTTTAGGAAGACTGCTCCAATTAACAAATTCTTGTGTGAAAAAACTTGTTTTGGTGTTATCATGACTAGATGAAGATGATCCAGGTGTAGTAATTGAAGCATCTTGAACATGTGTGTTAATGGGTTGCATGGAACGAGGTTGAACAATCTTCATTTGCTTCATTGGTTGGGGCATGGGTGAATACTGATACTAATACTAAGGACCAGTATTAGGCATTGAAGAGGTTTGAGCAAAGCGAATTGTGGAATGGTTATTGAAGGGTTGTTGTTGAGAATGAGGATGGAGAGTTGAACTTGGAAAGGTTATTAAAGGCTGAACATGATTGGGACTTGACTGTGACTGAGTTCTGCATTCCCATGCAAAGTGTCCTAGTCTACCACACTTATGGCATGTCATTTTCACCTTATCGTAACATACTTTGTCCTGTTATTGATTCCAGGGAATTTCCTTCCTGAACTTTTGTAGAACTTGTTTGTCGTGCCTATCAATAACGCCAAGGAGTTCAGAATCTCCATTTCCTCCAGATCAATTGGATCTATGTGTTGCAAATCTTCCATAATGAATAAGAGATTGTCTGACAAATATGGAATTCTCTTGACCAAAAACTGCTTATTTTCAAATACTAAATCAATACATGTTTTTATATCTATGTGATAGTCATAACTTTGTTCAGCTGTTTGGACATATTGAGTCTCTTGACATAGAAGTGTTGATCTTAAGGTATAATCATCAGTTGATTTACCATTAGTGATCAACTTCTTCTTTTGACATATTTCCCTTTCAATGGTAAGTAGCATGTCATTGATGGTTTGGTTAATTTGTATATGTTTTAGTTCGTTTATTATTCAGTTTAATCGTTTATTCTAGAACTTTCGTTACTTCATACGTGTATTATTGAATTTCAGGTCATAGGTGTTAAAGTACTCAATTTGGACATGCTATGACATGGTATGAAGACCCAGGATGCACGCGAAACGAGACAAGATATTAAGTTTGTTGGTAACAAGACCCATCGGGGTACGCGATGGGCTTGCTGAGGACCCATCACGTACCGCGATGGGTTGTTAAATGACGTTGACTTCTGGTCCATCACGATACGCGATGGACCAGTGAAGACCCCATCGCGAGACGGGAAAATTAGTTTTAATCATATTCTTCATGATAAACAACCCTAACTCTGTTTTAACAAAGAAGAGGTGATTCCAACGGCTCCAAGAAGCGATTTTCACCATCCTAGCTCGTGCCAAGACCTCACGCATGATCCATATCATCCGTATCAAAGATTTAACGATGTCAAGACCTCACGCTAATCTCCTAGAATCGCACCCGGGATGTATAGTTTGTAATCTTAATAGTTTTTCTCATGTGACTAAGAACATTCTTGTATGATTGTTGATGATTGGTATATAATTATTGATGTTTGGTATTTCTGCATGTTCAATCGGTTTAGGTTTACGCTAGTCTGAACGATTTGTTACCAGTTGCTAGATAATTGATCATATGACAGTTTGGTTAGATTGAATACGATAAAACATACAATTTCCCTTAACTGAGTCACACTAGCAAGGACTGTTTGATAACTAGTGCCGTGTGTATAGTGATTGTTGATTTCTAAGGTTTTGTTTGATTGATCAGTCTTTAGTTAATCGTTAATAATTAATCTGTAGGTTGCATGAGATAACTGTAGGTTGCTTAATTGAATTCCCGGGTGTGATTTTCTTTGTTAATTGCTTGAAACTTGTTTACTTGTTTGTTACTTAGTTCACTAAATTCACTTTAATTGCTTGTGTGATCAGCACTAAAAACCAGTTACTTCATAATCTTAAGTCTGTACACGAATTGCATTGACTACATACTCCTGGTGGATATGATACCTTAATTATCCTATCTAGGTAGTTTAATTAGGTTTTTGATTGACTTGATCGACGGTCATCAAAATGGGGCCGTTGCCGGGGAGTTAGTGCGCTTAGTGTTTTTCGTGCTATTTGATTTTTGTGTTTATTTTAGTTCAAATTTAGTTTTTAATTTTCAGTTTTTAGTTTAAATTTTATTTTTCTATTTTACGCGGGTTGTGTTAGTTGTGCAGATTACAGGTTTATGCGCACCCGCCATTCGGGCCGACAGTCACCATTAATTTTCGATCCAGAAATCGAAAGGTTAGCCCGGCAGAACCGAGTTCAAAACAAAAATTCAGGGATGGAAGATCATAACCAAAACCAAAAACCAAAACCAAAACGAAAACCAGAACGAGAACCAGAACCAAAACCAAGACCCACTCCCACAAAATAATACGTTTCACCCAGATAACATACCTCCACCACCAAATTTCAATAACCAAAACGATCAAAATAATCAAAACGCCCAAAATCACTCAGCTCGTGCTTCCAGAACCCGCAACAAAAACCGAAGCCGAAACCTAAATCGAAACCTAAACCTCAACTTTGACTAAGCTGGACCATCAGTTCCACAGAATACCCCAACCGCAGAGTTAGGATAAATATCGATGATGTTCAATCTAGTATTCCGACAGACGATAAAGAAGAGGGGGATAATAATAACCGGAACGAGGATTTTGAGATTGAGAACGAGGTAGATTGATGGGTTAGGAGAAATTGGTCGGTTATGATAATTGGGATGAAGAGGTAGAAGAACCAGTTAATCGAAGAAGGGCTGAAGCAGTAAACAGAAACGGAAGGGGTCGAGACAGGGTGAATCGGGTGGAACGGCCCGAAAGAGTTCGTGGTATTCAGGTTAACAGGGGCGGTTTGGCGAACCCCCGGGGGGGGGGGGGGGCTAAGGAGGAATTATATGCCCCGGTTCATGGTGTCAACAGTCGGTTCAGACCGGTTATTTCGGATAGAGCATCCCCGTTGGTACCACAGGAACGAGTGCTGGGGCAGCAAGCTTTTTTGTCTCGGCCATCATACATCATCATTGTTCCTCATTTACACAGGATGGCTTCGGAGGACCCGTATTCTCACTTGACCGATTTTTTGGCCATTTGCGGATCCATTGGTGATGGTACGTTTGATCAAGATGAGGTCCGGTTGCGATTATTCCAGTTTTTCCTAAAAGACAAAGCAAAACTCTAGTTTAATTTGCTACCGATGCACAGTATTAGAAATTGGGCCGAGATGCAGCAGGTGTTTCTAAAGAGTTTTATTCACAGTCAAAGACCAGCGTGGCCTATTCGGAAATTCGCAACTTTTCACAGTTATCTGGCGAATTATTCCATGATGCCTTTACCAGGTATAAAGATATGATCAGAAAATGCCCACATCACCAAATCGAGTTGTGGTAACTGGTAAAGTGTTTTGTTGATGGTTTGACATACGAGGACCGAAAGCATTTTATGGCCTCGTGTAACGGTCAGTTGCTGAATCAGCCTGAGGAGGATGATTGGGATTTTTTGGAGTTTATGTGTGAAGATTCCAAGTCAGAAGCAGCAGCTGAAAGACGAATACGTGGTAATTCCTCCAGGTCAGTTAAGTCAGTCACGAGTGAGTCTGAAAGAATTGCTGAGTTAGAGCGTGAACTGGCTGGGTATAGAAAGGGTAAAAAGAAAGAAGTCAGGAAAGTTGGTGTTAAGTTCCCGGTTTGTGAAGATTGTGGTGAACTACTGGCATAAGGCAGAAAATTGCCCCGATTTTTATGATGACGAGGAGGACGATACTGAAGAGGTTAACTATGCTTACGAGGATTCCAAACGCCAAGGGTTCATTTCGAACACATATCACACGGGCTTGAGGAATCACCCGAACTTTCGTTACGGGAACGCGTCTTCTCAGTTGAACCCGAACTTTCAGGAGTCGAGCCAGAACAGATCGCAGGGTAATTACCGCCAGAGCGGTTATCAGCAGGGTTCGTATAATCAGAATCGTGGATATAACAAAGACGGTAACCGGGGTGGTAATTCTTCGGGTAATCAGAATCAGCAAAAAGGGTCTTCGGGGAATTCGGATGTGTCGGTGCACTCAAAGTTGGATGCGTTGTTGAAAGTCATGACTGATCATAAAACCGAAACGAAGCAACAGTTCGAGTTATGGGATAAGTCGTCAGAGGCAATGATGAAGCAGATTGGTCAGCTCGCTACAGACATGGCAAAGTTACAGAAGAACGCGGGCCAACTCCCGAGCGACACCACAGTAAACCCGAGCCACTACAGCTCGAGTTCAAAAAAGCACGTTAACCAGGTAAGTATTTTACGTATTGATAAAAAAGTATGATAATAAAGTTAGGATTCCACCACCATTGGTTGAGGGGGTGGTGGAAGAGATTGATGAAAATCTCGTCAGTGATGACTAGCCGGAACCGGTAAAACTAACTGAATCTTATAAAAATGAAACTAAAATGAATAAATCGGTTCTGAAGGATGACACCAACAACTCTAAGGCAAGGAGTAGGTTAAAACCGTTCCCTATCCCGATGCTTTGTTAGCGCCATCGAAGGCGAAAATGGCATCAAAACAAGGCCCGCAACAAGAAAAAATGTGGGAACGTTTAAACAAGTAAAAATTAACATTCCTCTTTTAGATGCCGTAAAACAAATTTCCGCCTATGCTAAGTATCTGAAGGAGTTGTGCACACAGAAAAGGAGTCATAAGATTCCTAAACAGATTGATTTTATCGATAACGTAAGTACAATTATTTCGGGTGCTCTTCCACCCAAGATACAAGATCCGGGAAAGCCTATTATACCCATTCAAGTGGGTGATTTTAAAATGACTCGGGTGCTTCTTGATCTTGGAGCTAGCATCAGTATTCTCCCGGGAAGTCTATACAATCAGTATGACTTTGGCCCGCTGCGGGTAGCTACTACCACGGTTGTCTTGGCTGACCAGACAACGAAAATTCCCCGAGGAATACTGATTGATGTTATTGTTAAGGTGGAAGACTTTTATTTTCCAGTTGACTTTTTGGTCCTCGATTATGTTTCAGGTGAAAGGACCAAACAGCCTACAGTTATCCTCGGTAGACTCTTTTTGGCTACCGCGAATGCCAACATTAATTGCAGAAATGGTACAGTTGACATGGCATTCGGTAACCGTAAGCTGAGGATTAAGCTGGAGATAATTCTACGGTCGATGACGAGTGCTTCATGGCCGATGTCATTGGCGAGTGCATCCCGCTATACGACTCTGTCGTCAGCACGAATGGCACAGCGGAGACGTGTTTTGTGTTTGACAGGTTACAAGTGGAAACAGACAAGTTGCTGGAAGATGAGGAGAAACGGATGGAGATCGCAGCTGTGCGAGGAGACCGCCCACCATGGTCAGTTCAGGTGGAACCGCTTCCCGAGAATATTGATACCGGGTAGAAACCATCAATGCTAGAAGCACCGAAAGTCGAGCTAAAAGTGCTCCAAAAGCTTTTAAAATATGCTTTTATTGGTAAGAATAATACATTGCCTGTTATTATAGCTTCTAATTTATCAGTTGAACAGGAAAATGCTTTAATGGCGGTGCTAGTTGAGCCTAAGGAAGCAATTGGATGGACGATAGTGGATTTTAAGGGAATCAGTCCCTCAATTGTGATGCACAAAATTTTAACAGATCCGACTGTCAAAGCCGCACACGATGCTCAGCGGAGGTTGAACACGAACATAAGGGAAGTAGTGAAGAAAGAAGTGCTGAAATGGTTAGATGTTGGGATTATTTTTTCTATCTCAGACAGCACATGGGTGAGCCCGACACAAACAGTACCGAAAAAGGCGGGCATCCAAGTCGTCAAGGACGACTCAGGTAATGAGGTCGCCACCCGGCCGGTAACCGGGTGACGTATTTGTATTGGTTATAACGCGATAACATCGAAAGATCACTTTCTGCTTCCGTTTATCGATCAAATTATTGAAAAGCTATCAGGTCAGAAATTTATTGCTTTTTAGATGGTTATTCCGGGTATAACAAGATAGCTATTCATCCTGAAGATCAGGAGAAGACCACGTTTACGTGCCCATATGGCACATTCGCGTTTAGGCGAATTCCATTTGTGCTATGTAACGCCCCCGACACCTTTCAATATGCATGATGATTATCTTTTCAGATATGGTGGGGGAGTCTTTAGAAATCTTTATGGATGATTTTTCAATTTTTGGCACATCTTTTTGTCATGTTTAAATCAACTCAAAAGAGTTTTGAAAAGATGTGTTGAAACGAACTTGGTTCTTAGTTGGGAAAAGAGCCATTTTATGGTCCAAGAGGGAATTGTATTGGGCCATGTTGTGTCGAGTCGTGGGATCGATGTAGACCGGGCTAAGGTCCAAGTCATTTCTACTCTACCTCATCCCACCAATGTCAAAGGCATTAGATCGTTTCTGGGGCATGCAGGGTTTTATAGACGGTATATTAAGGGTTTTAGTGATATTACCAAACCCTTATGTAATTTATTACTTAAAGATGCCCCGCTTGACTTTAATGATGAACGTGCTAAGGCCTTTGACATTCTGAAATTGAAATTAGTTGAAGCCCCGATCTTGCAATCACCCGATTGGAGTTTACCTTTTGAAATAATGTGTGATGCAAGTGATTATGCGGTCGGGGCTGTTTTGGGTCAACGGGTTGACAAGAAACCCGTTGCTATATACTATGCAAATAAAACCCTCTCGGATGCTCAATTGAATTATACCACAACCGAGAAGGAGTTACTAGCAATAGTATATGCTCTAGATAAATTCCGGTCTTATATTTGGGGTAGTAAAGTCATTATATTTTCTGACCATTATGTTGTCAGGTACCTCATGGACAAAAAGGATGCAAAACAGAGGCTTATCAGTTGGGTTTTGCTGCTGTAGGAATTTGATTTAGAGATTCGGGACAAGAAAGAAAGTGAAAATGTTGTTGCAGATCATTTGTCCCGGATTATTGTGGAAGATGGAAACTTGGACGGGTCCATTAACGAGTCTTTCTCAGATGAGCATATTTTGTCAATTTCACAAAATCCTTGGTTTGCTCATATTGTTAATTTTAAAGTTTCAGGTGACTTACCAGAGCATTGGCCAAGAAGAAAGAAGAAACAGTGGATTTCACAAGCCAAACAATACATTTGGGATGACCCGGACCTATTCAAGATTGGTGCCGATCAGATGATCAGACGATTCATACCCGAGGAGGATGTCAGATCGGTGTTGGAACACGCACATTCGTCTACGTGTGGTGGTCACTTCAGTGTCCAGAAAACCGCTCGAAAAGTTTTAATGAGTGGTTTCTTTTGGCCATCATTGTTTAAGGATGCTCACGAGTTCGCGACACACTGTTTAAAGTGTCAACAACTCGGGAGTATTTCTAAGAGGGACGAGATGCCTTTGACCCGATCCTAGTTGTTGACATTTTTGATGTTTGGGGGATCGATTTCATTGGCTCGTCGAATTCTAACGGTAACTTGTATATCCTGGTGGCTACCGATTGCGTTTCTAAATGGGTTGAAGCGATAGCCACTAGGACAAATGATCACATAGTCGTTTGTTGTAGGTTCCCATCTGGATCTACACAAGAGTATCTCGTAACACGAGGGTGCGAATCCCCTACATATACAATACAAGTGTTTACACGAGCAATACGTAAATGACACGCAAAACACACAAACACAAAGGAATACTTGTTATATTGCGATATCGATAACCAAAGACACCAAAAACGTAATACCAAATGTCACAAAACACAGCTGTCTAAAGTTCATACAAAATAGCCGAAGTTAGGGAATATATATAACGACAACTTCGCCTAATATGCTAGGCGAAGTTTTCCCTAACTTCGCTATCCCACAAGTTGGCCTAACACTAGCAAACTAACAAGTTCAACCAGATAAGAACAATGTAACGATTATAGACACGATAAACACGAGATAAATGAACTACCGGCATCATGCATCAACAGACTCCCCCTTGGCACTAGCCTCATATCTCTAACATCTTTCGCGTGTCTCGTAATCCAAAAATCACGTACCCACCGTCTTCAAGCATGAACGCCCTGTCTCACGCAGACAGAGACCACCCTCTGGTACTTCTTTGCTTCGTCTTTCCACGCATGAATATAGAAAATCTTCTTATCATTGAGTACTGAAAATCAGCTTGAGACAAATTAACCAATTGCATGGGATCATACACTCTCAAGATCTCCTATTCGTCTTCATCTTCCATCATAGCTTCAGCAATTTGGCAATCAACATACCACCACTTGAGATCCTTCAACACATCCTGTGGCATAAGCTTCATAGGAACCTCTTTCAAATAACGAATCGGCTTGTATATCATCACCATCTAGGGCTTGCCATCAGCCCGCATACCTCGTTCCTTGTCTTCAACCAGCTTCCTCTTTTGAGGCTTAAAAAGCTCAAAATTTTTCTCCTTAACAATCTCCTTCAACACTATCTTTCCAACTCATCTCGCAAAATCATCATCACTTCTATTTATCAATTTCAACCGAGCCAAATCTTTCACTTCACACTTAGGAAAAGTTTTAAGCGATCTCAATGCCTTAGCAAAATATTTAATCCCGTCATATTTTTTTATCACAAACAACTTTAACTGCTCATCATACAACCAGCAAAAATAGCTTTCTTAGATTCACCATAACCCTTGATATTATAACTCTTCTTGAACATCCCGGGTACTACAGGCTTCTTAGTTTTGATGAACCACTGAGCACAGCCTTCTTTCCACCTAGGCTACTCCTCCCACTCAGAGTCGCCCGACACATTTTCATCTTGAACCAGATTCTCTTGATCAACACTTGGAATATCATGCTCAACATCATCATCAATATCTCTCCTTCCTCTAACCCACTATCGATCTCTATCTGTTCACCAATTTTCTCTATCTCACTAACAGTCAGCACATCATCACCCAACTCATCCTCATCATCAACAACCACTGTCTCACCACCTGCACTACCCGATGGACCAGCAAACTCCCCCTGAGATGTGGAAGCTCCAAGAGTTTGTTCAGTTCTTGGCAGCTCACCACCTGCATCTTTCGATGCATTGGGATCATCATCTTTGTCCTATCTTTTCTTCGTTCATAAATTATCATCCTTTCAACTCGACTCCCTCTGAGATGCAAAGAACTGTTTTAGCTTATCAAACAACTTACCATGCTCAACAAGAAGTACAGTCTGAAGTTGATTCTCTGCCACCAAACGATTAATAGCTTGAGTTTGAATAACATTCACTCTTAACAGTGCAGCAACCACCCTTTCAAGAGCCGCAATCCTCTCAGAATCAGACAAATTAGGATCAAAATCAAAGTTCATGTGAGAAGTATCCTGAGCGTACGGTGGTGGAATTTCCAATCTTACAGGAATATCAGATGTCGGCTGTATAGTAGCTGTGGGTGAAATTGAAACAGACAACCCGGCAGTAGCTACCAATGTGGACTCAACAAACCAAGCGACCACTTCTGATGGAGTAATAGTAGGGGTGGTAAAGAAACAATCTCCGGTGCTGACAATTGGACCGTAGATGGAGCAATACCAGATGGTGCAGATACTGGCACCAAAGGTATACTCGAGGTCACCAGCAATGGATCAGCCGAAGAAGGAGGTAACATAGACATACCAGATAACGATGGTGGAGAAAATGTACTACACTCTAACTTTCACCAACTTTTCCCTTCTTTGATCTTCGTACCAAACGATACAACTCCTCCTTATAATCCGATTCACCATCATCTGAGTATTTCTTCCGTTTACCCTGAATTCTATCTTGTCTGACAAGAACTCTTTGTTCTTCAACAGCGTCATCAGTGGAGGAATCAGATAAATTTCCCTTAGAATCCTCCACAGAGGCAACAAACGGACCCACATCCACACCAAAGACTGCAGCTATTGAGGCCTGAAGTTCAGCAGGATCTACCGTACCCATATCAAAGAAACCTTGCCCACCAAAGGCAACTTCAAGATCAACCTGTTCTGCAGGAGCTGCAACTGGATCAACAAGAGGTGCTTGATGTACCACGGGTCGTGGTTGAATCACAGGAGGTGATTGAGGGATATCAACATGTTGCAGGGCTGGATCATTAAATTCATCTTCTGGTGGAGCAACATAAGCAGGATTCACTAAATAACCAAACAATGTTGTGTGCCTTGGCCTAATTTCAGGCTTGCTTCGCGCACTGGATGACTTACATTGTGCAAAAATCCTCTTGCTTATACTTTCAACATAGGAGATAGGATGACGTTGTGGCAGATTAGGAGCAACATGATTAACAATCATCTGTAAGAATCTAGGATACATTAAGAAATGTTCCCGAGCCACAGCTCTCCGCTGACGATCAATTTCATAAAATACCATCTGACCGAAACTATACGGCTTGTTGTAAGGCAATGCGGTCATTGCAGACTGCATCATTGCACCCATACCATCAGAACCAGCCTTGCGAACGGACATGCACACTATCAACACGTGCATTAAAAAATGCCACTGGTCCAACAGAAAACCCTTTCGACGTTGAGAGTCGTCCAACGGACCCGAATACCCATTCAAAGAAAAGCTCTGTTTCTAAAAGTAGCTGAAAACTCAGTAGGATCCTGATTGGTTTTAACTCCAAACTGTAAGGCTTCCCTGATTTGATTCGCCGAGAACTGTACTACTTGCTTGTTCACAGTAGCACGCATTACCGGTGGTTCAACCCGAAAGTCATATTCCACCGTCCTCCAAAAGTCTTCAATGTTAGGGAGAGATCTCCGTATATCCTTCAGTTCCACGACTATCCGGATCCAAAGTATTGTACATCTTATGACCCGAAAACAACTGTCTCTTGTCACCGCTGCCTTCATCACCACCTGTACCACCAGCACCAGCCACAGCAGCCATACCTGAATAAACAAACGAGCTAAGTTACATAACTAGTGCATACAGCGTTTAACTTCGCAAGGACGATAGAGGCGAAGTTATGGCTGTAGCAAAGTTGGGAACTTCGCGTGAAACATAACTTCGCTAGGTATGGAGAATAGTTACGCAGTTCTGTACCCAAGTGCATTGTAAACAAGCGAAGATGAAGACATTAGACACAAGTGTTTATGCAGCGAGGTTGTTATATGAGCGAAGTTAAGATTAACTTCGTCGCATAAACGGTGCAACAGTAATCACCCAGTAAAACTGACATTGTGGTGCAGAAAATCAACAACAAGATATAAATTAGGATCCTAAATAGGTTAACGAACCTTTATCGCACACGAGAAACGGATTACAAAGAGATTGATTCACAGATTAAGTTCGCCGAGGGTTTAAGAAACAAAGGTTTGACTAAGTTTGACCTGAATCTGTCAGTTATATAGTTTAAAAACCCAGGGGTGAAGTTATGGTAACTTCGCTCAAGTAATTAAGTTTGCCAGAAAGGTAACTTCACCGCAGCGAAGTTAATTGTCTAAACCAATCAAAATTGAGTAAATAAACTTTCTACCAACCGTTAAAAAAAAAGATAAAGTAAAATATAATAAGATAAAGGAAGGACGGGATCAAATTTCAGTCTTTTAGAAACCCAGCATCTTTATAAAAAGATCCGAATAGGAATGATACTGATTAAGAGGCTGTCACACGGATTCATGTTCAGCGTTATTATGACATAGAGAAACAGGTTGTAAGCAGGTATAAAACTTAATATGGTTTTCACTGCTTCTGTGATACGGATTAAGTTCAATTAGGCTCAAAAGTTAGATGGACATCACTTGAGAAGTTGTGATGCCTCCTATCTATTCTTAAGGCATATTTGGCTTTCCCAAGATCACACCGATTTGACTTCGACCCGTAGTGTCTAATCAATCATTATACACGAGTCGTCTCTTCGACACTTTCAAATTGCTTTCACAAAACTCAGTCTATGCTATATCTTCGATATTTGTGACTTGATTAACTTAGTAAGACATAATATATTTTTTTTACTATGACGAATGCCTGCAAGTCCCCAATCTGGATCATTGCAGAAAAATAGCACAATCTTCGCGGGGATCAAGACACACACGGCCTCGTGTATGACTGGGTAATCACTTTTCTGCCTATCATTCGGAGAGAGATATGTGGAGACATGCACATTTCAAAATGACTCTCCACAGTAAATCTAGTAGTTTTAGTTTGTATCACTTCTACTTTTACACAGCATAGAAAGCTATCATAACATACATTGACTTTTCTAGAGTTTTTTAGGCCTAATAACTTCACTGTTAAGGCACTCAAAATCAGTTTATCTATCACTTTCCAAGGTTGGATCAATTTTCACATGTAACATCAATTTTGAAACTTCTTGCGAAGTTATAGACTGAAGAAGTATATCATTTCCCAAAAAAAATAAATATATTCAGACGCCCCAATCATTCGAAGTCTTTAGGTAAACGGCTATCCTAAAGATCCAGTGGATCAGCAGGACCAACCACATACGAATATGTGTCCCTCCGAATAAGTATAATCGACATAATTTTCAGTGAAGGAATAAAAATTCATCATAAACCGCCCCGGTTGCTTTCAGTTATTAGGTTAATGGCTATCCTTACTGTCTACAAGTAGATGTAAGGACGAAACATATTCAAGAATATGTCCTTCAAACTTAAGTTACCGACATAATTTTCAGCGATAGTGATGTTTTTTTTTAAATAAAAACACAATGAAAACAAGGTTACTCGGGACTGATCATCCCATTAAGCTCAACAAGGTTTTGAAAACGGAGTCGGTCAAACGCTTTTGTAAAAAGATCGGCAAAATTATCCAGTGAATCAACCTTTTCAAGCACAATTAATTTCTTCTCAGCACAATCTCATATAAAATGATGACGAATGTCAATATGTTTAGCTTTACTATGTTTAACAGGATTGTTAGTTACTGAGATTGCAGCAGTGTTATCAATGAAAATAGGAGTTTGAATGAAATTCAGACCATAATCGTGCATTTGTTGTTGTATCCATAAAACATGGGAGCAGCTGTTCGATGCTGCCATGTATTCTGCTTCGCAGGTGAATATGGCTACTGAGGTCTATTTCATGCACTGCCATGACACCAATCTTCCTCCAAAAAACTGACAGCCACCTGTTGTTGATTTCCTATTCTGATTGCATCCTCCATAGTCGGATTCGGTGTATGCTACCAGATCCAGATCTCCTCCTTTTGGGTACCAAAGACCCAACTTGGGCTTTCCTTTAATATACCGCAAAATCCTCTTCACTCCCTTCATGTGTGATTCCTTGGGGTTGGCCTGAAAACGAGCACAAAGGCAAACTGCAAACATAATATCAGGTCTAGAAGCAGTTAAATACATTAAAGAACCTATAATTGCTCGATACTAAGTGGGATCCACATCTTCATCACTTTCTGAACCAGCACCCAGTTTGTGGTTGACACAGATTGTAGTGTCAAACAGGGTGGAGTCGTCCATCTTAAAACGGTTGAAGACATCGTGAACATATTTAGTTTGGTGAATGAACATGCCATCCTTATTCTGATCTACCTGTAGACCCAAAAAGAAAGTTAATTCCCCCATGGCGCTCATCTCAAACCTTTTCTTCATGACTGCTTCAAACTCCTGACATAGAGATTTTTTAGGCAGCAAAGATGATGTCGTCTACATAGACCTGGACTAGAAGAAAGTCACTCCCATTCCTCTTTACAAACAATGTACTGTCGATCTTTCCTCTCTCAAACCCATTTTCCAGCAAGTAATCTGACAGAGTTACGTACCAAGCTCGTGGGGCCTGATGTAGGCCATATAATGCTTTACTGAGCTTGTACACATGATCAGGGAAGTCTGGGTCAGGAAAACCCGGAGGTTGCTCGACATATACTACTTCATCGACTTTTCAATTTAGAAACGCACTTTTAACATCCAGTTGAAACACTTTCATCTCTTTGTGTGCAGCAAAGGCCAGGAACAGTCGAATTGCCTCCAATATTGCCACAGGAGCAAATACTTCATTGTAGTCTATCCCTTCCTATTGGTTAAACCCTTTGACAACTAATCTTACTTTGTTACGAATGATTACCCCTTTCTCATCTCTCTTGCATTTGAAAACCCACTTAGTACCGATTGCGGTCACATCTCGTGGTTTTTCAACCAACCGCCATACTTCCATTTTGTCAAACTGTGTCACTTCTTCTTGCATGGCTTCTACCCATGAGCTATCCTTTAATACCATCTGATAGCTCTTTGGTTCAATCTGACTGATGAAGTAGGCATACAAGAATTCATTCATAATACCAGTGTCTTTAATGCTTGCATACACACAGGTGTTTTCCTCCACACTTCTTCTGGTTCGCACACCATCGGAGGGGTTACCGATCACATTCTCCAGGGGATGATTCTTGTGGATCTTAGTAGTTTTAACGGGATCCACTTGTAAGTTTTCTTCAAGATTCGAAGAGAGTTCATCTGAGATGTGTTGAGTGTGAAACGGATTGAAAAAATCATCTTCATTTGAGGTAGCAGGCGATTCAACGACATTAGGAGTGGTAGTTTGTTTTTCTCTACATTACGGACGATGCATGATGGTCTCTTCTTCATCGAATAGCATCCAAGTGGCCATTCTTTCATATGTTCCTGCAAAATCCAAGTAAGGAAAATTAAAATATTTAAATAATTTATCATAGTCGAAAGCCTCTACCGGTCCCATGCTAGGATTTGGTGGTTTATAACTGGTAATGTCAGTGTTACAGACCACCTCAACCCTGGTGTTCGATAGGTTAAAGACTCTTCTGTTGGGTGTCCCAACAACGTAGCCTACGAGAATACCCTCGTCAGCCTTCTCACCAAACTTTGAGTTATTCTTTAAAATCGAACATGGGGATCCAAAAGGTTCAAGACCTTTTAGGTTAGGCTTTCTACCATGCATAATTTCATAGCAGGTTTTATTCAATCTTCTAACAGTTAAAACACGATTAAGGATATAGCAGGCTGTGGCAACAGCCTCAACCCAGAACACCGCGGGAAGTTTAGCGCCTGCCAGCATAGTCCTAGCGTCTTCTATTAGTGTTCGTTTCTTCCAGTCAGCTACCCCATTCTGTTGCGGAGTATATGGTGCACTGAACTAATGTTCAATCCCTTTCTGCAAACAAAACATCTCCATTTGATAATTCTTGAATTCTGTGTCGTTGTCCCTCCTGATGAACTTGACCTTTCCCCCAACAATATTTTCTACTTTGGTAATCAAGTTGATTACCAACTGAACTGTTTCATCTTTTGTCTTCAGAAAATAAACCCATGAGTAATGTGAGTAATCATCCGTCACAACCAAGCAGTAAGACGTTCCACCTAGACTTTTGACATTTATGGGACCAAACAGATCCATGTGAAGCAAATCCAGGGTTGTGGAAATTGAGTTGACTCTTTTGGAGTGATGTGGTTTCTTGTGCTGTTTTCCTTTCTTGCATGATAAACATTGATCTTCAAAATTGAAACTTTTTAAAGGAACCCCAAGACCAGTCCATTCTTGACGATATAAATCATCTTACGAAGATGGATATGACCCATCCTTTGGTGCCACATTTCCGTCTCAGACTCCGTTGCTTTTAACAGAAGACATGATTCGTCCGTTGCGATCTCGGTTTACCGCATGTCCATTACATATGTGCCCTTCTCTCTTGGAGCTCTCATCACAATCCAGGTTTCAGGAATCTTGAAATCAGGATAAAGTACGAGTGCATCATCTTTTGTAAAGTGTACAGTGTACTCTTTGTCACATATTTGAGAGACACTCAAGAGATTGTGCTTTAACTCTTCCACGAAATTTACCTTCTCCAACCTTATTCTCCCATTTGTAACCATACCAATTCCAGCAATTTTTTCTCCACTTTCTCCTGCAAAACTAACCCTTCCTCCTTGAATAGCTTTCCAATCACGTAACAATTTCTTGTTACCTGTCATGTGCCGGGAACAGCCACTGTCGACAACCCACATGTAGTTCACAGCCATGTTTGACTGTTCCAGCCAATTAAAGAAATGGATTAAAATGGAGGGACCCAAGACCTGCTGGTCTTGGGTTGATCAAATCTATTTAACGGTATCCAACTCCTTGGCTGCCCAAAGTTCCTTTGAGGGAAGTTTCTATTTGAACTGAACGGAGGATATCTAGAAAATTGGTTATGAGTCCATCCAAACATTCTTGAGTTTCTAGCATTCTTGGATTCAAAATTACCTGATTTGTGGTTTCCTTTGAAAAATTTAGATTGGTTTCTTTGAAATCTTGAATTTGTCCAACGATTAAAGTTGGAGGCATTAGTATTATTTCCAGCATCAGTTTTAAAGTGCGTTTTATTCTCAGTTTTACATGGTCTCTTATTTCTAGAATTTCTCCTTTTCAGAGGACATTCATTTACAAGGTGTCCTATCTTGTAACACCTAAAATAACTCATGTTAGGACTACTAGTGTCCATTCGAACATTCTTTTCGGAAGTTGTAACAGAAGATGAGGCTGTGTTACTGACAGGTTGTCTAACATTGGGGGGAACAAATGGGTTTAAAGAAGATTTCTTTTCATTAAAAACATAACTCTCCCCCCGTTTGAGTAACACGACTTCATCATTTATATTGACAGAGTCGACGGAATTTGAACCTTGACTTGTGACAAGAGAATTTGTCTGACCAGATTCATTAGTACTAACGTTAGTATTGCCTTTATTGACTTTAACGGGTACCGTGTTGACTTTCACATTACCCGTTACAGTCTGATCAGTTTCAACACTCTCAAATGGCTTATTACAAGGATTATAAGTCTAATTATTATTGAAAGGTGGTGGAACCTCATTGTATCCAATTCCCTCTTTGTTTATAGGGGAACGTTGAACACTTAGGGCATGATCAAGCATCATGGAGGAATTCCTAAACTGTTCAAGCTTCCTATTTAATTCCACCACTTTTACTTGGTAATCGGCTATCTGTTTATCCTTTTCAGCTATAATTTTAGTCTTTTCTTCCACGACTTCATAGCTTAAATCGATGACTTGAATTTTCTCAGCAAGTGTGGCCTTAAGGCTTTTTATATCTTTTTCACTAGCTTTTATTTTTACCAAGAAACTATTTTCCTTATTTTTAGAATAGTGATGTTCCTCTTTTAACGTTTTTAATTCTTTATCCAAGCTAACATACTGATCACTTAAAGCAGTTAATTGTTCAGACAATTTCTCACATTGTTCACACTGAGATTCCGAACATACCTCTGAGAGGTGATCGTTCACTTCTACCATGTATGCTTGATTCTCCACTGACTCTCTGTCACATCTTCCACTCTCGATTTTCACCAAATTCGCTTGTTCAATTACTTCCTCAACTTGTATATTCCAATTATACCCACCGTTCTGTTGAGATACCATAGCCTTTATTTCATTTACTCCCCCATTCTGTTGAGTAAGCTTGTTCTGACTTCATTCGACTCTTTCATTTGTACACTCTATAGCAAAGTTTCCATTTTGTTGGCAGTTGTAGCAGCGAACCTTTGATTTGTAGAACCCCGGTCTCTCTCCAACAAACTTTCTATCAGTCTTCTTCATGAACCTCTTCACCCTTCTTACAATCATTGCCATTTACCACTGCAGATCCATTTCTTCCATGTCATAAGCATCTATCTGATCATAGTCCTCATCTAAGGTTGCAGGGTCGACTATCTTTCCTTTGATGTAATTCTCATACGAGGCGATGAAAGAGGCATAAAGAGCAAATTGTTGTTCAGCTGATTTCACACTCATAGGCATCTGTGAGAAATTCTTGCTAGAGGCACTGGCTGAGAAGTTACCAGCTGAGGACTGAGGTTTTGATGAGCTACTTCCACCCGCTACAAAGCATATGTCACCATCCATATTCATCATCATATGACCATCTTGAGTAGAGTTTGGTTCACCTCCTGAGTAATACGCAATTGATTATGATTTAGAGCTTGAGTTTGGAGACCCTTTTGCACCATACATTCCCGGATCCTGAACCTGATTAGTAGGAGTCTCTTTCCTTATCATATTTAGCTCATAATTACGTAGCTTATTGACCACCTTTTCCAAATCAAAGGTTTCAAACTCTTTATCTTCTCTGACCAAAACTGTGTATATATCCCATTTTGGTGGGAGAGCATCCAGAAGCTTTTCTAAAATTTCAGGCTCTGTGTACTTCAATGAGTAGTTATTCAGTTCTGTCATCAAGTGATAGTATCTTGTGATGATGTCAAAAAGTGACTCATTCTTAAATCCTTTGAACACCGAGAATTGAGTTTTCAACAATTTTGACTTTGAGTTACGAATCCCGACATTACCTTCATAGCGATTCTCTAACGCTTCCCATAATTCTCTGGCAGACTTGTACTTTCTGAAAGTATGTAGAATCTCTTGAGGTAGTACCATGGTGATTGCAGCTAGTGCTTTACTTTCAGTCTCAAACATTTTCTTTTCATCATCCTCCATCTTATTGTACTTCTTAAGCTGCTCTCTACCTTCAAACATAGCTGTTGGAGGAATGTATCCATCTTGAATGCAGACCTACATTTTTGCATCTTGATATTTCACATACTGTTCGAACCTATCTTTCCACGCAACAAAATAAGTTCCTTTAAGTAGCTTTGGAGCTTTAGTTGCTGAACCAGCTTCAACTTCCATCTTTACCAGTTCAGTGATGTTTATTGAAGTCATACTAAACCAAAACGAGACCAAGAATTCAAACAAAATTTTTTGTGAACAGTGAACAGAGAAGTTATTATAACTTCGCTAAGGAAACAACTTCGCTGAGGGATCAACTTCTCTAAGGAAACAACTTCTCTAAGGGTCAACTTCGCTTGATTAAAATCTTCGCTGGACCAATAACTTCGCTACTAACTTCGCTAGAACAATAACTTCGCTCGAAGTTGTATCTTCGCTAAAAACCCTAGTTCCTATGACGGCAATTTCGCTGGGAGCTCGGCTTTGATCTGCAACTCAGATTCTTTGATTTCGAAGGTTGTGGGGGTAACAATGAGGTGCGATTTGAAGGATATAATTGAGAAACAAACCAAAGAACGGTATATCAACGTGAAACGATTCCGAGAATAGTCTATCGGAATAATTATAACACTCTTGTGATAATCCCGAACCACACAATCACGAGCAAATGCTCTGATACCAATTGTATGTTCCCAGCCGGATCTACACAGGAGTATCTCGCAACACGAGGGTGCGGAATCCCCTAAGTATACGATACGAGTGTTTACACGAGCAATGCGTAAATGACACACAAACACAAAGTAATACTTGTTATATTGCGATATCGATAACCAAAGACACCAAACACGTAACACCAAATGTCACAAAACACAGCCGTCTAAAGTTCATAGAAGAGCCAAAGTTAGGGAATATATATAACGACAACTTCGCCTAAAATGCTAGGGGAAGTTGTCCCTAACTTCGCTATCCCACAAGTTCGCCTAACACTAAAAGAAAACTAACAAGTTCAACCATATAAGAACAATGTAACGATTACAGACACGATAAACACAAGATAAACGAACTACTGGCATCATGCACCAACATTTGCAATTTTGTTCAAAGTAATATTTTTTCAAGATTTGGAGTCCCCCGAACCATCATAAGTGATGGGGGATCTCATTTTAAGAATTTTAAGTTCGAGAAATCGCTTAAACGATATGGTGTTGATCATAGGATAGCAACTCCTTACCATCCACAAACGAGTGGATAAGTTGAGGTTTCCAATAGGCAAATAAAACAGATTTTGCAGAAAACCATTCGGGCGGACCGAAAGGATTGGTCAACCAAGTTGACTGATGCTCTATGGGCCTACCGAACTACTTATAAAACGCCAATTGGAACCACTCCTTATAGACTTGTGTATGGAAAGGATTGCCATTTACCGGTTGAAATTGCACAAAGAGCATTTTGGGCTACTAAACAGGTTAATATGGATTATGATGATGCAGGCAAGGCGAGAAAATTGGCTTTGTACGAGATCGAGGAGTTGAGAGACGAGGCATACGATTGCGGGTCCGCTTACAAAGCAAAGATGAAGAAAGTTCATGATGCCAACATCCGGTTGAAGAATTTTGAAGTTGGTCAACGAGTGTGGTTGTACAACACAAGGACGAAGCTCTTCCCGGTTAAGTTGAAATGTAAGTGGACGGGCCCGTATTCGATTGTAAGAATCGGCAATCATGGTCAGTACGAGATTGAAGACTTTGATGATCATTTGAGACAAGTGGTAAATGGCTATAGACTGAAGCCATATTTGGAGATGAAAGACATACACGAGATGGATAATGAATCGGTAAATTTCATTGGGACTTCACCGGTTTATGAAGATAATTGAGTTCGAGGCACTGTCGAGCTGTAGACATTAAATTCAGCGCTTACGGGAGGCAACCCGGGGTTTGTAAGTGTCTGTCCAGTTTGTTTTCATTTTATTGAGTCTTGTACTTATTGTCGTCTCGAGTTTTGTGCAGTAAACGCCAAGTGTGGGGAAGCTCGTTGAAGAGTTTGAATTTGAGAAGTTCGGTAAGCGTTGGTCAAATTACACGTCTTTCCAGGTACGTAAAGGTGTTTTGAGTTTGGAATGTGTTTCAGGGTGATGTCGGGATGCCGAGAAGTGCGTTTGTTGAAAAATTTGGTTTCTGTTGACAGAGCCCATCGCGGTACGCGATGAGCTTGTTACTACCTCAATCGCGTACCGCGATGGAGGTTAGGGTTCCCTGGCATATGACGTCATCGCGATAAGCAATGACATCAAAAAGACCCAATCGCGTATCGCGATGGGGTCAAAACCCTAATTGAATCCAATTGGGTGGAGATAGATGATCGCCACCCTTTTGACCCATCGCATACCGCGATGGGTCATGGAGCTCCGTCTAATTATATTTATAACTGACCTTCTTCTTCTTTCATCATTTCTTCTCCTTTTTCTCGTCTTCTTGTCTTCTATGGCGAAACCACCACCCACGCCTGTCTCCTTCATACCCACCTACCCACCACCATTACCTTCTCACCACCATCACTAATAACAACCTCCACCGCCCTCCTTCTGGCACCATTCACCTATCACCACCACACATCACCACCGTCGTCCACCCTATCCACCACCGTCCCTGTAACCACCACCGTTTTCAAGTCACCATCACCACCATCACCGATAACCACCGTCGTCCACCCTAACCACTGCCGTCCCACCATCACAGTCACCACAACCATCACCCCCGTTCCACTACCACCAGTCACCGACATCCGTCCACTGCCACTACTGTTATTAGTACATTGTTTGCATTCCGACATTGAGGTATTATTATCACTTTATTTTTATATTGTCAAATTGGAATGTTAACTGTTTATGTTCGTTTTGGGTATCGAGATTTTGCGGGTGGGCATTGTCGGGTTGGTCGTTTTGGGTCTTGCCGAATTTGGTTAAGTTGATACCTTGCGGGATTGTCGGGTTTTCGTTTAGGACATTATGAACTTTTGTCGGGTTGGTTTGATTGTTTAGTTCAGATTTAGGATGCTTGGTTTTTGGGTAGTTGAAGAGTTAGTTTGTTGGGTAGTTGAATAGTTCGTCATTGATTGTCAGTTTTTGTTAAACATAATGAGTTGATGAATCGGGATTTGAAGTTCATTTAGTTAGTATCATTATTTTATGATTAAATTAATGATAGTGATTGTTCGATTCGTAATGATTATTTTGAACTTAATTTCTTAATATTTTATTATTATTTTATTCATAAAACCCGATTCATCACATTTTTCGCTGTACGACAGTTATTGGTTTGCCTGCATATTATTCGAGTCAGTTTGTCAGTTGTTTAGTTTTTTTGAGTCAGTTGGTTTGTTTTGTTTTGTTTTGACTGGTTGTGTTAGTTTACTAATAGTGTCTGTTTGTTTCTATCCGAGTCGAGTCTGTTTGTGAGTTTGTTAGTCGAGTCTTGGGAATACCTTGCTAGTTTGAATTGGGAGTTTTAAATTGTTATTTGATTACCCGCCCGTAATCAATCTCCATTCGGGCGGGATAATCTGGTTGTTAGAATTACGAAAAGGGTGTCCTCGAATTTTTCGTCTTTATTTATTTTTATGTTATTATTTTATTAATATTATAATATTATTTTCCTATGTGGCATGATCGCGACCAAAATGCTATACGGTTGTCGCCACATTGACAGTTGACATATCTAACTTATGTGCTTGATTATGCAGATATGGCTGATGCACTATAGTCCTCGCGCACCGGGCGCAAGGAGCAGAGGAGTGAGCCTCGCGTTATACGATATGATAGCGAGGAGGTACAGATTGTCCCTAGCATCGAGCCAGTGGATATTATGGGAGATGGACGTCGTCCACATCAGATACTTTGATTCTTCTTCACATCAGATGGGTGTATGAGGCTCGAGAGGATTCGACAAATGCAGCTACTTCACCACCCCTATTTTGATTGGACGTTGCTGCGAGATTTGGGTATTGACGTCCAAGTACGTGCACTATTGACGGGTCTTTAGGCGGTTGTGCTCGCGTGTGACTCGATTCCGTATGTCGAGCTCACATGTAAGTTTTACTCGACTTTTTCATTTACGGCCACGGACTTCAGTGAGCCACACGTGGTGTCCTTCTCGATGGGACGGCATCTTTACGATATGTCCATCCCTAACTTCGCTGTGGCCACGGGATTTTATATGGCCGAGCAGGTGCAGGCTGCTAACTTCCTATAGAGTGTTCGTGGTTACACGACCCACACTCAGTAGCCCCGTGAGCACTGGCTCACGGAGAGCCAGCTTGGCCAGTATTGGGCGGAGATCGCCGACGGGGCCCACTCCAGTGCTGTTGTGGAGTCGTCTAACAGGGACCCCGTCCATCGCTACATCCACATGATCGTTGCCTGTACTATGGTGGGCCGATATTCGGGCCACGAGAAGTTCAGCAACCTTGATCTGCTGTGTCTGCTGTCTATCATTGGCCGCCGACCGGTCAATGTGGCGATGCTCCTGATCTCGTTTGCACGGGGTCGCAACTTACAGGGGTCCTCGGCACACTTAGCCTTAGGGCCATATATTACGAGGATCGCCCGGCGACTTGGTGTCTTTGACCGTTATCCGATCAGATTTTTTACGGTTGGGCCAGCTACAGGAATTTTTGGGTTACTAGAGGCCCGTCGGGCCGGGATCGTTGACACGTATGATCCCCTGGCTTTAGTCCCGGTCCGGCAGGGTCCACAGGTACCACCACCAGAGGGATCAGAGGCTGCAGTTTCTTTACAGAGAGGTATCCCAACACGTCGGCAGCATGCTCCGATTCCACACATCATGCTACCTCAGCAGCAGCATCCACTCCGACAGGCATCATCATCTTCATCACGCCAGCCACAGCAGCCGCCAGTCATACTACACATGATATATCAGCGGCAGTTGCAGATGCAGCAGGAGCAGGTGGCACAGCGGGCCCACCTGGCCCGTTTTGACGATTATTTTTTATTATTATTTGCTGCTTTATAGGTACCGCTCCCACCATCATTGTCTATCACAGAGTAGCAGCCTGTGGATCGGCCAGAGGACACTGCTGACAATCTGCCACAGCAGTAGATTTTTGGGTTACCTTTTTACTTTATTTTGTTTTTATTATTCTCATGGTTTGTATTATATTAATATTATATTTGTGGGAATACTGTATGGGCAACCAGTTGGGTGCATATATATACATATATATATATAGGGGTGGGATCTAGAGAGAACTCCTCTTAAAGTGAGAACTAGAGAACTAGTAAAAAATTATTTTTAACTATTTTAAAAAAAATTATTTTGTGATTTTTTTTTCTTTCCTCATTCTAATAAGATGATATTGAGCCTAAAAAAAATAAATAAAAATAAAAAATAAAAAAAACCCTTGTCGGTGTAGTACTGTAGCGCATATGTGCACAAATGCCTATTGCATATATACAATAGTGTTTTATTGCATATAATACAACACAATTGCATTATCCAATACACACTATTGAATATATGCAAATACGACACTAATAATTGTATGCAAAACACATTATCGTATATATGTAATACAACACTAATGCACATATGCACTATATCGATTTTTTTTAATTTTTGTATATAATATAACACTATTGCAAATAAACAATACAAACAACTATATATATGCTATTCAACACTATTTCAAATATCAAAATGCACACTATTGCACATATGCATTATAAAAAAAGTCGGTGTATTGCATATATGCATTACTTGTTAATTTTTTTTATTTTTTTTATTTTTATTTTTTTTTGGTGAAGAATAACAACATATAAGAAGGATGAAAGAAAAAAAATTTTAAAAATATTTTTTTTAATTAAATTAAAAATACTTCATTATTAGTTCTCTAGTTCTCTCCATAAAATGGAGTTCTCTCATGATCATCTCCCTATATATATATATATATATATATGAGTCGGGTAGGACCTTTCAGTCAAGTGCCTTGCCTTCCTTGCCTATTCATTTAGTCCAACAATTGAAATACCTAATCGCATTCCTTCCCAGTCCATTTCGAAAGTTACTTTGTTCAGTCGATAGATGCAATGCTGCGATGGAGAAATCTCATATGCTCTCCAACTTGAAAGACCTTCTCTTCCCCCTCTTGGAAACAGGCTAGCAATGAGGGTTCGAGAAAGGGTGGACGAAGACTTGGTTGAGCCTGAACCCGGTCCTTTGAGGGATCCCTAAATCCTTAAGTTAAGTCCCAGGATACGGGCCTATATGAGATAGAACTCTTTCAATTCATGAGAGAAAGTGCTTTAGCAGTGATTTCCCTGTTCTAGTGCAGGACGCAAGGAGAAGCACGAGCGGAGCGGTCTGGCTAAACGTGCAATGCCCCGTATGGAGATCTAGCTTATTGGTCTAGTGCTTCCGGGTGCTTGCCAGTTCTGAATGACTTCACTTAGCTTGCCATGTTCTTACAAGAAAGAATCTCTTCTCCGAATCGAATCTACGCATATCGAATTCAGTAAAGACTTGAATAGATGCCTTCCTTCAAATATAGTGTGTGTGTATATATATATATATATATATATATATATATATATATCTTTTGATTGCTGCTGTGTTTGATTTATCTGTATATATTTGTTGTAACTGAACTTTGTGGGTGTGGTTCACTATAAACCCTCATGAGACCCCACTCGTCCTCCCGGGAGGTTACAGAGCTTGTTGCATATGCTAAAACAATCGTGATTCCTAGGAAAGTGAGTTAGGCCTTTTATCGTTTTTAATTTGTTTAACAAAATTTATTATGAAACAACTT
Organism: Bidens hawaiensis; assembly: GCF_021521415.1. Taxonomy (NCBI): domain Eukaryota; kingdom Viridiplantae; phylum Streptophyta; class Magnoliopsida; order Asterales; family Asteraceae; genus Bidens; species Bidens hawaiensis. The sequence goes on along the minus strand of NW_027492802.1, from coordinate 177,949 downwards.
AATTCGGCTCGGTAATTGCTTTAATAAATTAACAGAAAATCATTTTTATAACTCGTAAAAGACCTATGTCTTACACTTGTGAGAAGCTTGCTTCTACACGTCTCGAGATTTTGCAGATTCGGTTGTCAGTTTGGTACTTGGTCGAGACGAGAGTATACGAGTGGTTATGAGAGTTCGCGAGTCGACTGGTCCTTTTCCAGTCTCGTTGATATCAGGTGATTTCATTTTCATAATATATTTTGTTTTCTTAGTTTAAATGTTAAATGTGTAATTGTATAATTGCTAGTAGAACTGTCACATTTAAGCCCCGAGTTTTAAATTTCTTAACAGTCAAAAAGTCAATTTGAACCCCGTCCCTCAAATGTTCTTTAATTATTTAAATATTTTAAAAATGAGGACAACGTAAACCTCAAGTGTGGGGATGGGGGAAATTTGAAAATTTTAACCCGATAGTACCTCGAAGAGTGTTCAGAAACCAAAGTTGTTAACTGTTAATTACTGCCATTAATGCCAAGTTATAGGTTTCTGGTCATGGTTGGTTTTTCAGCTTCTCGATAGTCTTAATCACAAATGTTTTCATAACGAGAAGTTGAAAATGGGGTCGTTTAGGCGGGGATAACGAGTCATGGGGACAGGTACACATATTTATATCGGCAACCTTATTCCTCCGGTGCGTGCGTGAGTTGACCACATATATATAATACACATACAATATATAGTACACACATCTCAATTGAGTGCTTTCATCGAAGTTCATGGATTACGGGATCGTAGTTGGCAAAATGCAAAAGTGATAGAGGCAATTAGGTTAAGCCTCGTCTGGAAGAGCGAGAGTGTGGGTACTAGGGGGTTGGGCCTCATACATTATACATATGAGTGTGGGTAATGAGAGGGGCGGGGGGTTGGTTCCCTTAGAAAACAATTCTTGGACCTATTTTTCATTTAATTAACCCCGACATTATGTTACGAGACGATCCGGCTTAATAGGTTTCTTTGTATTTGTATTCGTATTTATTTGTTTTTGTATTTGTAGTTACTTCAGTATTAAGCATCACATTTATTGTGCTTAAAAAAATGTATGTTTATATTCAGTTACGTAATTAGTAATTCGTTTGGTAAAAAAATGTATGTTAGTTTTGTTTATTTAAATTCAGTATGTATGTTAGTTCTGTTTATTTAGATGTTTTGTAAGAAGCCAGGTCGGATCGTTTGAGCTACTTAAAAATTTCCCTTTCATACCCTTACACCTAGCCCTACTTAAAAAAGTCCTCTTGATTTGCATTTGTGTCACGGCAGTTTTATGGATGGATACCTGTTGTTGAGTGATATTGAAAGCAGAGTGATACTAGCACATCTTTTGCTAGTCTAGATATTAAACCGAGAGGAAAGTTATTATATTATGATGGGTATGAGCATGTGTGCCTTAACCGGAAACAAAGTACACTTGTCTGGGCGGCTCTATTGTTTTTATTATAGCACTTAACCTTATTTGTGGGATGTCGATCTAGAAAGTGTTAGTCTGGGAAACTGGGTATGACCTTAAACCTTACTAGTATTAATGGCGATAATCAACATACCTATTATGGAGGTTGATGTTTGCTTTAGAGTTTTCTTGAGGGCAAGCAAAAGATAAGTGTGGGGATGTGATGGTTGGTTAATTTGTATATGTTTTAGTTCGTTTATTATTTAGTTTTAATCGTTTATTCTAGAAATTTTGATACTTCGTACGTATATTATTGGATTTCAGGTCACAGGTGTTAAAGTACTCAATTTGGACCTGTTGTGACATGGTATGAAGACCCGGGATGTCCAACACGCGAAACGAGACAATATATTAAATTTGTTGGTAACAAGACCCATCGCGGTACGAGATGGGCTTGCTGAGGACTCATCGTGTACCGTGATGGGTTGTTGAATTACGTTGACTTCTGGTCCATCGCGATACGCGATGGACCAGTGAATACCCCATCGCGTATCGCGATGGGGTGTGCAGACGGGAAAATTAGTTTATAATCATATTCTTCATGATAAATAACCCTAACTCCGTTTTGACGAAGAAGAGGCGATTCCAGCAGCTCCATGAGACGATTTTCACCATCCTAGCTCGTGCCAAGACCTCACGCATGATCCATATCATCTGTATCGAAGATTTAACGATGTCAAGGCTCGGCTAATCTCCTAGAATTGCACACGGGATGTATATTTTGTAATCTTTATAGTTTTTCTCATGTGACTAAGAACATTCTTGTATGATTATTAATGATTGATATATGATTATTAATGTTTGGTATTTCTGCGTGTTCAATCGGTTTAGGTTTACGTTAGTCTGAACGATTTGTTACCAGTTGCTAGATAATTCATCATATGACTGTTTGGTTATATTGAATACGATAAAACATACGATCGCCCTTAACTGAGTCACATTGGCAAGGACTGTTTGATAACCAGTGCCGTGTGTAAAGTGATTGTTGATGTCTAAGGTTTTGTCTGATTGATCAGTCTGTAGTTAATCGTTATAATTAATCTGTTAGGTTGCATGAGATAACTGTAGGTTACTTACTTGAATTCTCGGGTGTGATTTTCTTTGTTAATTGCTTGAAACTCGTTTACTTGTTTGTTACTTAGTTCACTAAATTCACTTTAATTACTTGTGTGATCAGCACTAAAAACCAGTTACTTCATAATATTAAGTTTGTACATGAATTGCGTTGACCACATACTCATGGTGGATACGATACCTTACTTATCCTATCTAGGTAGTTTAATTAGGTTTTTGATTGACTTGAATGACGGTCATCAGCCATGAAGAATAGTCAGACTCAGATCTTGAAAATTTGGTAAAGTTCTTATTATAATAGCATGAGTCTCCCAATTTTCTGGAAGTAATCCCATAAATCGGTTGTTAAGAGCAGAGTTTGTAAAAGAAAAATCAACCATTGTAAATTCACTAATTAAAGTTGTGAATCGTTCATATTGTTGAGTTAAACTCTCTTCTCTTAAGTGACAAAATGTTTCATACTGTTGCATGAGAATTTCACAAGTATTCTCAATGACTTGTGGAGTACCACCATATTGTTATTTTAGTGCATCCCACAAAGCCTTAGCATACTTGTGATGAGTTAATCCACTATAAATATTATTTGGAATTGCAAGGGCTAGAATAGCATGAGCTTTGGCATCCAATTCAAATTTCTTTCAGATCCTGATCTGAATAATCCTTAGGATCCTTCTTGATCGTTTTGTTTCCATACAATGGATCAACAGTTTCAGGTAAATGAGGCCCATGAACTACAGATCTCCAACAGCCAGCTGCATAGATGGTGGAGCATTCTTTGAGCCCATACATTATACTGACCTCGAACCCACATGTGTGTTTTAGAGATAGAACTGGTGTTTTGAGGATCTTGTACGAATGGCATGATTCTCAATTCAATTGGTTTCTCAATAATAAAAGAGTATGAAACAAATTTTTGATCCTTTTTGAATCCTCAACTGGAATTATCAAATTAAGCTTAGATCTATGATACTGATGTAAGGCCGCTGTCCTGGTGCTCTACTTTGTACATTGGATTTACTCATAAACATAGTTCTTACAAATCAGAGTTAATTAAAACTTTCTCGCGAACGTTAACTTCAATCATTCATTACAAATCATTCAAACTCTTCTTTAAAACATATCATAAAACATCATATTTAAAACATTATTTCTTCCATCTTCAGATATCAGCCGTTCAATCCATGTCATGTTCCATCCTCATGCCAGCTCAATAAACATATTTACCTGCGTGCATACTAAAAGTCAGCTACGCTGAGTGAGTTATAGTTAATCAGGCAACATACAATACATTCTCGTACATTCACGTATACATATCCATAGATACATATTCATACTTAACCAAACTTCATTCCTGACACTTTGTAATTATCCGTAAGAGGACCATTGCATAATATTTAACAGAAGAACAATTACTATCACTCATAGAAGTAACAACTTGAAACACCTGTAGAAGGGTCTATATAAACTATCCATAAAATGATCCCTAAATATTATTCATGGAAGGATCCTTAAGGTTACCTATAGAAGGGACCCTATATACTTTCCATAAAAGGACCAATATACTCTATCCATAGAAGGAACTCTAAACCTGACGTATAAGGAACCATATACATTGTCAATAAAAGGTACTCCATAGAAGGAACATATACTTAATTATATATTATAAGTATAAGGAACGCTAATAAGTTTCATAGTCCTTATTTACGCTATCACATATCGAGTCTAGGTCCCATAGTAGTTTAGACGGATTTTCCATCCAAACTTACTATGCCGGACGTAGGTCTCACATACCGTTTATGTACCTGCTTACACATACCTCAAATATACGATAATTACATCGTAGCATACGAACACGCTAGGCGTTCTTCACATCATTCATCTAACAACCATGCTACCTGATGATACGTGCAATATCCGAAGATCGTTCACGCACCGACAAGCATTCATTAATAATATTCATACATAATATCACATAATTCATCGTAGCATACACTTTACCATTTAAGGTAAGTGTATTAACGTTCACATTGAGTATGCACACAGCCCAGAAAACATAACAAGGAAGTGGGGCTAGAAACTCACTTGTCTCCGGTTTCTTTCTGAGTTAATAGTGATTCGTTTCTTCAATTGAGCACGGCTAACTGTATATCAATTACACGTATCAATTTCCTTATCCTATACTCTTTCTTTAGGTTGCACCAGAAATGGTTAAGTCTGGTCTATTCTAATAGCATTGTATTTGAATATCTTATATTCGAATGGTATTAGAATACATTTGTATTAGCATACATTTGTACTCTAATGGCATGTGATTAGAATACATTTGTGTTAGCATTCAACTTGTATTAGAATACCTTTGTATTCGAATGGTATATGATTAGAATAAATTTGTATTCTAGTGATCACATTGTATTCTAATGATCATATTGTATTCTAATGATCACATTGTATTCTAATGATCACATTGTATTCGAATATTTCAATGTATTCTAATAAGTCATTGTAATTGAATGAGTCATTGTAATTGAATGATTCATTGTATGCGAATCTCTATATTGTATGCGAATGCATACAATGCATGCGAATGGGCATATTGTATGCGAATAGGCATATTGTATGTGAATAGGCGTATTGTATGCGAATAGGCGTATTGTATGCGAATGAGCTGCTACTGTTTGGCCCTTTATTTCCCTTATCAAAGGGTATTTTAACATTTACACTTCTAGCATGGTATATATTAACCCTAAGCGTTTCCCTAATCGTGCTTGGCTAAGACTTAGCCCGTTCATCCATAAAGCTTGAACCTTTTTCATATTCAAACCCGTTTTAGTCTAGATCTAGGGTTTTCTTTATGAACCGTTTATACTAACACGTTCGTTAAGTCGATCTTTATCATCAAGTTTGCAAATTTATGGTTCATCTAGACCCGATCTACTCTAGGGCTAGGTTTTAGGGCAAACCGTTCATAAGAACATAACCTTTAAAGGTAGAGAACATACCTTTATTTTTAGGCTACGATTAGCTTTGGTTATGAACAACAATCTTGTATCTTACTTGTATATTAAAGATCTAACAAGATGTAGCTTGGTTTTGGCCTTGGATCTCTCTTTCTTGGTTGTGGCTATGTAGTAGAGAGAGTGTGTGTGTTTTAGAGTGTGTAGGGAGACTATGGTGTAGAGATGGATGAAAATGGAAAGGATTAGGGTTTAAGGGGTATTTATACTCCCTTAAGCCCATGGACCTAAGGCCCATCTTTCCTTTTTGGTCCATACTTATTCCATTTAATTAGCCTACTTAACCTTCCATCTTTATTATTTTATTAATTCTTTACTACTTCAAGTCAATGTTGCAAAAGTTGCTAGGCGGACCCTAGGCGACCGACTAGGGAGTTGGAAGTACTCGGCCTTAGTCGGTGAGTACTCGACCTTAGTCGGAGAGTACTCGGGGATGGCTCACCGAGAACTCGGCCTTTATCGGGGATTACTCGTTGAGTACTCGGCGCCTAGGCGCGACTTTTACAACCATGCTTCAAGTAAACTTTTCCATCATAAACAATAATAATATATAAAATATTATTCTTGGAAATTCCGGGATGTTACGACTGAATTGATTGTAAGATCAAATTTAGTGATCTTGTGCTCTGATACCAATTGTTAGGATCGTAGATCTAATAATCGAAGCTACTTAAATACAACTCACAATCAATGAAACAATAAACAACGGATCTAATCATTTGAACATATTTGTATCACTTTAATTAAAACCGTATTTGAATTACAACTTCAATTATTATATGAAACGAACAAGTTAATCAACATAATTTATTTGAGCTAAATAATAGGTTTCATATGGAAAACAACTATGCATTAACTACAATCGAATTATTACAATCTATTGCTCCCCCTCAACCTTAGCTCATCATTCACACTGAATTTTCTAGTACGGAAGTACACGATTCAGATGAGTATGGTGATGTGAAAAGTGTTAATGAACAAGAGACTATCTTCTTTTTTTATACATATGCAAAACTACTGATGAGCTAAAGGTGATAGTGAGAGATAACAAAAACGGTTACAAACTACTGATACACTTATTACAAACAACTGCCTATAGAGAATCCTATTCTCACTAATGATCTTTGTTGAACACTAATGTTTGAACCATCAGTAACGGGCAATTAGGTAATTCTATTTTAGATTAATTGGCATCCAAAAATGAAGTGTTCTAAAACGAATTCGGTCTATTGGAATTAAAATTGTCCAAAGTCACGTAATTGCATTTACTGTCATAAATCACACTATTAAGAAAATGTGATTATTATTGTCTTGTTATATTTTATGAGTTTGCAGGTCAATTGAAATATTGTCCGTCTTGACCCATCAGCCAACCAACCTAACATGCCACCACATATTTGGGTAAGAAAATGGTTTTCAACGCCGGGTCAAATTATACTCGTAACAATTCAACATTTTGTTGTACCCAAAAGAAATCGTGTCTTGCCCTAGTCAACCATGCCCACTAAAAAGCTTAGTTGTACCCAAAAGAAATAGAATTAGCAGAAGTGTTTTGAACTTCTAATCACTTGATTAAGGTCTATTTGTTTATATAATCTTGATGATAATTATAGAAGGTTTTGCATAAGAGAGATGGAAATGGATGTTGTGGGCAAAATGGACAAAGTGAGAAGTTATAAGTCAAATTCAAATGCATTGGGCTCTACGCAGAAAGCAATATGAAGCGATGAAAGTCGAATGTACTCTAGATCCAACCTATTTACTTTTAAAGAAAATGTCAACAGTCAATTTACATAAAAGGGTATTACTGGAATAAAGGTTTTGTATGTAGGAGTCCTAAACTGTATTTACAATCTAATGGTCTCATTACTGTAATGGAGGTCATAAAGACATGGGTTGCTAAAAATCATTTTACGTGCAAACAACTATATTTTTATTTGCGTTGGATTAAGGCATTTGTTGCTTAGACTCAAAACTCAAATGACAGTGTATATTAACATGAACAGGATAGTAGAAATCATCAGGTGCTTATCGTATTTGGTGGATGCTTTAGACAAATACTAATGGTTATCACAAATGAAAGTACACATGAAATAGTGAATGTGTCATGTGGAACATTTTGGTTGGCTGAAACAATTTTTTAACATAAAAAAAACAAGAAAAGTTAAGATATATTTGTGAAACTTACCGCTTACCTGTTAAAATGGTCATTTTGATGAATTTTTGAAAAGATAATGATAAACGGTAATAACTATCCTAATATTCGAATTAAAGGTGCATCAACACCGTGTTAAATACACAACTGGATAATTTAAATATCTATAAATAATAAAATTATAATTAGCCTAAATAATAATTTAAACATATGTAAAAGTCATAAAATTATAATCGGTCAAAATAACAAAAAAAAAAATTTATACAAGTAAAAAAATCATTACAGAAATGACTAATGGAATAATATATATGTACTACATCTAAAAAAAAGTTATGTACCTATGACGAATAAAGTAATACTCCATGTATGTATTAAATCGAAATAAGCTTCCACAACAAAATTAAAATGAAAATGAATCAAAATAAATTAATAATAATATAAAAAGAAAAACATTTAAAAAAGTCGTGTAACATGCGGGCTAAAAAGCTAGTAGTATACAATTGTCGTCAAAAACCTGCAAGCTTTATTGCTAGTTCGTGACCTACCGACTTCAATTCTGAGTTTCTGACAGCCAACCACAGCCCATTCCACCGACTTAATTTTGTTGGGATGCTAAATAAAATAGATGTGGGCCGGTTTCTTCAGTTCGTATCTTAAATTCCCCCAACGAGACTTATAGAAATTTACACTAATTATTTAATGCTAAACTTGTATTCTTTTATGCCAGTGCCATTATAAACTATCATTGATTAATTTAATGTATTCATGTTTATAAAAGTGTAGATCAAATAATACTTTTTTATGTTATTTATATAACTAACAAACTATTATATTATTAATTAAGTTAAAAGGATGAATAATAATAATAATACTTATTATTATAAATGCAATAAAGAAACGTGATCTAGGTATTTACTAATTGATCTCGTTGCATTAAAAATATTTCATTCAGCTCGTAATTACTTGTTGGTCTTAAGTTAGAAAATATACTACATTAAGCTCGTATCCATTTCGAATCTTTAAAATTTATACATTAGCCAAATAAAATATGAGTAATATTCAATAAAAACAAACTTAATATAATTCAAGACTTCATAAAAAAGAAGAATATACCCCTAACGGAATGACGGGGCGGTGTTACATACTGTGGTGCTACATGGAGCTCTATTCACGTGCTCGTGGTAACCCCTTACGCATATCCTAAGACTTTATTTGGGTGTTAATTAGGGATGAGCAAAATCGATACCGGCAAGTACCGGTACCGATTTGGTACCGTCGTACCAAATCGATACCAAAGTTTTAAGTTTCGGGATCGGTAATGTACCGGTACCACCGGTATTTCCCGATTTTTTACCTTCGGTACCGGTACAGAACCGAATATTTCGGTACCGGTACCAAGAATTTCTGATTTTCGGGATCGGTATTTTCGGTACCGGTACGGCACCGTGCTCATCCCTAATGTTAATAATGTACTTTTTATGAAGGGATACTTAGAAATAATCTAGTCATTCAAACTAATTAAAGATATATATATATATATATAAACGAAAACATAAAATTCATACGTGTCGCGATATGGTCGCTCCCCCTTTTTTTGGAGTCGTCATATTTGCTTGATTTTTAAATGAAGGTTTCTCATGCATTTGACCCGAATTCATGGGTATGAGTCTTACCAAAATTAGATATTCCTTAAACGGGTTATAACATCTCATTAAATTAAAAGTTATTCTCACCAAATTATTGATGTGAAAATCCAATAAAATAGGATATACTAAAATTTATTTTGATTTTTTGTCAGGTCGCGTTTAGAATCGGATGTTAATCAATCATGTCATAACTCACACAAAATTAATCGTGTTGACAAGAGAGTTAATGACGGGTTACTAAGTTTAGAAAGATGACCGTTTGTTAAAGGCGGAATCAATAACAAACATACGGTTGCAATGAATATTCAAAATACGAGGACACACGAAGGATTCACTCAAAAGATTTCCATTTGTATAACGTTAATCATACAAAAGGATAATCGATTTAGGGTTTAGGAGGAATCCTAGGACAGCCGTCACACACACAATATTCTCTTAATTAATGTGTCGGTCTTATCCACTCGTATATTCTGTCTATGTCCTGTCTGGCGGTGTCACACCCGGCCCTGAGCGGCGGAAACAGCCGGGCGCGCACGAGTGGGGATTGATACTTAAGCACGGGCCATTGCAAACATTCAAAGTAAGATTTTCATTGCGCATGAAAAGTTTAATACAAATACATTACATTGTTTAAAATTTACATAAAAACATCCAAGTATAAAAATTGTTGAAGATTTCCACGCCATATCCCCATGCGCGGCGGGAACAACCACGCGCATCGAAGAGATAGAACTAAAATCTTCCAAAAAGCTAGTTTAGATGTTCAGCGTGAGGTGCTCTAAGTGTGACTCCATGCGCTACCTAGTTATCTCCTGAAAGACACGTAAAAACATTTGAATCAGTATAAACTGAGTGAGTTCACAAGTCTTAGTAACTTGATAAATCGTATTGCATCAAAATCTTGATACAAATCATTCTGAAACATAATTCTGATAGCATCATTAAAACACATGCTTGGTAAAACATAGTTATATCGACATATTCTGATAAAATCGTTTCGCGGGTTACGCGCGAACATTTCTGGGAACTGTGCTCGTCTATGCAAAGTGGCGCTGCCACTACGAGCTAAAATAAGTAATACCGTCCCGCGGGTTGCGCGCGAACGTTTCAGGAACATGTGCTCGTCCATGCAAAGTGGCGCTGCCACTACGAGCTAAAATAATAGTTCCGTCCCGCGGGTTACGCGCGGACGTTGTGCCGGAAAACAAGGCGCTCGTCCATGCAAAGAGGCGCGACCCCTACGAGCGGGTTCAAACCCATAGTACTGCCCCATGACCATACTAGGCACTCGTCCATGCAAAGAGGTGCGACCCCTACGAGTGGGTGGATCAAACCAGCAGTCCCTACCCTTAGAGTTCCAATGGTAAAGTGATCACTTACTCGAGTTCTAGCGCACATACATCGAAAACCTTAGATAACCGTTTGCATTACTCATCATGAAACATAACTTAAACACATAATCGCTTGCATAGCTTGTGAGTATACCATGATAAAACATTATTTAAGTACGTGTCCCTCGCCCCAAAAACAGTTTAAAAATAGTGAAAATAGTGAAAATAGGGGCTGTGAGACTCACCTGTGGTTCTTGTTAAGGGATTAATCGAGATTCGGGTTTTCTTGGTGTTGGCCCCGGAATCGAAGGTCTAGAATACGATTAAATAACAAGAAGTATATATATTAAGATCAAGAAATAGGAGAATATAAGGTTTGGAAAGTAGATCTCAAGTTTATAACCTCGGCTTACCTAGTAACTGGGACGGAATCGAAAATAACGGATGCTCGGGAGATGATTAGTGCAAGTTTGCAGTTCTTTGGAGTGTGTTTTGAGTGATAACTTAGGTTACATATTTATAGGCAAACTCAAGGGAACACAATCCCTTGCTTTAGGGGATTGAAATCTTTTCATATCTAGGGGTAATGATGATAAAGTATGGAAATTATTATTGTTTATTGTTTACTTAAAAGTGGAGGAGTGGACAAAAGATCTTGATTTGATTTGAACAGGACATGCAGGTCTGGGGTTGGTGAGAATAGGGTGGCTGACAGTTGACTTTTCATGTTACAGTGTGCTTTTTCAGGTACTTTTATCAGTGTACAGTAAAAAGTGGAAAATCTCTGAAACACGCTACTGTTTCCTTTTGGGCGGGAGTAATCTCCTTATGTCTGGAGAATAGACTAAGTGTCCTGTGCGCATCACTTTGTGCGCATAGCTTTCTGCGTGAAGGACATTTCTTTGCTGCGGGTAGGTGCGTAACCTTCTCGCAGTTGGGGATATTGAGTTTCATTTGTAGATTCTCCAGGTGGTCTTGGTATTTCAACATAGTGATCAGTCATGTTGAAGTCAATTCCATCTTGGAGCTTCAGACAAACTAGCTCTCAATGTTCCCGCCATGCGGGGAGGTTAGTTCCCTTCCGCACGCGCATAAACGATTTAGGATGCACCCGCCTTAGCATCATGCGGGATGGTCAACCCATAGACAACATAACGTTAAGTTACATGAAAACATAAAGCCAAAACATTCGCGCATGGCGCATATAACATATGCTCACGCTGGTTCTTAACATGGTGCGCTCGCGCAGGGCGCACATAACAAATGCACGCGCTGACTAACATGGCGCGCTCGCGCAGGGCGCACATAACAGATGCACGCGCTGACTAACATGGCGCGCTCGCGCAGGGCGCACATAACAGATGCACGCGCTGACTAACATGGCGCGCATAATATTTACAATCACCTAATTATTAGGTTGATTACTTAGTTTAAGGGATTGGGAATTTACCGGGTGTCACATTCTCCCCTCGTTAAACGAATTTCGTCCCGAAATTTAGGAGACGTTGCTGGCAGAAGCCATGCTCTGAAAGAGGTGTGGGTATTTCTTGCGTATTTGGTCTTCTCTTTCCCAAGTGAATTCAGGCCCACGCCTCGAGTTCCATTGAACCTTTACTAACTTGATTTTGCTCCTGCGTAACTTTTGTTCTTTCCAATCGGTTACTGCTATAGGTTCTTCTACGAAGTGCAGCTGTTTGTCGATGTGAATCTCTTCCAACGGCAAAATCAACGTTTCGTCAGATAAGCACTTTTTGAGGTTGGACACATGAAACGTATCATGAACTCCACTGAGTTCGGCGGGTAAACGGAGTTTATAAGCAACCGGACCGATCCTTTCCAGGATCTCGAATGGTCCAATGAAGCGCGGATTCAACTTTCCTCGCTTGCCGAAACGGGGGACTCCTTTCCATGGAGAGACTTTCAACAGTACTCTATCCCCTACTTGAAACTCCAATGGTTTTCTTCGCACATCTGCGTAGCTCTTCTGTCTATCGCGCGCTGTCTTAAGGCGATCCCTTATCTGAAAAATCTTGTCTGTTGTTTCTTGGATCAATTCTGGACCAGTCATTTGCTTGTCACCCACTTCAGCCCAGCACAGTGGGGATCTACACTTGCGCCCGTACAAAGCTTCGAACGGCGCAGCCTTGATGCTTGTGTGATAACTGTTGTTGTAAGAAAATTCAGCCAATGGGAGATGAGTATCCCAGCTACCTCCGAAATCGATTGCGCACGCGCGTAGCATGTCTTCCAATGTCTGGATTGTTCGCTCGCTTTGCCCATCCGTTTGAGGATGATACGCCGTACTCATGTCAAGACGAGTACCTAAAGCCCCTTGTAACGATCTCCAAAACCTTGATGTGAACCGACTATCTCTATCAGAAATGATGGACACTGGGACTCCATGTTTTGAAACTACTTCTCGAATATACAGTCGGGCTAACTTTTCCATCTTATCGGTTTCCTTGATCGGCAGGAAGTGCGCTGACTTAGTTAGCCGATCCACAATAACCCATATTGTGTCATAACCCCCAGGTGTCCTTGGCAGTTTGGTGATGAAGTCCATAGAGATTTGTTCCCACTTCCACATGGGAATTTCTGGCTGCTGAAGCAACCCTGATGGTTTCTGGTATTCAGCCTTCACCTTCGAACACGTCAGGCACTTACTGACATACGTCGCGATGGCGCCTTTAAGATTGGGCCACCAATACAGCGTTTTAACATCTTGGTACATCTTGTCTGCGCCAGGATGTACGGAATACCGCGTCTTGTGAGCTTCGTTCAATACCTGCTCGCGCAATCCTCCCTTGAGAGGGACCCATATGCGGTTAGCGAAATATAGATTGCCGTTCTCTTTAAGTTCCAAATTCTTAACCATACCCCCAAGGCATTCGTTTTTAACAAACTCTGGTTTCAAGGCTTCTTGTTGAGCTACTCGGATGCGGGTAGAGAGATCTGCGTGAATGGTCAACCTTAGAGCCTTGACTCGTAGCGTTTTTATTCGCTCCTTCCTACTTAGCTCGTCTGCTACCACATTCGCCTTTCCAGGGTGGTACTTAATTTCACAATCATAATCGTTCAACAACTCCACCCATCTTCGTTGCCTCATGTTTACATCCTTTTGATCAAATATATGTTGAAGGCTCTTGTGATCCGTAAAGATTATACACTTTGTACCATAGAGGTAATGGCGCCAAATCTTTAGCGCGAAGACAACCGCTCCAAGTTCTAAATCATGCGTTGTGTAGTTCTTTTCATTGGTCTTGAGTTGGCGTGAGGCATACGCTATGACTTTGTCTCGCTGCATAAGGACACATCCAAGTCCCTGATGTGAAGCGTCGCAGTAAACAACAATGTCATCCATCCCCTCGGGCAAAGACAAAATTGGCGCACTACATAACTTCTGTTTCAACATTTGAAATGCTGTTTCCTGATTTTCGCCCCAAACAAACTTCTTGTCTTTCTGAGTTAGCGCGGTCAGAGGTAGAGCTATTTTGGAGAAGTTCTCAATGAAGCGTCGATAGTAGCCAGCTAGTCCTAGGAATTGCCTCACCTCAGTTGGGGTTTTTGGCGCTTCCCAGTTTTCAATGGCCTTGACTTTGGAAGGATCAACGTGAATTCCTTTCTCGTTTACAACGTGACCGAGAAAGTGAACTTCTCTAAGCCAAAACTCGCACTTGGAAAACTTCGCATACAACTTTTCTTTCCTCAACAATTCCAAAATCAATCTCAGGTGTTGCTCATGCTCGGCCTTGGTCCGTGAGTAAATCAGAATATCATCTATAAACACAATCACAAACTTGTCCAAGTATGGTTTGCACACGCGGTTCATCAGATCCATGAACACAGCTGGCGCATTAGTTAGCCCGAAAGGCATCACTAAGAACTCATAATGGCCGTATCTAGTTCGGAAGGCTGTTTTCGGCACATCTTCCTCATGGACCCTAAGTTGGTGGTATCCTGACCGTAGATCTATCTTCGAATAATAACTGGATCCCTGCAACTGGTCAAATAAGTCGTCAATCCTCGGTAAGGGGTACCGATTCTTGACTGTCAGCTTGTTCAGCTCCCTGTAGTCAATACACATTCTGAACGAACCATCCTTCTTCTTAACAAATAGTACTGGAGCTCCCCAAGGTGAAAAGCTTGGGCGTATGAAACCCTTATCCAATAGTTCCTGTAACTGATTGGATAGCTCTTGCATCTCAGATGGAGCTAATCGATAAGGCGCTCGAGCTACTGGCGCAGCTCCTGGGACCAAATCAATACGAAACTCGACTTGTCGCGGCGGCGGTAATCCGGGCAAATCTTCAGGAAAAACTTCTGGAAATTCGCGCACTACTGGTAAGTCTTCAATTCTTCGCTCATCTCCTTTCTTCTCTACGACATGCGCCAGGAAGGCGTAGCACCCTTTCCTTAGGCACTTTCGCGCCTTTAGGCACGAAATCAGTTTCGTCGCAACTCCCCTTCTTTCCCCTTGAATTACCAAGGTTTCTCCGTTCAACAATGGGATCCGAACCTGCTTCTCATGGCAAATAACTTCCGCTCGGTTCTCGACTAACCAATCCATACCTACCACAATGTCAAAACTTCCCAAGTCTATTGGCAACAAGTTAATATTGAACCCGTGACCTCCCATGACTATTACACATTGCTCAGTTCTTTCGTTTGCGCATAACTGCCTACCATTGGCTAGTTCTATAGTATAAGGCGTGTCTAGTCTACTGGTTGCTAGGCCTAGGGAGTCTTTAAACTCAGCGGATATAAAACTTAGGTCAGCGCCAGTATCAAATAAGACAGATGCAAAATGTCCGTTAAGCAAAAACGTACCGGTTACCACATTCGGCTCTTCTTTAGCTTCGCCTGCGCCGATCACAAAAGCTCTCCCGCGAGCTTGGTTCCCCTTTTGCGGGCAATCCCGACTAAAATGCCCTGGCTTCCCGCATGCGTAGCAGTTGTCGCTTGCTCCAGCTTCTCTGACACGGCAATTCATCGTCTTGTGCCCTGGTCTTCCACATTTGGCACATTCGATTCTTGCGCATTCACCCTCGTGGTGGTACTTGCATTTGCTGCACCATGGGCGAGGCCCGCTGTATCCTTTTCGTGGTGGCTCCGCGGCCTGAATCGCGTAAACCCTTGCGCTTTCCTGCTTCTTGAACGGTGGCTGCTTGGAGTCGGACCCTCGGTGGTGAGAGTTCCATTTCCTCTTGGGATCAGAGGTTCGCTGCTCGATTCCGCGCGTAGTCAACATACCCGCACGGATCGTATCCCTTGTAAGGGTGATGGCCCGCGCTACCGCCTCATCAAAGGTTGGAGGCGCTGCCGCGTTGAGCGGAACCCTAACAACAGGAGGTAACCCAAAAATATACCTCTCGATCTTCTTTTCCTCCGTGTTTGCCATGTCTGGCACCAACTGGCAAAGTTCGTTGAACCGGTTGTTGTAGGCGTCGATATCCGTTCCTACCATGGTGTGGTTCCAGAATTCCTGTTGTAGACTCTGGATTTCTGCGCGAGAGCAGAACTTTCTCATCATCATCTCCTTCAGTTCCTCCCAGGTCTTGTGGAGAGCAACTTCTCGCCCCAATGTTTTCGTTTGAAGCTTCCACCAAGACGAAGCTGCCTCTTGGAACATGCAGGTCGCGTAAAGGACCTTCTGGTTCTCACTACATCCGCTAATGGAGAGAACTGTCTCCATCTTGTCAATCCAGTTGTAGAGCCCAATGGCCCCTTCGGTTCCCTTGAATGGCCAAGGCTTACAGGCCATGAATGTCTTATAGGAGCATCCTTTGTCCAAGGCTCCTGATTCGGGTTCTGGGGTCTCATTCTGACGACCCTGACTTGATTCGGCCTTGCTGGCCTCATGTGTTGCGATCGCTTGCGCGATTATTTCCGCGAGTTCCTCGGGTGTCATGGTAATTCCTTTGGCTTTAGTTGGAGGCATTCTTGCTTTAAAAGAGTGAAAATATATCAGACTTAGCGCATGTACTCTGAGCACATAATGTTATCATTATTTACTAGACAGTGTGACCCGTGTTCCTAAGTGTGTGTATAGTTTCTTTTGAAAATATTTTCTTTGAAAAATATTTCATGCGATTCCCCAACGGTTATAGTCTAGGTTAAAACTTCTTTTCCTAGTTCGCTATAACCAGTGCTCTGATACCAATCTGTCACACCCGGCCCTGAGCGGCGGAAACAGCCGGGCGCGCACGAGTGGGGATTGATACTTAAGCACGGGCCATTGCAAACATTCAAAGTAAGATTTTCATTGCGCATGAAAAGTTTAATACAAATACATTACATTGTTTAAAATTTACATAAAAACATCCAAGTATAAAAATTGTTGAAGATTTCCACGCCATATCCCCATGCGCGGCGGGAACAACCACGCGCATCGAAGAGATAGAACTAAAATCTTCCAAAAAGCTAGTTTAGATGTTCAGCGTGAGGTGCTCTAAGTGTGACTCCATGCGCTACCTAGTTATCTCCTGAAAGACACGTAAAAACATTTGAATCAGTATAAACTGAGTGAGTTCACAAGTCTTAGTAACTTGATAAATCGTATTGCATCAAAATCTTGATACAAATCATTCTGAAACATAATTCTGATAGCATCATTAAAACACATGCTTGGTAAAACATAGTTATATCGACATATTCTGATAAAATCGTTCCGCGGGTTACGCGCGAACATTTCTGGGAACTGTGCTCGTCTATGCAAAGTGGCGCTGCCACTACGAGCTAAAATAAGTAATACCGTCCCGCGGGTTGCGCGCGAACGTTTCAGGAACATGTGCTCGTCCATGCAAAGTGGCGCTGCCACTACGAGCTAAAATAATAGTTCCGTCCCGCGGGTTACGCGCGGACGTTGTGCCGGAAAACAAGGCGCTCGTCCATGCAAAGAGGCGCGACCCCTACGAGCGGGTTCAAACCCATAGTACTGCCCCATGACCATACTAGGCACTCGTCCATGCAAAGAGGTGCGACCCCTACGAGTGGGTGGATCAAACCAGCAGTCCCTACCCTTAGAGTTCCAATGGTAAAGTGATCACTTACTCGAGTTCTAGCGCACATACATCGAAAACCTTAGATAACCGTTTGCATTACTCATCATGAAACATAACTTAAACACATAATCGCTTGCATAGCTTGTGAGTATACCATGATAAAACATTATTTAAGTACGTGTCCCTCGCCCCAAAAACAGTTTAAAAATAGTGAAAATAGTGAAAATAGGGGCTGTGAGACTCACCTGTGGTTCTTGTTAAGGGATTAATCGAGATTCGGGTTTTCTTGGTGTTGGCCCCGGAATCGAAGGTCTAGAATACGATTAAATAACAAGAAGTATATATATTAAGATCAAGAAATAGGAGAATATAAGGTTTGGAAAGTAGATCTCAAGTTTATAACCTCGGCTTACCTAGTAACTGGGACGGAATCGAAAATAACGGATGCTAGGGAGATGATTAGTGCAAGTTTGCAGTTCTTTGGAGTGTGTTTTGAGTGATAACTTAGGTTACATATTTATAGGCAAACTCAAGGGAACACAATCCCTTGCTTTAGGGGATTGAAATCTTTTCATATCTAGGGGTAATGATGATAAAGTATGGAAATTATTATTGTTTATTGTTTACTTAAAAGTGGAGGAGTGGACAAAAGATCTTGATTTGATTTGAACAGGACATGCAGGTCTGGGGTTGGTGAGAATAGGGTGGCTGACAGTTGACTTTTCATGTTACAGTGTGCTTTTTCAGGTACTTTTATCAGTGTACAGTAAAAAGTGGAAAATCTCTGAAACACGCTACTGTTTCCTTTTGGGCGGGAGTAATCTCCTTATGTCTGGAGAATAGACTAAGTGTCCTGTGCGCATCACTTTGTGCGCATAGCTTTCTGCGTGAAGGACATTTCTTTGCTGCGGGTAGGTGCGTAACCTTCTCGCAGTTGGGGATATTGAGTTTCATTTGTAGATTCTCCAGGTGGTCTTGGTATTTCAACATAGTGATCAGTCATGTTGAAGTCAATTCCATCTTGGAGCTTCAGACAAACTAGCTCTCAATGTTCCCGCCATGCGGGGAGGTTAGTTCCCTTCCGCACGCGCATAAACGATTTAGGATGCACCCGCCTTAGCATCATGCGGGATGGTCAACCCATAGACAACATAACGTTAAGTTACATGAAAACATAAAGCCAAAACATTCGCGCATGGCGCATATAACATATGCTCACGCTGGTTCTTAACATGGTGCGCTCGCGCAGGGCGCACATAACAAATGCACGCGCTGACTAACATGGCGCGCTCGCGCAGGGCGCACATAACAGATGCACGCGCTGACTAACATGGCGCGCTCGCGCAGGGCGCACATAACAGATGCACGCGCTGACTAACATGGCGCGCATAATATTTACAATCACCTAATTATTAGGTTGATTACTTAGTTTAAGGGATTGGGAATTTACCGGGTGTCACAGGCGGCGTGCCCTAATTATTCTATTTATAGCCCTGCCAACCTAAGACAGGCTGTCATTCCTTCTAGAAACCCTATCCGATAGTACATACTCAATTTACATATTCAAAAATATACTAAGTGTAAAACAAGTCTTCCGGGTAAGCTTTTCATTAAACTTCAGTCTCCGAGTACGAAGTGTACTCGGCCTTCCTTCAGACTTGGTAAACATAGAAGTGTACTCGGAATCAGTTTCCGGGTAGACTTTACTTAGAGAATATTTTACCAAGTAAAATATTCACCGAGTAGACTTCAATCTTCTTGGACTTGTCAAACTTTGCTCGACAAATCCTCACGAGCAACCTTGTTCTTCTATGATCCTGTTCGGCTCTTTGTTAGTTGAATAACTTATTTGATATGGCGTACTCGGGAGTACATACCTTACTCGAGCAGAACCTTACTCGATATAACTTAGATATATTCCATCAACTCATCAAGTATACTCGGACCATAATTATTAAATAATACCTTGCCCGGTCTTCCAATTACTTGGCTTCTTGGACTTGGTTGACCATACCTTACTCGGAAGAGTAAAATACTTGGTCTTGAAGAACAACCCTGCTTGACAAAGTGAACCTTACTCGGATATGCCAAATAGATGAACCTTACTCGGAAATCACCAAAAAGCATACCTTGCTCGGATATCCACTTAAGAAGATTCTTTGAAGTAAACCGTGCCCGGAAGGCAAAATCTCGTACTCGGCTAAGTAAAAGCTTACTCGAAGGTCCAAGGTGTACCCGGATTCAATACTTAGCAGTTTCTGAGGAGGTTGAGAAGATTCCAATCTTCAATATTCTTCAATTAGGTCAAATCTTCTCATTTGGGTCAAACTTTTGACCCAACAATCTCCCCCTAGATTGGAACACCTCAGCTGACCCAAAACATTCTATGGTTACTTACACTTAGCAAAATACACATCAAATTTCGTGATTGAATTACATAAGTAAAAAATTACATAATCAAAGGTTTGTCCGAAGACATTACAAAGCAAAGCATATTCTATCTCATTTGTCTTTTCCTCTCATTGTAGGCTGCTTGTCTTCTCAGCTGGATCACAGATGATGCCCTTTCTCTGAATATATTGAGCACTTGGTAGTGAATGTGTCCTTCTTGTATCACCAAGTCTCTTATATCAGCAAGATCATCATTATGTATGCATGTCAGATCTGCATCCTTCTTAATTTTTGCCAAGGCCTTCCCATCTGAATTCCTCAGCACATAGTGGCCAGTGTCTTCTCTGTATTCAACTTCTGTAATGACACCATTTTTCTGCACTGTGTAATTCGGCCTTCTCATTCTTCTTCCCAAGCTTATACAAGTCTCCATGTTGGACAGAGGATTTTGATCTCGGACTCTCATCTGGAAGTTTAGCTCAGCCCTGTCCATTTTCTTCAGTTTTTCTGACCTCCTTGACTTGTGAAGTTGGATCAGTCTCCAACTTCTCTTTTCTTTTAAAAATTTGAAGCCATCAGCCGCCTGTTCTTGCAGATACTTAGATAAGTCATTCATTTGTCTTCCTGCTGATCTGTCTCTGTCCCTGAAATCATATAAGTGAAGTGACTCCATTCTTCTTAGTTGTTCTTCTTTGTATTCTCTGAAATCACTTCTTACAACAATCTCCCTTAACTGCCTACTTTCCATTATGACTTTCAAAGAATCAGTAACTGAGTCATAGTAAAGCTCTCTTGGTAGATCCACATCAGACTGTGGTCCATATGATCTTTGTTGTGCAGAGCTACTTGACTCACCTCTTCCACCATGACCTCTTCCTCTAGGGAATCTCTGATGAAATGGAGGTCTAATAGGAATTGACTTTCTTGGCTTTTCATGACCCAAATTAAAGAATTTTCTGTATGTGGCCTCCACCATTTCAGTTGGTAAATTTTCAAGCTCTCTCACATTCACCCCATGCTTGTGAAGCTCATTTAACATCTTTGCCATCCCCACTGTATTTGCTGATCTTGCTGGTACAAACCTGCCATCTGCATAATACCTAGGGTTTTCACCCTCCTTTAAGGCCTTTTCCCATTCTGCCTTCTGGATATAAAATAAGTCTTTCAGATCAACCTTTTCCAGGGCATTGAAATCAGCTTTAGTCTTGCCTCTTTGATGTATCATTATGTTCCTGAGGATGTTTATCATTTCCTCATTTTCCCATGGCAAGAACTTCTCTTCATCGGACTCAGGCTCAGGCTGTTCTGGCTGAGGGATAGGAGTTTCAGCAATTTTCTCTAGTTCCTTCTCTTTCTCACTCACAGTCCTGATTCTTCTTCTTTTCACAGGTGGCTCATCATCAGTTTCTTTCATAATTGAGCTCTCAGTATAGACCCTTTTCATCTCTTTCTGTTTCAATTTGGAATATTGGTCAAATACTGCCTCTTTGCTTAAGTTTCTCACAACTTCAGGCTTTATCCCTTTCTCAATCAGATAACCACACATTCCATCATACTTTTTCTTTAATTCTTCCAGCTCAACCCTGTCATCCTTTTTAACAAATTTTTCTGACACTCTCTTTCTCACTTTTGTACAGATCTTCAATTTGATCAACAGTGTATCTTTCTAAAGCAGCTTCAGGATACCCTCTAACCTTCAAAAAGATTTTATAGTGCTCAGTGTTTTTCTTTCTTTTCTCAACCTTCTTTAGGACTTCCTCTGCATTTATTTCAATTATGCCCCTTTGAATATAAGTCATTTCAGCTTGAGGGGTCTCAGCATTAGAGCTTGTGTCAACTTTCTCACCTCCTTGATCAGGGTGATCATCACCCTTTCCATCAGACTCCTCAGAGTCATCCTCCCCATCATCTGATAGATCATTCATGGCATCTATCTTTGGTTCATCAGAGGCACGATGCTCTGGTTTAGCAATATCAATATCATGAACCTCAACCTCAGGGACATCAACATCAGGAACCCCTGGTAATTTTTCTCCTGGTTTCAATGTTTTCAAGGGGATTGCCCTGATTGGTTCATCAACAGTCTGTTCAGCAGATTTCTTTCTTCTTTCATAGGTCTTTTCATATCTTCTTTCTCCCCAGTTACTAGCAGGGTTCTTTTTCATGTCTTCTTTTAATTGATCAACCCATTTCTTAGCAGCTTCAGATGCAATTGACTCCCCAATCTCTTCAGGTATAATCATGTCAGTGTGAAGATTGGTTGATGGTTCAGCAGTCTGCTCTTGTTGCTCTTGAAACTTGTTAACCACCTTTCTCAAAGAGTCATCAACCTCTTTAGTTTTGTTCATATTCACCAGTATTTCAATAACCTCTTGATCTGCCACATCTTGAAATATTTCTTTTGCTACATTGGCTTCATTGATCAATAGGTCCTGTCGTGCCAACTCTTCTTCAGTCAAGGAATGGGCAATTGCTTCCCTTTCCATTGACTCTTTAATCAGTCTTTCTCTCTCAGCAAGAGCAGCAGCAGCAGCAGTATCAACAAAGGATACATCTTTCTCAACATATACAGCAGGCTCATCCTCTGTTGCTATCATTTTACCCTTTTCTTTTCTTCTCATCACATGTTCTTCATCCTCTTGTTCATCACTTTCAAACTCATCAATCTCTTTGAATAAGTCTTCCAATTCAGAGTCATGCTCTACCCTCTTGGAACTAGCTTCTTGATCATCAATTGGCTCAGTGTATTCTAGTTCCTCAGTAGTAGCATTCACATTCACATTCTCAATAGTCAGTTCTTCATCAATAATCTCAGTCAACTCTTCTGTCAGCACATTCTCAACATCATCATTCACATTCATTACAGATTCATCACTTTCATCATATTCATTCATGATCCTCATCAAACCATCAATATTTTCAGCACTTTCAGCGTCAGTCTCTTGATCCATATTCTCCCCATGTTTTGGGGCAGCTGAGGTCTTCTCAACCTCCTGCACCAGGGTTTGAATCATCAGTTCAGCCTCAGCTAGCTTTTTCAACAATATATCATTTTCATTTGTCAGCTCTTCATTCTTTCTACTCAACTCAGCATTTTCATCCCTAACCTCCTCAACTCTCCTCTTTAGCTCATCATTCTCCAACAT
Source organism: Bidens hawaiensis (assembly GCF_021521415.1). NCBI lineage: Eukaryota > Viridiplantae > Streptophyta > Magnoliopsida > Asterales > Asteraceae > Bidens > Bidens hawaiensis. The sequence goes on along the minus strand of NW_027492802.1, from coordinate 154,708 downwards.
TAGTTCAATATTTCTTTGAAGTGTGTTTTCTTGTTGGCTTGAAGGTGGGGTTATAGGTAATGGTTCATAAGTGGGTTGTTCAGTGATGGATGGGGATTGTGTGTGTTGTGTGGAGGTTTCTGGTTGTTCTAAGTTGAAAGATTGAGGTGGTGTTTGATGTGGTGAAGTATGTGGTGGTGATTGTGGTAGTGTAGGGATAGGTTCTTCAAGTTCTTCATGTTGCTCCCCCTGTACTTGTGCCATAATCTCCATATCCAGACCATCTCCCCCATCATTTCCATCTTCATCATCAGAGTCTCCTCCAGCACTCTCATTATCACTCCCTTCTTCCTCCTCTGAGCTCAGCTCAGGTACAGGCATAACAGCCAAATCATGGTTTAACAACCATGGCAGAATTTCCAATGGAATACTTGCATCAAAATTGTTAGAAACACCAGGATTCTTTATTCTCTTGTATGCATCGGGATCTTGCAGTTTGTGGGTGGTTCCAATTGTTGGTAAATCATGCAGTGTGCTATTAAATATGATCTGCATGAATCTCGGGTACTGTAAAAATCTTTTGCTTTCTGGTTTCTTCAGATTCCCCACTAGCCCATCAAAAATCATCTTGGAAAAATTAAATGGCAGATCAAAAATTGTACCAACGGTGGCATTTGCTAGATCAAGGCTCATCAGAGTCCATGATCCCTTTCTTGGAGCAAATCCATGAATAATATGGTGAATCAAAAATCTGTACAGCATCGGAAATAAACCCTTCTGAAACTGTCCCTCATGAACATTTCCTTGATACCCCATTGTTTCTCTGAAAATCTTCAACAGATGCTTTTATCGAAGCTGATGTGATTGTGATCATCGTCATTCAGTCTTAAACACCTTCTTATCATCCTTTCAGTAATCTGAATCTCTTTTCTGGCCACGGTCGCCTCGATTCGTCTTTCATTACCGTCTTCAACAAGCTCTGCTGATCTCCAGAAATCCAAAGAGTGATTTCTGTAGATAATCGGGCATTCAGTTAGTGCAAAGCTAATGTTTGACCGTGCCATCCATAGGATCATCCGAGCCATCGGTTCATTCTCTGGTGTTACTTGAAGTAGTGCACACATATTGTGCTTTGGCTCAAACACATACTTCGGCTCGTTGTCTGCCATATCTGTAAAACATAAACAAACATATTCAAAGTGAAATTAGACCTAAAGTTTAAAACTTTAGACAATTTCAAGTTATAAAAATGAAGAAGAAAGATAAAAATCTTCAAGAACCTGTTCTTCGACAAATTAATAACCTAAACACATAAACAGAGTGTTAGTACTCGAATACGTAATCAAGTTACAATCACAATCTAATCGTGATCGGAAAACATAAAATTGCATGCTTACCGAGTCGGAGATAAGTGGCTGATAAAAATTAGGGTTTGGATTAATCTTGAATTCGATAAGTCGGTTAATTTTCTTAGTAAGAGAGATTTGCAGTGCAAGGAGAGAGATAGAGGGAAATAATGTAGAAGAAATTTGCCTAAGTCCCTCTTTTATACATTTTGAAAGTGGGTTTTAAATGCTTTTTGTCTTCTTGTGAATTACTAGCTGTCAACCAGTAACATTATCCACTTGATATATTAAAAACATTTAATCTCATTTAAAATCATAAGACCTTACTCGAAAAATTAATTAATCCAAAGTCTACTCGGTCCTCTTCCACTAACAAACCTTACTCGGTCAAACTTTACTCGAAAAATATTTATTTTGAATATAAAGTTTGCCCGAATACTTCTCTATTTAAACCTTGCTCGATCAAGTAAATTAATTTAAAGTTTAAGATATAATGAAGAAAGCTTACCCGAAATACTTGATTTCTTGAGAAATAAATCGCAAGGCAAATAATCAAATATAGTTATCAAATAAACATTCTTACTAAGAATCAATTAAGATCCTCCAAAAATTTCTCAAATTCAAATTAAAACTTATCTAGCATGAACCCTAAAAATCACAATCACTAACATATTCAAACAACGTATTCATTCAAGTATGAGTCTAAACAATTTTATCATACTAACTCACATATTCAATCAATGCATTCATTCAAGTATGCTTGTATGAAAATTGTGCTCGAGCATTCTTTCAAATGTAAAGTGTGCTCAGACAATAATCTTGTGCTAAGTATACTCGAATAACTTTCATATAGTACAAAGTGTGCTCGAAACCAAATTCTAGCAGACAGTGTACTCGGAAAGTTGGGTTTTGAAAATTACCAAGTATATTAAAGGAACACAAGTGCACCCGAAATATAAAGTGTGCTCGGTAAACGAAGTTTGCCCGAAAACACTTGTAATTTCAAAGAAATCATATACAAGCATATCAAAGAGCATGCTCGACATGAAATTAAACACAAACATTTACGTGTGCTATAGTCTAAAATTTCATAGAGCTTGCTCGAAAACCCTAAGTTAGCATAATGCTAGCTAGGATAAACACATTCAGACATCAGGTATGCCCTTGCTCGAGGGAACTTATCATATCAAACCATACCCGAAAATGACAAACTTAAACAGTAACATTTAAGCGTGCCCGGAAAGATTAACAAGTCTTTCCTAACAACATATTCACTCAAAGCTTACTCGGTACACTCACTTAAGTGCACAAAGTTTGCTTGACAACACAATCAGCATATTACATGCATAGCTTACTCGAAGCTAACATATAACATGCATAGCTTACTCGAAACAAGAATTTCATGTTAACAGTTAGCTATTTCAACACATAATCATCTCAAGACTTCAAGCTTGCTCGGAAAGTGAGTGCAATAGTGCAAACATTTCAAAGCATGCCCAAAAATCATAATGTTAGTCAAAAATGACTAAGCTTACTCGGAAATGTTGAAAGTTGTCAAACCTTACCCGAAACAACATATTCACACATAATCAACTGTTCTGTACTCGGAAAGGTTATAATTCAATAACCTTACACGAAAATACATATTCAAACAGTTTGTGCTCGAGAAGGATTAGAAATCATCAAACCTTACTCAAACTTACATATTCAGCCTATTTTTGGCAAAATGCAACACTTTTTGACTTAAACCACTTTTCAAAGACATTTCTAAGTTATGTATCATTTCATAACATAGTTTAAGAGCAAATGGTGCATTAAGAGATCAAATTTCAGTTATACTTCATTTCAAAACAATTTCTTTTATAAACTAAAAAGATCTCAGGAATGGGATCATATTGACTAAGTAGCTATTTCATTACTTCACTCTCAGCATTATTATGACAACTTAGATAGGTTAACAGCAGTTATAAACTTAGCATGATTTTCATATCTTTGGTGATATGATTAAGGTTCAATTTGAGCATAATGCAATAATGGTCAACACTGTGCTATGATGCCTCATATCTCTTCTCAAAGCTTATTTGGCTTTCACCAGACCACCCCAATTTGACTCCAACCTCCTGTATTTGGTCAAAAATAGTTTCTTATGACAGAACTTATTGTATTTTTTGGACTTTTTATATTCAAACATGTATAGAGGTTGAACGTTGGACTTACAGTTAGCAACATGCCTTTCATTCAAGATGAGACAGATTTTGCCAACATCTTTGTAGTTCTTGTTGTAACCCTCTTGTTTGATAAAATATTTAAAACATTTATCAACTTTTGGTTGATTGATTCATTCTTCCCCTTGTTTTTGATATTTTCTCAAATTTTTTTAACGCATGTTCTTTGTCATATTTAAAAAAATGTTTCATTTTGGTTGATCAAATAACAACAGGCTTGTGTATGACTGGGTAATCACTTTTCTGCCATATCATTCGGAGAGATCTATCTTGAGACATGCAAAACAACTATGCATCTCCACATAAAGATTAGCATATTCATTATGTTTATATCACCTTAGATTTTACATCATCATGGGAAATCAACCATACATGTTAATGACTATACTAAGGCCTTTTTAGCCTATTAATTCCATATGATCAGCTAAGTAGTCAATGTACTATCATTTCCCAAATATACAGTTTAATATTCAATCACCCCAATACCTCTTCATTGTCAGGTTAATGGCTATCCTGTATTGACCAAAAGTGATCAACGGGACCAAACATACATGTGAATATATGTCCTGTCAAAGTCAGAGTTATTGACATAGTTTTAAGTGAAGGAATAAGAAACAAGTCATAATTGCCCCAAATGCATTCAGTTTTCAGGTCAATGGCTATCCTTTGAATCTATAGAGACTTAAGGACCAAACATACACAAGTGCATGTCCTTTCAACTGGGCAAATGACATAATTTTCAGCAAAAACAACTGTTTGAGATCTTTCCCTTTAAAAATCCTTCTTTTAAGCTTCTTAAAAGCTTGAACTGAATAATCTTATCATATTTCTTCACCATTAATCAACTTGCTCATGTTTTGACCAAAATCTAGTATTTATGCAAAATTCATTAAAAATGTCATTGAATCACATAATTTTTGACATAAAACACATTTTGACACAAACAGTTGCATCCCATACTCAAATCTTAATCATTCTATCATCATTAAGAAAAAAACAGACTGTAATTTCATTCAATGTCTATTCTACCTTAACAACTTTAGAAGATCATATTAGGATCATATTCAAGTAATCATAAGCATGTGATTACTCATGACATTATATAAGCAATTAATCTCACCTAAACAGATCTAATTACTTATCATAACATCAGATCAGTTAACAAGATAGTCAAGTATTATCATCAAAATCAACCAAATTGCACAAGTAGTCACTCAAGTACCTATCAGTTAACATCAAAGCAGTGACATAATCAAAACATATTCAGCAACATATTCAGCAACATATTCAGCATGTGTGACCTCTTTTAAAATATTTAAGTAGCTCATAGAGGTACACAACTAAGCACACATCCTTAATCAGATTTCATCAGAGTTGATCTTCCTAGGGCTTTCAACAGAAAGTTGAACCTGGTTCTATCAAGTGGTTTGGTGAATAGGTCAGCCAGATTATCACTTGTATCAACTCTTTGCATTTCAATCAAACCCTTTTCACTACAATCTCTGATGAAGTGATGTCTGATTTCAATATGCTTAGTCTTAGAATGTTGCACAGGATTCTTAACAGTAAAATATGCAGCTGTATTATCAATCAGAATAGGGGTGTTTAGAAAGTTCAAACCATAGTCCAGCATCTGATTCTGAATCCAGAGAACTTGTGCACAGCAGGCAGATGCAGCAACATATTCAGCTTCTGCAGTGGAGATTGACACTGTTGTCTGTTTCTTGCATTGCCATGACACTAGCCTTTCACCTAAAAACCGGCATCCCCTGATGTTGACTTTCTACTCATATTGCATCCATCATAATCATTGTCTGTGTATGAAATCAGATCAAAGGATTGGTTCTTTGGATACCAAATCCCTAAGTCTGATCTTCCCTTCAAATATCTGAATATTCTTTTCACAGCATTCATGTGGGAGACTTTTGGATTTGATTGGAACCTAGCACATACACACACAGCAAACATGATATCTGGTCTTGTTGCAGTCAGATACATCAGTGATCCAATCTTGGCTCTGTATTCATGTTCATCAACTGGCTCCCCCTTTTCATCAGCTATCATTTTTTCTTTGGTGTCCATTGGAGTTGATGCAGCCTTGTAATCATGACAGTTGAACTTATTTAAGTAGCTCTGATACCACTTGTCAGGTCGCGTTTAGAATCGGATCTTAATCAATCATGTCATAACTCACACAAAATTAATCGTGTTGACAAGAGAGTTAATGACGGGTTACTAAGTTTAGAAAGATGACCGTTTGTTAAAGGCGGAATCAATAACAAACATACGGTTGCAATGAATATTCAAAATACGAGGACACACGAAGGATTCACTCAAAAGATTTCCATTTGTATAACGTTAATCATACAAAAGGATAATCGATTTAGGGTTTAGGAGGAATCCTAGGACAGCCGTCACACACACAATATTCTCTTAATTAATGTGTCGGTCTTATCCACACGTATATTCAGTCTATGTCCTGCACATACTTAGCTTGGTGAATGAAGATTCCTTCATCCTTTTGTTGAACTTGTAGTCCCAGAAAGAAATTCATTTCACCCATGGAACTCATGCTGTATTTGGACTTCATCACCTCTTCAAACTCCAAACACATATTTTCATTTGTAGATCCAAAGATGATATCATCAACATAGACTTGTACAAGCAGCAAATCTGACCCTTGTCTTTTGTAGAAGAGTGTCTTGTCTATGGCTCCCCTTGTGAAGCCATTTTCAAGTAAATGAGTTGATAACTCATCATACCATGCTCTAGGAGCCTGATGTAAACCATAAAGGGCTTTGTTTAGCTTATACACCCTGTTTGGATACATGGGATCCTCAAAGCCTGGTGGTTGAGTCACATACACTTCTTCATCAATCTTTCCATTAAGGAATGCAGATTTGACATCAAGCTGGAATACTTTAATGTTCTTTGAGGCAGCATATGCAAGAAAAATCCTTATGGCTTCCAGTCTTGCAACTGGTGCAAACACTTCCTCAAAGTCTATCCCTTCCTTTTGAAGACATCCCAGTGCTACAAGTCTTGCTTTGTTCTTAATCACCAAACCCCTTTCATCCCTTTTATTTCTGAACACCCATTTGGTTCCTATTGCATATCCGTCATGTGGCTTGTCTACAAGATCCCATACATGTAAATCTCTGAACTGGGCCAATTCCTCTTGCATTGCCTCTACCCAACTATTGTCTTTTAAAGCTTGAGCAATATTCTTTGGTTCTAATTGGGATAGAAAGCAAGAGTACAGACAGATGTTAGCTATCTCAGAATGACTCCTTGTTACTCTTTAATGCAGATCACCAATGATATTTCCAGCAGGATGATTCTTTTCAACAGTAGGAGTTTGTATTATCATATTTGTAGACAAATTTATGTCAAGATTTGTTTCATTGATTTCAGGTTCTTCAATGATCAAATCAGCTTCTGCATCATGAAACTCTGGTGCTTCATCATTGGTTTGTCTTGAAGTGGAAGCACCATTGTTTCCCAGATTCAAACTTTGAAACAAATCTTGGAATCTTGCTGTTGTTGCAGCTTCTTCATCATTTGTTTTGTTGCCTGTGACACTCCCATTATGAACATGATCATTTTGTACATCAGTACTATCTTGACTTGTCATTTCCTGATCTTGTTCAATGTCATTGTTTGTGGAGCTATTCACAAAAGTGTATTCTTTTTCTGTTCTTGCAACTTTCTTCCACAATTCTTCAAAGTCCAGTTCTTTCTTCTTATTTTCTTCAAGTACACTGGTCTTGTAGAATGTTTCATCAAAGTCTTCAGAATAAATCTTGAATGACTTTATCAATTTTTCATGATCAAACAGCCATGTTGCACCACTGACTGTGTTGAATTGATTCTCATTAAAAATAATGTCAGATGACTCTATTACACTCATGTGATCTTTCACATAAACTCTGTAAGCCTTTGAGTGAGTAGAATATCCAACAAAGAAACAGTCTAGTGACTTAGTTTGAAACTTGTTCAAATAGTCTCTAGTGTTCAGTAAGAAACATTTGCAGCCAAAGGGCTTGAAGAACTTGATGTAAGGCTTTCTATTGTTGAAAATCTCATATGGAGTTTTATCATGCCTTTTGTTCACAAGCACTCTGTTCTGAACATAACAAGCAGTATTGATTGCTTCAGCCCAGAATGTGACAGGTAAGTTAGCATCAGCCAACATGGTTCTTGCAGCTTTTATTAGTGTTCTGTTTCTCCTTTCTGCAACACCATTTTGTTCAGGAGTTCTTGGAGCAGAAAATTGTTGAAGTATTCCTTTCATAGCACAAAATTCTTCCATAACTCCATTCTTGAACTCAGTACCATTGTCACTTCTCAGCATCTTCACTTTCTTATTCAGCTTGTTTTCAATCATTGTGACACAGCCTTTAATCAACTCAGCAGTCTCATCTTTGGTACTTAGGAAATAAACCCAAGTATATCTTGAATAGTCATCAATGATTACCAAACAGTATCTTTTCTTTCCAATACTTGGTACACTCACATGACCAAAAAGATCCATGTGAAGTAACTCAAGTGGTTGATCAATTGAGTTGATGAGCTTTGTCTTATGAGTAGACTTGTGTTGTTTTCCCTTCTGACATGAGTCACAATGATCATCTGACTTAAATTCTCTTGTAGGTAAACCAATCACATGTTCACCCTTGACCAGTCTATTCATATTCTTTAAGTTCACATGACACAACTTCCTATGCCACAATTTAGACTCATTTTTAGTGGCTTTGGACACAAAACATGCACCACCTCTTGAAATAGCATCTTTCATATTCAACTCATACAAGTTGCCATTTCTTGGTGCCATCATCATAATCATGTCAGGTGGGATCACAAACTCAGGTTTTAAGATAAAACAATGAGAATCATCAAAACTGACTTTGTAACCCTTATCACACATTTGAGATATACTCAACAAATTGTATTGTAGTCCCTCAACATGAAAGACATTGTCAAAAGACACCTTCCCATTTGTCAATATCCCTTTACCCACAATCTTTCCTCCATTTTCATCACTCCCAAAGGCAACAGGACCCTCATACTTCTCTACATAATTCACAAGTGACCTCTTGTCACAAGTCATGTGCCTAGAACAACCACTATCCATATACTATATATCATTCAATGGAGTGGCATGTTCCTGCACAAAGAGAAATTTGATTAGTTTGGTGATGAGATGCAAGCTTCTTCAACTTGCAACTTATCAGTGTCAATTTTAGTGGCAGCTTGGGAAGTGAGTGTAATAGGTTCAGGATCTTCATGAGTGATCTCCAAGTTGTCTGAATGGTCAGTTTCATACCCACACTCTCTTGGTGTCTTGACAAGTGAAGCTGAATTGTCAAGCTCAACTGAGGCAGTTCTCTTTTTTTGTAAGACATAGTCCTTAGATTCTGAGAAGTCTCTTACATCAGTTACAGCTTCAACTTTAGCTCCAGTTCTGGGTTTCCATGTGAAACCTTGTGGTTCATATCCATGTTTCAACAAGAACTTTTCATCACCAGTGAGTACAGCTTGTTTCTTTCTTTGATATACAGCTTTTCTTTTTGAATTCTCACTGCCTGATGATTCTTGTGACTCATCAGACTTGACTGAATAAGTATTCTTGGTGAATTTCAATGACTGGTTTTCCCTTATCACCTGCTTTTGCTTCTGAGGTGATTTACTTATTTTCACATTTTTAGTCATATGCATCTTCTTCTTTGTCTCACCCTTTACTTCAACTCTTATCTCTTTTCTATTCACATTTCCCTTTCCCAAATACATTGCATACTTCTCTTTGTACAAAACAAAGTCTTGACCAAACTTTGTTCCATTTGGGACATGGAAAGGCTGAAACTTGAGTCTCTCATTACATGAATCAGTATGGTGTCCATATTCATCACACTTTCTACACCACACCTTTCTTTTGAACATCTCATGTTCTTGTGGTTTCCTGAATCTTTCACTTGGTTTGGGCTCTCTTACACCAATTGCCTTTTTGTTTTTCAGATTGTCATAATCAATTGAGAATGGTACAAACTCAGCCATTCTGATGTCATTTCTTTCCACATTCCCTTTAATAAAGACAACCTTTTTCAAGTTTAGTGGTTGATTATCTTCATTCTCTCTATATCTTGACTTCCTTCTTTCATATTCCTCAACAGTCTCTACCTCTCCCACATCAAAGTCTTCAACACTTGAAAAGATAGGATAAATAGGAGTAAAATATTCTATATCCATTTCTTTCTTATTTACCTTCCTTTTCTTGTTCTTTTCTAACTTCTCCAAAAACTTTTTGCTTGGAGGTCTGACAGCATTGTAACTCACATTCTTCTTTTCACCAATGTCAAACGAAACATGTTCTCTCTTAAATTGCTCATTCATTCTTTTCATTTTATGTGTAACTAGAGGATACTTTGGAAGTTGATCAACAGATTCAGGCTTTTTATATTTTCTTCCTTTTTCAGCAGCTTGAATTTCTTTTTCAGTGATTTGATCACTCAAATCACTTAGATCATCTTGATCTAATTTATCTGAATCAAAGTCATCTTCAGAGACTTGAACTCTAATTGACTTTTCCTCTTTCATTTCTTTCTTCATAACAAATTCACCATCTTCAATCACCTCAACATTTTTGTACAAATCTGTAACATCTTCTTTGTCTTGAAACACATCTTTGAATTGTTGTAGATAAGCACTTCTCTTTTCTTTGTCAACTTTAGGCATAAAGTTGTTGTTGAATGGTGGTGGAACAGCCTTGTACTTTTCATCTTCTTTTACTTTATTCAGAATTCCACAAATGTTTCCAGTTGAAACTAAGTTCTTTAGGAATTCATTTTCAGTTTGCAGCTTTGTATTCAGCACCTTTTCATCAATCACCATCTTCTTCAACCCACTAATTTCTGTTGTGAATCTTGTCTGAGCTCTATAGCTATTCATACAATCCTCTTCCAAACTTTTCATTCTTTCCTCACTAACAATCTCACTTGCCTCATAAGCATTGATAATGCTTTGCTTCTTAAAACACTCACTTTCTAACTTACCAATCTTTTCTTTTAATTCATTGACAAGTTTAGGTAAATCAGCATTAGGATTAGAATGTACCTTAGATGAAGATGCAGAGTCTATGGCCATGAATGCCACATTATCTCTTCTGATGTCATCTGCTATATCTTCCTCATGGTTACTCCAATCAAAGCTTCCCTCATGCTGAGTAGTTACTGCCACATTGCCTTGATTTCTTGGTTGATTTTGGTTTGCTGTAATGTTTTGAGTTGCAGGGATTTGAACATCTTGATTCTGATTGTTGTTCATTTGATATACTTGATTCTGATTCATTCCCTGCTGGTTGTTCATCTGAGGCTGATAGTGGTTATTAAAATTGGGATTGAAGTTGTTGTTTGGATGGAAGTTGCTGTTGTTGGGATTGAATCCTTGGTTATTGTTGAAGTTCTGCTGGTTGTTGTTTCTATGCACATTCTGCTGGTATTGTTGTTGGTTTCTAGGCTGTTGGAACTGATTAACTTGAAAGTTCCTTGGCAAATTGCACTCTCTTGCAAAGTGTCCAGGCTGTTGACAGTTGTAGCAGATAGCCTTGGACTTATCAAATCCTATTCTCTCATTTGGACCAGAAACTAGTGATCTACCAGTTCTGTTGTACAGTCTCTTGCTTCTTAATGCCAACATTGCAACTTGCCATTTGAGATCCATGTCTTCAAGGTCATCAGCATTTATTTGTTCCAAATCATCCTGCACTACACTTGTGTGAATCATGTTTTTGGCTACAAATGCATTGTAGGACTCAGTGAACATAGACATTAGGGCTTGTGCCTCACTCCCTTGAATATGCCCTGCACCAGCACTTTGAGCATTTCCATTTCCCACAGAAACTAAATCATCATCAATCAATTGAACATTAAATCTCTGTTGACCACTTTGATTGCTTGAACCACCTCCAATTAAAGACCTAGCAGTCTCATTGTTGTGATCACTTGGTTCTTCAATGATGGGAATTTGTTGTTGATTCTTTGTTGTAAGATTCCCCATTGGAGCAATTAAAGCATTTGACACATTGAAACTTGGTTTATCTTCCTTGATCATTTCATTCTCAATCATTTCAAGTTCAGCATCTTGAAGAAAACATACTACATCATCCAATTTCAATTCATTGAAATTTTGCTTTTAAAGGATGAATTTGCAAGCAGTTTACCATTCTTTTGGCATTGAGTTGAGCAACTTTGTATTTAAATCAAAGTCAGTCATTACATAGTCAGTTGTTCTCAACTCATTCACAATACTCAGAAAACGTTCTAGTATTGACTTCAACCTTTCACTATCTCTATACTTGAATCTTTCTAATTGTTGCTTCAGTCTTTGCTTCTTAATGTTCTTCAATTCAGTGTTCCCTTCATACATCTCAAGGATTGCATCATACATTGCCTTAGCAGTTTGATGATGTGCAACCTTTGTGAGGATTTCCCAAGACAGACCAACCTTTGCGAATGAGCTGCTACTGTTTGGCCCTTTATTTCCCTTATCAAAGGGTATTTTAACATTTACACTTCTAGCATGGTATATATTAACCCTAAGCGTTTCCCTAATCGTGCTTGGCTAAGACTTAGCCCGTTCATCCATAAAGCTTGAACCTTTTTCATATTCAAACCCGTTTTAGTCTAGATCTAGGGTTTTCTTTATGAACCGTTTATACTAACACGTTCGTTAAGTCGATCTTTATCATCAAGTTTGCAAATTTATGGTTCATCTAGACCCGATCTACTCTAGGGCTAGGTTTTAGGGCAAACCGTTCATAAGAACATAACCTTTAAAGGTAGAGAACATACCTTTATTTTTAGGCTACGATTAGCTTTGGTTATGAACAACAATCTTGTATCTTACTTGTATATTAAAGATCTAACAAGATGTAGCTTGGTTTTGGCCTTGGATCTCTCTTTCTTGGTTGTGGCTATGTAGTAGAGAGAGTGTGTGTGTTTTAGAGTGTGTAGGGAGACTATGGTGTAGAGATGGATGAAAATGGAAAGGATTAGGGTTTAAGGGGTATTTATACTCCCTTAAGCCCATGGACCTAAGGCCCATCTTTCCTTTTTGGTCCATACTTATTCCATTTAATTAGCCTACTTAACCTTCCATCTTTATTATTTTATTAATTCTTTACTACTTCAAGTCAATGTTGCAAAAGTTGCTAGGCGGACCCTAGGCGACCGACTAGGGAGTTGGAAGTACTCGGCCTTAGTCGGTGAGTACTCGACCTTAGTCGGAGAGTACTCGGGGATGGCTCACCGAGAACTCGGCCTTTATCGGGGATTACTCGTTGAGTACTCGGCGCCTAGGCGCGACTTTTACAACCATGCTTCAAGTAAACTTTTCCATCATAAACAATAATAATATATAAAATATTATTCTTGGAAATTCCGGGATGTTACGACTGAATTGATTGTAAGATCAAATTTAGTGATCTTGTGCTCTGATACCAATTGTTAGGATCGTAGATCTAATAATCGAAGCTACTTAAATACAACTCACAATCAATGAAACAATAAACAACGGATCTAATCATTTGAACATATTTGTATCACTTTAATTAAAACCGTATTTGAATTACAACTTCAATTATTATATGAAACGAACAAGTTAATCAACATAATTTATTTGAGCTAAATAATAGGTTTCATATGGAAAACAACTATGCATTAACTACAATCGAATTATTACAATCTATTGCTCCCCCTCAACCTTAGCTCATCATTCACACTGAATTTTCTAGTACGGAAGTACACGATTCAGATGAGTATGGTGATGTGAAAAGTGTTAATGAACAAGAGACTATCTTCTTTTTTTATACATATGCAAAACTACTGATGAGCTAAAGGTGATAGTGAGAGATAACAAAAACGGTTACAAACTACTGATACACTTATTACAAACAACTGCCTATAGAGAATCCTATTCTCACTAATGATCTTTGTTGAACACTAATGTTTGAACCATCAGTAACGGGCAATTAGGTAATTCTATTTTAGATTAATTGGCATCCAAAAATGAAGTGTTCTAAAACGAATTCGGTCTATTGGAATTAAAATTGTCCAAAGTCACGTAATTGCATTTACTGTCATAAATCACACTATTAAGAAAATGTGATTATTATTGTCTTGTTATATTTTATGAGTTTGCAGGTCAATTGAAATATTGTCCGTCTTGACCCATCAGCCAACCAACCTAACATGCCACCACATATTTGGGTAAGAAAATGGTTTTCAACGCCGGGTCAAATTATACTAGTAACAATTCAACATTTTGTTGTACCCAAAAGAAATCGTGTCTTGCCCTAGTCAACCATGCCCACTAAAAAGCTTAGTTGTACCCAAAAGAAATAGAATTAGCAGAAGTGTTTTGAACTTCTAATCACTTGATTAAGGTCTATTTGTTTATATAATCTTGATGATAATTATAGAAGGTTTTGCATAAGAGAGATGGAAATGGATGTTGTGGGCAAAATGGACAAAGTGAGAAGTTATAAGTCAAATTCAAATGCATTGGGCTCTACGCAGAAAGCAATATGAAGCGATGAAAGTCGAATGTACTCTAGATCCAACCTATTTACTTTTAAAGAAAATGTCAACAGTCAATTTACATAAAAGGGTATTACTGGAATAAAGGTTTTGTATGTAGGAGTCCTAAACTGTATTTACAATCTAATGGTCTCATTACTGTAATGGAGGTCATAAAGACATGGGTTGCTAAAAATCATTTTACGTGCAAACAACTATATTTTTATTTGCGTTGGATTAAGGCATTTGTTGCTTAGACTCAAAACTCAAATGACAGTGTATATTAACATGAACAGGATAGTAGAAATCATCAGGTGCTTATCGTATTTGGTGGATGCTTTAGACAAATACTAATGGTTATCACAAATGAAAGTACACATGAAATAGTGAATGTGTCATGTGGAACATTTTGGTTGGCTGAAACAATTTTTTAACATAAAAAAAACAAGAAAAGTTAAGATATATTTGTGAAACTTACCGCTTACCTGTTAAAATGGTCATTTTGATGAATTTTTGAAAAGATAATGATAAACGGTAATAACTATCCTAATATTCGAATTAAAGGTGCATCAACACCGTGTTAAATACACAACTGGATAATTTAAATATCTATAAATAATAAAATTATAATTAGCCTAAATAATAATTTAAACATATGTAAAAGTCATAAAATTATAATCGGTCAAAATAACAAAAAAAAAAATTTATACAAGTAAAAAAATCATTACAGAAATGACTAATGGAATAATATATATGTACTACATCTAAAAAAAAGTTATGTACCTATGACGAATAAAGTAATACTCCATGTATGTATTAAATCGAAATAAGCTTCCACAACAAAATTAAAATGAAAATGAATCAAAATAAATTAATAATAATATAAAAAGAAAAACATTTAAAAAAGTCGTGTAACATGCGGGCTAAAAAGCTAGTAGTATACAATTGTCGTCAAAAACCTGCAAGCTTTATTGCTAGTTCGTGACCTACCGACTTCAATTCTGAGTTTCTGACAGCCAACCACAGCCCATTCCACCGACTTAATTTTGTTGGGATGCTAAATAAAATAGATGTGGGCCGGTTTCTTCAGTTCGTATCTTAAATTCCCCCAACGAGACTTATAGAAATTTACACTAATTATTTAATGCTAAACTTGTATTCTTTTATGCCAGTGCCATTATAAACTATCATTGATTAATTTAATGTATTCATGTTTATAAAAGTGTAGATCAAATAATACTTTTTTATGTTATTTATATAACTAACAAACTATTATATTATTAATTAAGTTAAAAGGATGAATAATAATAATAATACTTATTATTATAAATGCAATAAAGAAACGTGATCTAGGTATTTACTAATTGATCTCGTTGCATTAAAAATATTTCATTCAGCTCGTAATTACTTGTTGGTCTTAAGTTAGAAAATATACTACATTAAGCTCGTATCCATTTCGAATCTTTAAAATTTATACATTAGCCAAATAAAATATGAGTAATATTCAATAAAAACAAACTTAATATAATTCAAGACTTCATAAAAAAGAAGAATATACCCCTAACGGAATGACGGGGCGGTGTTACATACTGTGGTGCTACATGGAGCTCTATTCACGTGCTCGTGGTAACCCCTTACGCATATCCTAAGACTTTATTTGGGTGTTAATTAGGGATGAGCAAAATCGATACCGGCAAGTACCGGTACCGATTTGGTACCGTCGTACCAAATCGATACCAAAGTTTTAAGTTTCGGGATCGGTAATGTACCGGTACCACCGGTATTTCCCGATTTTTTACCTTTGGTACCGGTACAGAACCGAATATTTCGGTACCGGTACCAAGAATTTCTGATTTTCGGGATCGGTATTTTCGGTACCGGTACGGCACCGTGCTCATCCCTAATGTTAATAATGTACTTTTTATGAAGGGATACTTAGAAATAATCTAGTCATTCAAACTAATTAAAGATATATATATATATAAACGAAAACATAAAATTCATACGTGTCGCGATATGGTCGCTCCCCCTTTTTTTGGAGTCGTCATATTTGCTTGATTTTTAAATGAAGGTTTCTCATGCATTTGACCCGAATTCATGGGTATGAGTCTTACCAAAATTAGATATTCCTTAAACGGGTTATAACATCTCATTAAATTAAAAGTTATTCTCACCAAATTATTGATGTGAAAATCCAATAAAATAGGATATACTAAAATTTATTTTGATTTTTTGTCAGGTCGCGTTTAGAATCGGATCTTAATCAATCATGTCATAACTCACACAAAATTAATCGTGTTGACAAGAGAGTTAATGACGGGTTACTAAGTTTAGAAAGATGACCGTTTGTTAAAGGCAGAATCAATAACAAACATACGGTTGCAATGAATATTCAAAATACGAGGACACACGAAGGATTCACTCAAAAGATTTCCATTTGTATAACGTTAATCATACAAAAGGATAATCGATTTAGGGTTTAGGAGGAATCCTAGGACAGCCGTCACACACACAATATTCTCTTAATTAATGTGTCGGTCTTATCCACTCGTATATTCTGTCTATGTCCTGTCTGGCGGCGTGCCCTAATTATTCTATTTATAGCCCTGCCAACCTAAGACAGGCTGTCATTCCTTCTAGAAACCCTATCCGATAGTACATACTCAATTTACATATTCAAAAATATACTAAGTGTAAAACAAGTCTTCCGGGTAAGCTTTTCATTAAACTTCAGTCTCCGAGTACGAAGTGTACTCGGCCTTCCTTCAGACTTGGTAAACATAGAAGTGTACTCGGAATCAGTTTCCGGGTAGACTTTACTTAGAGAATATTTTACCAAGTAAAATATTCACCGAGTAGACTTCAATCTTCTTGGACTTGTCAAACTTTGCTCGACAAATCCTCACGAGCAACCTTGTTCTTCTATGATCCTGTTCGGCTCTTTGTTAGTTGAATAACTTATTTGATATGGCGTACTCGGGAGTACATACCTTACTCGAGCAGAACCTTACTCGATATAACTTAGATATATTCCATCAACTCATCAAGTATACTCGGACCATAATTATTAAATAATACCTTGCCCGGTCTTCCAATTACTTGGCTTCTTGGACTTGGTTGACCATACCTTACTCGGAAGAGTAAAATACTTGGTCTTGAAGAACAACCCTGCTTGACAAAGTGAACCTTACTCGGATATGCCAAATAGATGAACCTTACTCGGAAATCACCAAAAAGCATACCTTGCTCGGATATCCACTTAAGAAGATTCTTTGAAGTAAACCGTGCCCGGAAGGCAAAATCTCGTACTCGGCTAAGTAAAAGCTTACTCGAAGGTCCAAGGTGTACCCGGATTCAATACTTAGCAGTTTCTGAGGAGGTTGAGAAGATTCCAATCTTCAATATTCTTCAATTAGGTCAAATCTTCTCATTTTGGTCAAACTTTTGACCCAACAGTTTTTTTAAATATTATTTATAATTAAAAAACAGTTTTATAGTAAAAAAAATAAGTGGGTTTTGGGTCTTACCAAACTCAGATAACTTTTAAACCGGGTTATAACATCTTAGTTATTTGTGAAACTTTTTTATCATCAAACTCTATATTATAAATTTCAATACAATAAGTAAAATTAAACCCAAAAAAGTATATAAATATTCAAAACGAGTAATTTAAAACAGCCCCCGTAATACGGGGGATAAAAACTAGTGTATATATATATATAAGGGTTCAAATAAAAAAACAATTGTTCTGTAAGAAGTGTGAGAAGACTTTAAAATAAAATACATCACCTAAATAGGATACTATACCATGTAAATAGGAAACTATACAACTTTTATAAACTATCAATCTCAACCACTAGATCCTAGATCCAAGGGTCTAGATCTACTCTTATGTTTCTCACAAAAACTATTGTCTTTTACGTTAACCCAACCCTATATATATATATATATATATATATATATATATATATGATTGATTTCTTTTGATAACACTTTGAGTTTTAAGAACTCGAAAGAACTTAACGTAATAATTTCGTTTTCCGTGTGTAGGTTATATGTTTTCTTATTCTTAGAACAAGTGTATATTATATGTTTTTGTGAATGTTGTATATTTTTATTGATATTTAATGCAAACATATGTAAGATAGTTTTTTGTATTATTCATCACAATGTAACTACGTGTTGATGGATATTGATATATTGAGTTCGAAGATATTGGTTTTTGATATAAAGGAATTTTAATGTATGAATAAATTGTATTTGTGTAGGATAAAATTTTTGTGTGTAAGTTATATGTTTTCGTGTGCGTGTGTATTTTATTGATGCTGAATTTTGTGTGTATGTTATATGTTTTTCGTGTGTAGGTTATATGTTTTCTTATTTTTAAAACAAGTGTAGGTTATATATAATGTAACTACGTGTTGAAGGATATTAATATATTGAGTTGGAAAAATTAGTTTTGGACATGAATAAATTGTACTTGTGTAAGATAAAAATTTAAAAGAGAAAAAGTAATTTATAAAAATAAAAAAAGTCTTAAAACTTTCCAATTATATTAATTTGATTAGTTATGTTAATTAAATATATAACAATTATGGTTTATTAGTTATACTAATTGAAGAGAGTGCATGCATTTATACTTTCTTAATTTATCTTCAAGCATTTAAAACATAAAATAAAACTAGTGGCTCATATTCATTTCTCGCATTTGTTGTAGTAATATCATTTCTCTCTTGAAACATCTGTAACAACACGGGTTTTCAGAATTAATGCTTTATTAAAATATTATTGTTTAACTAAATAGATAAATATATAATATGTATTTATAACTTTCACTTTATGACGATTTTAACCCAAAACCTAAAGATTTGCTTCTTTTGTATCCATTCTCAAACTTTAGGGTGTTTTCAGCAAATATTGTTATAACCCATAATATAAACTGGATATTCGTTTACCAAACCCGACCCATATTCGCGTTTCTTGAACAAGAAGTTATGATCTATTAATTTTAAGTTTGAATCTTCGTTTCTTTGTTGCTCTCGATCTCGTAATTATCGTAATCATCTTATCCTCGGCCTATAAAACGATGAAAACGTGTTTATTATCTTCAATTGTTCATCAATATCCGGTTTTAAATTTCAAACTAAACCCTAAATTCGTTTCTTATATAAACGAGCATATAATCACAATTAAAATCACACACATCACCGTAAGCCCGTAGCCAACGATAACCATATAACTAATTATACTAATTTGGCCGTTTACTTGCTCGTTCGTCGTCGTTTCTGGCCGTCAACTGTTGTGTCGCGTTCACCTTCAATCAAAACGTGTGAAGGTAATTGTTATACTTAGTTTTGATCGCGAGATTTTAATGAACAAAAGCCCTAAGGCTTGATTTATTAACAATAACAGATTCAACCCAATTGAATCTGCTAGGGTTCTTAATCATTCTGGTCGACTTTTGTTTCGGTATATATATAAACAGTTCTGCTGGTAATCTTTAAGTTACTGGTGGCTCAGATGGTTAAATCTCTTGAATCACAGGGACAGGTCGCGGTTTCGATCCCCTGCCCCCGTATTTTTTTTTGTTATTGTTGTTATATATTCTTTTAAAGCATATAATAATTTTATTATTAATAATAATAATTAATAAAACTATTTTAATGAAAACCGACTTTATAATAATTTATTGAACTCGCGTTTCCTTCGTGTATATACATATAAGCATACATGTACATATATAATAACTTGAAAACTAATGTTTTGATATATTATAAAACTAAGAATAATATTTTCAAGATATGTTTTTATAATCAAACTAATTATTTTAAATAATAAATCTTTATATAAAATATTATAATATTATAATATTAATTTAATGGCTATCGAGTCTTCATAATCAATCTTGTGCTTTACTTAGCGTATCCATACTTCTCTTTCCTTTTAGGCTTTATCGTCAGCTCGTGATATCCGCATTCTTAATACTCTTTTTCACGTTTGTTCGTCTATAGAGGTGAGTACCACATTCCCCTATTTTTACTCGTTTTCTTACGTTTTGGGGACATATGCGTAAATATATTTCTCATATATACTTATACACAAAACTGCAACTTTTTCTTATGTGTTAACAACTTATGTCTTACTTGTTTATGTGCTTATTTGCTTTGTATGTTTTCGCATTCAGATAGGTCCAACATAATCTCAGTCTAGTATGATCATACGCCAGTTGTTATAGCTTTGTGTTTCTCGACATCTCATTATACTTGCTCATTTGGTTAATTTGTTATTCTCATATGACGTGTTTCAAATACTTATTTTCTTTATGAACATTTAAACTGGTGTGTTGCTCACTCAACCTTGTGTTGACAAAACCATTCTATTTCAACGCATATGCAGGTATTCGTTTGATGTGAAGTACCGGATCACTTAAGGATGTATAGATGAAAACTTAATGAGATATATTGATGTTGATTGATATAAGTACTTTGTTTATTTGAATTTTGTATGGATGATTGTTTCATTTGAAATTTATATAATAGATATTAAAACTTATATTATTGCATAATGGTACCTTGAGAGCTATAAAATCAGCTCACGCCCCGGCATTTCCGCCGTAGGTTGGGGTGTGACACCATCCCGTGTATATATATATATATATGGTAAGGATCCTAAGAGAACCCTTTGCAAATTGAGAACTTTGAGAACCATTTTGGACCATTAAAAACACCTTTAAAAGATATTTAAAAAAATCATAAAATAAAAAATAATAAAAATTTTAAAAAAGTAAAAAAACAAAAATTCTTATATTTCATTCCGGTTTCAATAAAAAAATACAAAAAAAAAATAAAAAAAACGTCGTATTATACACATATGTATAATTTTATATAATCTTTAGTTACGTAATATACACATATGTACAGTATCATTTATCTTCAATTATACACATGTGTACAAAAAAAACATGTAAATATACATATATGTATATATTATATATATGTGTATATAATTTAGCTAAAACGAGTTTTTTTTATGAAACCGGGATAATAAAATAAGAATTTTGGTTTTTATACTTTTTTGATTTTTGTGTTTTTTTTTATTTTATGATTTTTTTTTATTTTTTGGTTTTTTGTGGTCCAAAATGGTTCTCATAGTTCTCAATTTCAAAAAGGTTCTCTCATGATCCTGATCTTTTATATATATATATATATATATATATATATATATATATATATATATACATACTAGTAATTGACCCGCGCGCGTTGCGGCGCGAAAAACGTTAACATATGTACAAAAGTTTTTTTTGCATGAATCAATATACAAAGTTCACCATTAGTTGCAGAATGTGACTTTAATTATCCTATTCTTACCCACCGACTTCCAAATCTAAAACAAAACTTACAGTCTTCAAATTCCAAAACTAATGCAAATACATCTATGGTCTTTTTTTTCTGTTTTTGGCCGTGCATGATATCACCCTCCTGAGACTTATGCAAGTGTGATGAAAGTTCTTTTTCATCTGATGGCTAACTAATGAAAATTGTGATTGAGACCTACAACCAACATAACATCTTATGCAAGTGTGATGAAAGTTCTTTTTCATCTGATGCCTAACTCATGAAAATTGTGATTGAGACCTACAACCAACATAACATAGAGCAAACAGTAAGCGACATGCACATTCTTACATAGCAGGAACTAGATAAAAACTACATAGTGACATACATTTTCATGAAAAACTGTATGTTAGAATCTTGTCTTGCAACCATATTTTCCATGTTGTGACAATAAACTCTTTTCACCATGGTAATTGAGAGTAATCCATTATTGAAAAAGATAATTGTTCAAACAAATTGCTTTTTGTCAAAGTATAATAATCATGTATACCAAACTGCACATGATCGTAATCCTGTAGCAACCCTAGCTTCTTTAGTTCACACAAAGAATCACATTGTTAAGCAGCCCATATGGTTATTAATTAATTTATTTCCTTGACAACAACAAATCATACCTTTAATCTTAACATTCGGAGTCTCAATTTCCATAAACTTAACCGAGAGATAGCTATGATAAAGACCTGTTTTAGGACTCCAATCGCAAGAAAGAACTCATTTATATAACAATGATTGTTTAGGGCTTAAGAACGGAACATAAACGATGATGATAATCAGTTTATAGGTACTAACCTTTCATGATGCAATTCTATAGATTAGAACGCAGATGGTAGCGATGATGGAGAGATAACAAATTGAACGAAGAAACCTGAACAAGTAAAAAATGGTTGGAGGTCGGCAACGTAGTAATATAGGTTTAATGGAGACTGTTAATTGAATAATAATTGATGATGAAACCGAAACCTCTCATTGATTTAAAGCATTTAGTTGAACTGATTTGAGGGGGGCGGTTGGGATGCTCCGGCTAGGCTCGCTTGTCTGATGGCTATCGGCCGCCGACGAAATTTAGTATAGCAATTAATATTACGGCGTCTTCAAGAAAGAGAAAAAGGAAGTTGAAAGGGTGTCTATCCCTATTATAATGTAATATAAAATATAGAAAAAAAAGGTTCAAATAAGAATAAGTAGTTTCCTAGGAATGGTAAGAACCAACAAAATTTTGACATTTGACATTACAAATGATGGTGAAAAAACAATTCTAGGAAACTATGTCGGTTATTATGATAAAAGAGTAATTCTAGGAAACTATGTCGGTTATTGGTAATTTTAAATCTCAACCATTGATTAACATGATCCAATGGTTATGATTTATTCATAGTCTTCCTAGGAAACTACTTATTTTTAGGATAACCCTCCCCTATAGATATATACACACACACACACACAAAGAGAGAGAGATAGGGTAAGGATCCTAAGAGAACACTTTGAAAATTGAGAACTTTGAGAACCATTTTATGGCACAAAAAAAAAACCTCTAAAAAATATTTTAAAAAATTACAAAACAAAAAAAACACAAATTTTAAAAAAGTAAAAAAATCAAAATTCTTATACTTTATTCCAGTTTCATAAAAAAGAGAGAAAAAAAACTTCGTATTATACAAATTTTTATAATTTCAATTAATCTCTAGTTACGTAACGTACACATATGTACATTATCATTTACAATAATTATATATATGTGCATAAAAAAACATGTATGTACATATATGTATATATTACCCATATGTGTATAATTTAGGAAAACCGAGACGCTTTTTTTATGAAACCGGGATGATAAATAAGAGTTTTGATTTTTTTTTTTACTTTTTTCATTTTTAGGTTTTTTTAAGTGTTTTTTTATGGTTTATGATTTTTTAAAATTTTTGGGTTTTTGTGGTTTAAAATGGTTCTCATAATTCTCAATTTCAAAATAGTTCTCACATTATCCTGATCCTATATATATATAATATATATATATATATAAGGTAAGGATCCTAAGAGAACCCTTTGAAAATTGAGAACTTTGAGAACCAAATTGAGTCACAAAAAAAACCTCTCAAAAATTATAAAACAAAAAAAACAAAAGTTTTTAAAAAGTAAAAAATCAAAATTCTTATATTTCATCCCGGTTTCATATATAAAAAAAACCTTCGTGTTATACACATGTGTATAATTTCATTTAATCTCTATTACGTAATGTACAAATATGTACATTATCATTATCATTTACCTTAAATTATACATATGTGTATAAAAAACACGTATGTACATATATGTACATATTATACATATGTGTATAATTTAGCTAAACATGCACGTTTTTTTATAAAACCAGGATGATAAATAAACATTCTATCCTTCCTATATCTATTTTAATACAGTATATATATATATATATATATATACTGTATTAAAATAGATATAGGAATGATAGAATGGTTATTTGACCAAAAACTTTTAAAATTAAGAGTTTTACTATTCTTTATGCATAAGATACAACCCATCAAAGCTTAAAAACTTCAATCTGTTAATTGAGCGGGACTTGAATGAACCATAAAGGAATTCAGAAAAGATTCAAATTTCAAAATACCAAAAATTGAGTAGTATCATGTTTATCGCATCTCACTCATCAAAGTACCGCAGCCACCATAGCACCATGTCCACGTTCTCACCAAACCATAATTAGGCGGCAGTTTACCAAAATCGGTACCGATTTGATACCGTCGTACCGAATCGATACCAAAGTTTTAAGTTTCGGGATCGGTACGGTACCGGTACCACCGGTATTTTTTGATTTTTTTTACCCTCGGTACCGGTACCGGTACCAAGAATTTCTGATTTTCGGGATCGGTATTTTTGGTACCGGTACCGGTACGGTACCATGCTCATCCCTAACGTTAATAATATACTTTTTATGAAGTGATACTTAGAAATAATCTAGTCATTCAAACTAATTAAAGATAAAACCAACATGTTTTGAAAAGGGTTAGGTGGATGGGTTCATGTAACAACACGAACTTTTCAAATTAAATGTTTTTACTAAATATTCGACCCATTTCGATGCTCGAGAGATTCTATCGCGTGTCGAGTAAATTTATTATTTTAATGTTATTTTAAATTATTTATGCATTATTTATTTTAAAACTTTCTTAATTTGGCAAAAACTACCCAAAAGCAAAGTTTAATCCCAAATTGTTTCCACCTTCAAACTACAGGGACCACATTGCAATTTTTGTGATTATAACCCACCAACTAATTACCCAACACCCAAACCCGAAACCGCTGACCCGTTTAACGAACCCAGTTGACCAAGTTTATAACTTGCACCTCAATTATCAGCCTTAAGTTGGAAATTGATTTGTGTGTTGTGGTCCTCTTACCTTATTCGGCTTTACAGACTCGTTTGATTAGGAAATCAGATCATACGTGATTCATATTACTTAATATAAAAAACCGACATAACTCGTCGTATAATATACGCGATAACAAACATTATAACGCAATTAAACCTAGTTAAACCATGCCCTGACCAGCGCGATCAAACCCCCTTAATCAATTTGATTTACGTGACCTTTTGATGCATGTTCGTGATCGCCTTTTGGCCGACGCTGTTCTTGCCCAACTAACCATTTTTTAAACATCGTTAAAGGTAATTATTTACGTATTTCTGATCGCCGTTTAGTATTAACCCTATGATTGATTAAACTAAAACATAACGAATCGACTGATTTGATTTTCTAGGGTTTATATGAATTTGGGGTTAATTGAACTGTTTATATTAAACTTTTTGTTTCTGGGTTATCACCAACTGACCATCTAGGTCAGCTGGTTTGCTGAATTTGTGTTAATAGATTTGGGTCTGGAGGTCGCGAGTTTGAATCCCTCCAGACTGTTTTACTCTTTTATTTTTTTTATAATTTTGTTTAACTATTATAATTAATTATTTAATCAAATCATTAATATTATTAGTATTATAAAACTTATAATAAAGTCTTATGTTATTAAAAAACCGACATCTTGAATTTACGTATCTTGTCCAATCTCGTTAAAAACTTTCGTTTACAGGTGTGTATATATATATGTATGTATGTGTGTGTATTAAAGTATATGTATTTTATATTAATTTTTAACGATAATATAACAAACATATTAAACACGCTAAATAAAACTTCATCCTTAAAGCTTTGTTGACGATTCAAAGTATATTTTTATTTACACATTGTTATTATAATTTATTTATTTATTTATATTTATTTATTTTAAACCATGTTTATATATTGAGAAAATTTATATATTTAAATTGTTTTATTTAATTTTATACTATATGATAATTATATATTTAAACGATTGTAACAAATTATTTATTATATTACAAGTTATATTTATATATGTACATATTTATATTACATAATCTTATAATTATTCAACTCATATTTATTTCTTGAAACTAATAATAATAAATTCACAATAACCAATAACCGTAGAGATCAATCATTCAATCAATAAACATCCTAATCCTAAATATAACACAAATCACATCGAAACTTTAATTCATTATACGTGTTTTCTTATTATTAATTAATTCATATTACTTATACTTAAATAGGAATCCTTGTCGGTGTATCCCAAAGGGTTCATCATTCTCACATCATCATTTTTGTTTTGTTCATCCGATCAGGTGAGTATCTCACTCCCCCTTTTAACTCATTTTTAACCGTTTTGGGGACATGTGCGTTCTATTTATTTTATTACTATATATTACTCAACTTGCAACTGTTGTCACTTATGTTTAACAGTTTATACCTTACTTGTTTATGTGCTTACTTGCTTTATATGCTTCCGCATTCGGAGAGTTCCAATATAATCTCAGTCTAGTATGATCATACGACCATCGTAGTGGCCGGCGTCCGACACATTGACAACAGTTTCACCGACACCTCATTTTTTGGTAACCAATGCCCATTCGCATGGCAGCAGTTTAGCCCTTTCTTTATGGTTTGATTTATTTGTTTATATGCATGGTTAAATTGCTTATCACTTGACACAGTCTGCTCTCTTATTTATTATTATTATATAATCATGAAAATCTAGTGTTTTACTCACTCAACCTCGTGTTGACAAAACTATTTTATTTTCAACGCATATGCAGGTAATCGTATGATGTAGTTGAAGTTAGAAGATCGTTTAAGGACTTATGCTAGAAGAAATTCAATGAGACAATTAATTTTATGATTTTGATTTGTGTTTGTTTTGAGATATTGTAATGAATAATTGTTTATTTAAAATTATTATATAGATATTGAAACTTATAATGTTGTGTGATAGTAACCTTGTGAGCTGTGACAATCAGTTCGCGCCCCGACATTTCCACCGTAGGTTGGGGTGTGGCAATCCACGCGAAGTATTTCTCCACAAACATGTTGGAATTTATAAGAATTCCAACTTTGACTTGGGTTTTCAACATAAAACCAACGTGTTTTGAAAAGGGTTACGTGGATGGGGTCCACACGAAGTCATTTTCCTCAAAAATGTCATTTAACATGGAATTTAAAAGAATTCCAACTTTGACTATAGTTTTCAACATAAAACCAACGCCTTTTGAAAATGGTTAGGTGGATGGGGTCCACATGAAGTATTTCTCCATAAAAATGTCTTTGAACATGGAATTTATAAGAATTCCAACGTTGATTTGGGTTTTCAACATAAAACCAACGTGTTAAGAAGTTGGTTATGTGGATGGGGTCCACATTAAGTTTTCTCATCAAAAATGACTTTGAAGATGAATTTTATTACATTACCAACTTTTACTATGTTTTTCCACATAAATCTCAACCTATTCTGAAAACGGATGGGGTCCGCAAAACTACTTTGTCTCAAAAACTATCTATGAAGATGGTTTTGTATAACATATCCAACTTTGTCTACTGGTTTGTATTAAGAATCCGGCTTTGACTACTTATTTATGGTCAAACATAACGTTTTCTTTGAAGTGTTATATCTATAAATACATATACATATATGTGGGGAAATATTATTAACAAACAGGAAACACTAATATGTTAGAACACATACATTCCGCGTATACAAAAATCATGCGAAGACCAAGAAAGAAGCCACTGGAATTTTTTTTAACCAGGTGTCGATGAGTTGTTGGAATTGGTGATCTCGGAATAGAGTCGTGTCTCCACAAGGTAGAAGTGGTAGAGTTCAAGGTACTGAGATGGTTTCTAATTAGAGGGCCGAATAGGTACAGCTGACCCTACTACGACCTACTAGAATTGTGCAATCCGGCCGGCTTTTTATTTTAGTATTTGTTTTTAATATATGTACTTTTCTATTAATTTTAATACAATTTTATTTAGTGTATGTTTATTTCAATTTTATTTTGATTTAATAACTTAAACGTGTCTTCCAATAACTCAATTTCATCATATGTTCGGCGATGCATCTACTAAAATTAAGATTATTAACTAAACAACCATAACAACTAAAGACAAAAAACTTAAAAGGAATATTAGCAATAAATTTCATTCGCCGTATGACGTTGAAGTTAATAGACTTTAGTTCAACACATATTGGAAGATAAACCTGAAATTTATTAAAAAAACAACTAATTACTCACAAAATTATTCTAAACAACAAAAAAAATAATAAACTTACCACATCTACAATCCACAACGGAGGAAATCGCGGATCCTCGCCGTTAACAAGATTTGGATCTATGGAGTCTGGTGCTTCTATAAAACATGGAGGAAGGATAGACCATTGTAAAACTATTAAAACCTTCCAATCGATTATGCATGAGATACCTAACCCAATCATCTGAAAACAAATGTCAAGAAATTAACACTTCACTAAAAATATGTAACTCATTCACAACTAATTGAAAATAATAACAAACTTATTTGTAATTATCAAATCAGATTCACATTTACGCAAGCTTGAGAAGGCCACTAATGTCACACCCCGACCAAAGGCGGCAGAACATGCCGGGGTGCAACTGATTGCCCAAATACACAAGACACTATTTAAAGTGACAATATTTATTCAACTCATTTTATTTCAACGAATCAATAAACACATCTCGTCCACACAAACAAGTTCAATACAAGTATCAATTATATTGTTCGTTTTACTAGTATCCTAATAGTCTTGGTAACGTTTTCGTCAAGTCCTCGAGTCAATAAAAGTCAAACATGTAACATTTCATAAAATAAAGTTTGTCAACACAAAGGTTGGTGAGCAATTCATAAGTTTGAGCATATAAGTATATAGTAATAAAAAGGCCACAAAACTTATATACAAAACAATAAATAATAGCCATAATTTGGATAAAATCGCTAATAGAATTACATTAGCGACACCTGCCATAAGAGAATACCAGATGGTTCAGGATTTAATAGAATATCGTTAATTTCATTATGTTAACGGCACCATGCTATAAGAGAATACCCGATAGATCACGGATTTATAGACTTCCCCCATGACTGAAAGTGATAAACACGTAGACATATAGCATAGAACACCAAATCAAGCAAGTATTTAAGTCACGTACACAATCACGTTTGTGGGTTTAAGATTCAAGTAAATAAAGAATTTAGTTTGATAAGTATGAAATGTCACCCCAAAACGAAAGATGGAAAAAGGGGTATGAAAGTACTCACCTCGATTGATGAATTGAGAACTAATTAATAATGGACATATAGAAAACTTGTGAACAAAACAAACGAATCCGACTTGAAACGATAAACACCTTAGCTAAAAATAAATAGTGTAATATATTAATGAACTTGAAACCATGATGAAACTATATTGGAAACAATGAACAATGAGGTTCGGTTGTAAATCGGATTACCGGTTAATTTGTTAATGATTAGGGACTCGTACTTAATTGATAATTTAAAATAGAATATTATTATTTTACTGGGCTTTTAAATAACTAAACTAATATCAAAATAGAAACAAGACGGGCTTAATTTAAGAGTTCGGTTTTATAAAAATGAATAGATAATAAAGTTTATAATAATATTATTAATGTTAGGATAGTAATGATAATAATAATTCTAAAAAGATATGTTATGTATATATACATATATATATATATATAGAAATATAAGATAATAATAATAATAACAATAACTATTTCTAATAATACTAATATAGTATAATAATTATAACAATAATTATAATTAATAATACTAATATTAATAGTTATAGAATAGAAATCTTGGTATTAATTATATTGTTGTTGATAAAAATGGTAATAATAGTAAATAATATTGATATTAATAATGATATCATACTCGATATGGGTTCGATTTTTAAACGAGTTCACTAAATAAATATAATAATATTATTGCTAATAATAAATGATGAAAATATAATCTTAATAAATAATAATATGATCTTTAATAAGAATATTAACAACTTTAATATTTATAATAATAATGATAGTAAGTTTAACATAATAATACTAATAATAATTTTTTTTGTAGTAATATTAGTACTAATAACAACCGAAATTTGTTACGTATAAAAATAGTATTAAAACCAGTCTAGGATGAGACACGAACCAGAGACCTCTAGTTTAAATCACTAACGTACAACTCAACTGAAACCAAGGTAAACAATTGTTAATTTAAACCCATAATAAAATAACATAACCATTTCCCGGGTGTTCATCTTTTACCCAAATCAAACTAACTTCATACCCGTCCAACCCGTAACAAAAAAAATAACCGATATACAAACCAATTATTAATAATTTATATCTGGAAATCAATATATGAAAACTAATAATACTAAAACCCAAATTAATTTACCTATTAGATATTCCCGTATCGTGGCTCTCTACCGGGAAAGAAACGAACCGAACATGTCGGAGACGGAAACAAAAAAGAAATCAGAGGGAGAGGGAGAGACGGAGAGGGAGTGAGAGAGAGAGAGCGACGAGAGAGAGAGAGCGACGAGAGAGATAACAGATTCCGGCTACCAGAAGGCGCGCCGGAAAAACAGGGTGAGAAAGAGACGGGGAGAGAGACAGTGATAGAGAGACGAAGAGAGTGCGACAGAGAGAGAAGAGAGAGTGGCTGAGGGAGAGGGAGAGCTGCGGTGCCGGCGGCCAGATTTCTGGTCGCCGGAAAAACGAAACCGAAGGGAAAGGAAGGAGGTTTGGGTGCGAGGTTTTCCGGTGAACCAAGAGAGGGCAAGAGTGTGGTGGTGTCTGAGTCGGAGGTGGGTGGTGCTCGCCGGACGCCGGAAAACGGCACCGGAAATGGTTAAGGAGGGTGGCGGCTGTGGTATTGTATAAAGATAGGGTTAGGGTTGTTTAAATATATACCTTACATATTTACATAAAGGCCCTCCATGTTTCAACCAAGATTTAATATGGGTTTAAAGGTTCCCAAAGCTTATAACGAGTTTACGAAAATCATTTTAAACCCTCTATGTTTTCTTAACGACACTATAATATGACAAACATCGATAATTATGGTCGAGGTATATAATAATATTATACAATAATTAAATAAGGTTTTTTTAAAGGTATTGAGTAGGGTTTACAATATGAAAGTTTACAAAACGAATATAAATCGAGACTCAAATTTAACGAATGTCACAACTGAATTCACGACCTAGAAATAGATGAACAACCCAACCCGAATAGCTTCATACGGGAGTGGGGGAAGAAGAACATGGTTGTGAGGATATGAAAAACATTCAAAAGGTTTCAAAGAGGTTTACCAAAGAAGAAGAATATGAACTTTAATTGAAAATCGTCTCCGAGGTTGAAATTCATTTGAAATTCATCTTTGGAGATGTATTTCAAAATTACTTTAAAACCCATAATTTTGAAAAGACACGTTGCCGATGAAAACAGCTTGATACATCACGTTACAGTTGGTTTTCCTCAGGTTATATTTGATGATAAAAATAACGCTTCAGACAGATTTAGGATGAATAATGGCGTGGTAGGTGAAAATAGAAAACACATGGCATTTTTTTATTCGTCCACGAAAACTCACGGGGAATATCAAAAACTCACGAGAACATTAGATTTGGTGGGCTATTTTTGGAAATTGAAATCTCACGCGCTATATTGCCTTTTCAAAAGGGCTATTTAAGTAATTTTCTCTAAAATTAATCATGTAAAAAATCGAATCTATAAGCATTTTCCACATAATCTCTAATATTTTAAAAAATAGGCTTTTTTATTAATATACACTGCATGTTCACTTCGGGGCATTTTTTTTACGAACATATTTTTTAATATCTAACTATTTCATACATTAAATAATAATAAATTATAAGATCAAAGACAGAGCAAAGAAAAAATATAAAGTACAACCCCAAAAAACCGGATTTTAATTATCAATCTTAATTTAAATTAGTTAATATACGAAAAAGAAAGTTAAATGCAAAAATAAAGAGAAAGTTTTGTCTTTTTTTTACTTTACTACTAGGCTACATTTTTTACAATTTCAATTTTATATTTGATTCCCACTAATAAACTAATAAGAGCATTCTCATTCAACCCCCTATTCTTAAATCCAAAATTACACTAAAATATACTAAAATTTTTCTCTCATTTTCATTTAAATAATACTTTTTTATACATTTATCATGACTATTTTTCTCTCATTCACTCACAACCACTTTCAAAATATATTAAAAAAATATATGGGGTGAACAGTAGTTTTCAAATATACAGAAAAATCATTACGTTTTTCTAAAATATTAAAACTCTTCACTCACAACAACCTAAATCACTCTCTATATTATAAAACGCCCCTCACATAATATGGTGAGTTGGATGAGAATGCTCTAAATCCGGTCATCTTCTTCAACTTGCAAAATTAGCTACAGTTATCTTCTACATACACCGGAAAATCTCAGGTGAGTCCAAGTTCACCTTAGGCCCATACCAACCTATGGGTATCTAATATTTACTTAGGGGCAACCTATACATTAAACAGAGAAAAAAAAGAAATTTTCACACTAATTTTACACTTCGCCGAAAAAGTTGAGGGGTAACCCGGGCTACCTCTAAGCCCTATATAGATCCGCCCCTGATGCTATACATTATATCAGGAGAAAGAAAAATTAATAGAAAACGAGTATCACGTTGTAAATTATCATTGCCCCTGCCGCATTGCGTGGGTTTCAGCTAGTATATATATATATATATATATACATAGAAAATGGTTCAAATAAAAAGAAGTTGTTTCCTAGGAATGGTAAGAACCAATTGAATTTTGACATTTGGCATTAAAACCTATGGTGAAAGAATAATTCTAGGAAATTGTGTCGGTTATAATGGTGAAAGAGTAATTCTAAGAAACTATGACGGTTTTTGGTAATGTTAAATCTCAACCATTGATTAACATGATCCAATGGATGTTATTTATTCCTAATCTTCCTAGAAAACTACTTCTTTTTAGTATAACTCTCCCCCACATATATATATATATATATATATATATATATATATATATATATATATATATATATATATAAGAGTTCAAATAAGAATAAAGAGTTTTCTAAGAAATGTAAGAACCAACAAAATTTTGACATTTAGCACTACAAATGATGGTGAAAAAATAATTCTAGGAAACTATGTCGGTTATAATGATTAAAAAGTAATTCTAGGAAACTATGTCTGTCACACCCCCCGGCCGAAGGCGGAAACGCCGGGGCGTGCGTAGATTGAAATCATGCAAATGGTATTAAATGTAAAAACTCTTATTAAAATAAACCAACACAATGTTTAAACCAAACATAATTCAAATAAGAAGCAAGACATAACACTTTATTTATTTAGACTTCTAGGTCTGACACATCCCCTAAGAGATACTTCAAGAATCTTCCTTAATTTCCATTACCTGAAAAACATGCGAGAGTGTCAACTAAAAATAGTTGATGAGAACATAGGTTTTTAAATAGAAAAATATGCATTATGTTGAAAACATTTCATATGTGTTAAGTTACTTTATATACTTTAGTGATTACAACCAAACCTCTGACACGAATAGCGAGTCGTCTAATCCACGATTAAACTATTATGTTTAACGTTTAACGATCGTCGGATTCTGAACACACAGGCCTCTACCCGAGGCCTGCGTGGGCGGGTCGGGCCAATAGATCTATCATCATACTACCACGGGCTTAACAAGTTAATGGTTGTACATGCGATTAAGTATATGCTTGTAATGATCACACACAATGAATATTATGAATAAAGCTTGAATCAGATAGCATTTATAAAACATGGAATAAATAAGTTGCATGTTTCCACCCCAAAGTATAAAATGTTTAAAAGCATGAAAAGGGGCTATGAACTCACCTTGCCTGATGGATGAACACGAACACGAGCAAGAGTTAGTTGAACCAGTCACGGGATGCCCTAGATTAAGTTTCGATTTTAAATTAGTTAGAGTGTCGCATACTAGAATGTTCTAAACCAAGAGCATAACCTCCAGCAAGTTGAATCCCATGTAAGATTCACGGGTCCAATGGGATTATTTACGCCACTCTTGCCTTAGGCAAAACTGTTTTCTTGTCAGATACATACATACCCGGTTTATACTCTATTGGTATACTAACTCAAAATGTTTTAGAATGGTTTTGATAAATAAGAAAGTACGAGATTAAAAGTGTAATATCTTATATTTTTGTGTATTTATTATCATTTAGGAAAGTATAGGGTTCAAAGTGTAAATATTACAGTTTAGGATATTTATGATAATTTTATGAGTTTTTGAAGATAATAAAAATATTCATAGTTGTTCATGGAAAAATTATACTTTTAATCAAGATCTATAGAAAATAATTATGATTTCTTGGAATAACATGATCATCAAAATCTTTAAAGCAAAAAGTAAGGGTTTTATTAACAATTTATAATGATCATGGTGAGGTTATATGAATAACTATGAAGGTTCAAAGGAAAACTCAAGAACATAAGAACAAACAAGAAGAAATTCATAATAGAAAGCAAAAATGTATAAAAACATCAATGAAAAGCAAAGTAATTATAAAAACTTACTTGTTTATGCTTAGAGAGAAAAGAAATAATGAGATTTGGTGTTAAAAATAATTAGAATGAAAGCATCTATTTATAGTGGAGGTAAGGTTGTTTGAATCGATTTAGATAGAGATAAAACTTGTTGAAAATTTTGAATATTAAAAAAGATGATAATGATAATATATAATAAAAAAAATATGTGTGTGTGCATAAACAAAAGTGCACGGCACTTTTATTAAATTTTCTTTTTTTTTAAGTTAAAAGAATTAGATAAGATAAAACTTTAGAAACAAGGTTAAGTTAGAAGGTTCTAGAATGTTCTATTTTAAGTTACATGATTTATTTAAATTCTTAGGATAAAAATAATATTAATAATAATAACAAAATATTTTGTTACATGTTATAAAATATTAATTTAGGCATTCCGGTTCAACGTGTCATATTAACGATTAAGCATGTTTATGATCAAATGAGTACAGGATCATATAATTACGCATACAAAGTTAATGTTATTTTATAATTCAACAATAATACATGTAGACGATGAAATGAATATGATAACTTTATTAAATGAGAAAACAAAACTAGCGTTTATTAACAAGCAAAATCCATAGATGTTACAGTCTCCCCCACTTAAGGGAATTTCGTCCCGAAATTAAATAGTGGAGACTGGTTCGGATTGAAAAAGATGAGGGTATTTCTGTTTCATTTGATCTTCAAGTTCCCAAGTAAACTCGGGTCCTTGCTTATAGTTCCACTTTACTTTCACTAGACGGATTCGACTTCGCTTGAGTTTCTTGACATCACGATCCACGATTTCGATAGGTTTCTCAACAAAGTGAAGTTTATGATCAATACAGATATCTTCAAGGGGAATAGGCTGAGTGTCATCGGATAAGCATTTCTTGAGGTTAGAAACATGGAAAGTGTCATGAATACCGCGCAATTCCTGAGGTAGTTTGAGTTTCTATGCCACTGGACCAATTCTATCAAGAATCTCAAAAGGTCCAATATACCTAGGAGCAAGCTTTCCCTTTTTCCCAAATCGGACAACGCCTTTCCAGGGGGAAACTTTGAGTAAGACTTGATCGCCAACTTGAAACTCAAGTGGTTTCCTTCGGTTGTCAGCATAACTCTTTTGCCGATCACGAGCGGCCTTAAGTCTTTCTCGAATGATAGCAATCCTGTCGGAGGTTGCTTGGACGATTTCGGGACCAATAACTTGTGAGTCACCAATCTCGGTCCAACACACGGGTGTTCGACATTTCCTACCATACAAAACCTCAAAAGGAGCACATTTGATGCTAGTATGGTAGCTTTTATTATAGGAAAATTTAATGAGAGGTAGGTGATCATCCCAATTTCCTCCAAACTCGATTATGCAAGAACGGAGCATGTCTTCTAAGGTTTGGATGGTTCTTTCGGTTTGACCATCTGTTTGGGGATGATAGGCTGTGCTAAGATCCACACGAGTCCCCAAAGCTTTTTGAAGGGATTGCCAAAAGTTGGAGGTAAAGCAGCTATCACGGTCTGAGATTATGGATAAGGGAACACCATGACGTGTCACGATTTCGTTGATGTAAATTTGAGACAACTTCTCCATCTTGTAGGCTTCACTAATGGGGATGAAATGAGATGATTTGGATAAACGATCTACTATAACCCAAATAGAGTCATGCTTACGAGTGGTTTTTGGTAGTTTTGTGACGAAATCCATGGAAATTTGATCCCATTTCCATAAAGGAATCTCGGGTTGTTGGAGAAAACCCGAGGGCTTCCGATGTTCGGTTTTGACTTTTGAGCAAGTGAGACACTTCCTAACATACAAGGCTATATCCTTCTTCATACCAGGCCAACAATAGAATTCCCTAAGATCGTGGTACATTTTATCGGCTCCCGGATGAATTGAGTATCGAGTTTTGTGTGCTTCATCAAGGATAAGATTTCGAAGGTCTTTAGAATTTGGAATCCATATGCGTCCCATGAAGTAAAGAACTCCATCAGACTTAGTTTCAAATTGTTTTTCGGCTCCACAATCCAATTCAGCCTTGAGATTGTTTTGGGCTACCACTTGGGCTTGAGCTTGAAGAATTCGGGCCTTAAGGCTAGTGTGAATAATCATTTCCATGGCCCGAATACGAGAGGGTTTAACTCTACCCTTTCGGCTTAGGGCGTCGGCCACGATATTCGCTTTCCCGGGGTGGTAGCGAATTTCACAATCATAGTCATTGAGTATCTCGACCCAACGTCGTTGCCTCATGTTGAGTTCTTTTTGGTTGAGGATGTGTTGCAAGATTTTATAATCAGTATAGATGACACATTTACTCCCATAAAGGTAGTGTCTCCAAATTTTAAGTGCGAAAATCATCGCATCTAACTCAAGATCGTGAGTGGTGTAGTTCTTTTCATGGATCTTGAGTTGACAAGAGGCATAAGCTATGACTTTGCCTCGTTGCATGAGTACACAACCGAGACCTTGATTTAAAGCATCACAATAGACAAGGAAATCGTCGTTTCCATCGGGAAGGGTTAAGATGGGTGCGCTACAAAGTTTTTGTTTTAGGGTTTGGAATGCGTCTTCTTGCTTTAGTTCCCAAATGACCGGCTTGCCTTTTTGAGTTAAGGTGGTGAGAGGTAAGGCTATTTTTGAGAAATTCGAGATGAATCGACGATAATAACCAACTAGACCAAGGAAGGAACGGATTTCTGACGAGGTTTTCAGAGCTTCCCAATTCTCGATGGCTTTAATTTTTGCGGGATCCACGTGTATGCCTTTATCGTTAATAAAATGACCCAAAAATTGAACTTCGTGAAGCCAGAATTCACATTTTGAAAATTTAGCATAAAGTTCTTCTTTCTTCAACAGTTCCAAGGTGAGGCGAAGGTGTTGCTCATGCTCAGTCTTGGTTCTTGAAAAAATTAAAATATCATCAATGAAAACAATGATGAATTTGTCAAGGTACGGTTTGCAGATACGGTTCATGAGGTCCATAAACACCGCGGGTTCATTAGTCAAGCCAAATGGCATGACCATGAATTAGTAATGTCCATAGCGGGTACGAAAGGCGGTTTTGGGTATATCTTCATCTAGAATTCGCAGTTGGTGATAACTCGAGCGGATATCAATTTTTGAAAAACAAGTGGCACCTTGAAGCTGATCGAAGAGATCATCAATTCTCGGTAATGGGTACCGATTCTTGATGGTAAGTTTATTTAACTCTCGGTAGTCGATGCACATTCAGAAAGATCCGTCTTTCTTTTTGACGAAAAGGACAGGAGCTCCCCAAGGTGAGAAACTGGGTCGAATAAATCCTTTGTAGAGAAGTTCTTGAAGTTGACTAGAGAGTTCTTGCATTTCGGACGGGGCTAAGCGGTAGGGAGATTTGGCTACGGGAGTTACACCGGGTAAAGGTCGATTCGGAATTCGACTTGTCGAGACGGAGGAAGTCCTAGCAAGTCGTCGGGAAAAACTTCAGGATAGTCTTTGACAATGGAATTGTCTTGAATCTTTTTCACTTCGGATTTCTTGTTAACTACATGGGCTAAAAAAGCATAACATTGTTTCCTCAAAAGTTTACGGGCCTTCATACAAGAGATGACTTTTAGGTTACGATCAGGTTTTTCTCCTTGAATGATTAGTGTTTCACCGGATGGTAACGGGATACGAATGAGCTTTTCGGCATATACAACTTTGGCTTGATTACGGGACAACCAATCCATTCCCACAACTAGGTCAAAGCTACCAAGCTTAAAGGGAATTAGATCGATATTAAGAGAATGATCATCAAAAGTCAAGGTGGAATCACGTATAATAGTATTGGCTTGGATGGTTTTACCATTGGCTAACTTGACGATGTAAGGAAAGTCTAGTTTTGTCGGTTTCCATTTAACAAGGGGTTTAAAATCAAG
Source organism: Bidens hawaiensis (assembly GCF_021521415.1). Lineage (NCBI taxonomy): Eukaryota > Viridiplantae > Streptophyta > Magnoliopsida > Asterales > Asteraceae > Bidens > Bidens hawaiensis. Next base: position 116,221 of record NW_027492802.1, on the reverse strand, counting down.
TGATATAAAGCTTCTTTCCGCGCCCGTATCAAATAGTATGGATGCAAAGTGGTTATTTAAGAGAAACGTACCGGTTATGACATTGGGATCTTGACGAGCATCCGAAGCACCAATAGTGAAAGCTCTACCACGAGTGGCTTGGTTGTTGTTTGGAGCCAATTGAGGACAATTGTTCTTGAAATGGTCTAAACCACCGCATTGAAAGCAAGCACGAGCATTGTTATTGTTTGTTGGTGCGGGGTTGGCTACCATAGCTTGATTAACAACAGCAGGGGCGGTTCGGCATTGAGGAGCTAAATGCCCAAATCGACCACAATTAGTACACTTTCGGCATTGGGAACTTGGTGGGTGATGATAGTTGTAGGTGGGGCATAGAGGGTGAGGTCCAGAGTACCCAGCCCTAGCTGGGGCTTGGTTAGAAGGAGCCACAGCTTGGACGGGCACAGCAGGGGTGACTGCGGCATAGTTGGTTGTTTTTGGTTTCTTGTTAGGTTGATAGCTAGTCTTCTTGAACTCTCTCTCCTTTTGTTTCCCCGAATCCTTCACCAAAATTCCGGTTTTAACTAGTTCATCGGTTAAGGTACTGGCTAGGTTTATGGTGTCTTGGAGGGTTCCGAGATCAACGGTCAAAATCATGCTCCTCATTGAAGAAGGTAAGCCATTTATGTAGCGATCAATGGCCTTTTCCTCGGGAGTGACTATGTGGGGTACTAGTTGGGATAGTTCTTGAAAACGATTGGTATAGCCAATGTGATCGGCTCCTTTCATGGTATGACCCCAAAGTTCAGCTTCCATCTTTCGGAGTTCTCTCTTGTGACAATATTTCCTAGTCAGCAGATCCTTGAATTCGGCCCAAGGTAGAGCCAAGGCCGGATCACGACCTCGAGTCCTCAGAGTTCCACCAAGTCAAAGCTCCTAGCTTAAGGGTGCTAGCAGCATACTTGACCTTAAGATTCTCCGGGCAATTGCACATGCTTAAATCGGATTCCGTGCTCTCGAACCATTGTAACAAGCCAGTGGCACCTTCCGAGCCGGTGAACTCAGTGGGTTTTGAAGCAACAAAGGTCCGGTAGGATTGGTCGTAGTTGTTTCCATTGTTGTTGTTATTGTTGTTGTTGTTGCCGTTGAGTTGATTGACGATAGCGGGAAGTAAGATTGGCCATTTGAGCGAGCACTGTTGCCAACGGAGCATTGTTGTCGTTGTTGTTATTAGAGGCATCGCGACGAGGAGGCATTCTAAGAAATCATAATACAAAGATGGATAAGTAAAAGAGTAAGGAATAATAAAGCAATTGTTTATTAAAGAAAGATAGTTCAAACTAGAAATGTCATGGCATCAAAGTTTGAATACAAGATAAACTAGAAAGTGAAAAGATAGATCAAGATTGTAAGCCCAAAAATTCCAATAATCTTCAAGTTAGTTGCTAGGGCCCAGCCCTGTTTGCTAGTGGCATCATCCTCGAGCTCATCGCCAAGTAGTTGATTACTTCCTACCGAGCTATTGACTGACGGGAATAAGAGTTCTCCTATTGGGCCTATTAATTCTCCATGGGTGGGGGAAGGGGTTCTCATCAAACGGGCCCAACTAATTGGGCTATAGGTGAAGATACTTGGTGATGGAGGGTTCAAAGGCACGTCCAAGTCTTCTAGCGCAATATAGTCTTCGTCCAACGGTGGAAAGGGGACGTGGGAGTTTTCGGAAGGGTTGGTGGAAACAAAATACATGCTACAAAAGGGAAATTAGTACATCTAATAGAACATAATTTCAACCTAAGGGACATCTTAGACGTAGGTCGGTTACTAACTCTCTACGACCAAGGCTCTGATACCAATCTGTCACACTCCCCGGCCGAAGGCGGAAACGCCGGGGCGTGCGTAGATTGAAATCATGCACATGGTATTAAATGTAAAAACTCTTATTAAAATAAACCAACAAAATGTTTAAACCAAGCATAATTCAAATAAGAAGCAAGACATAAAACTTTATTTATTTAGACTTCTAGGTCTGACACATCCCCTAAGAGATACTTCAAGATTCTTCCTTAATTTCCATTACCTGAAAAACATGCGAGAGTGTCAACTAAAAATAGTTGGTGAGAACATAGGTTTTTAAATAGAAAAATATGCATTATGTTGAAAACATTTCATATGTGTTAAGTTACTTTATATACTTTAGTGATTACAACCAAACCTCTGACACGATTAGCGAGTCGTCTAATCCACGATTAGACTATTATGTTTAACGTTTAACGGTCGTCGGATTCTGAACACACAGGCCTCTACCCGAGGCCTGCGTGGGCGGGTCGGGCCAATAGATCTATCATCAAACTACCACGGGCTTAACAAGTTAATGGTTCTACATGCGATAAAGTATATGCTTGTAATGATCACACACAATGAATATTATGAATAAAGCTTGAATCAGATAGCATTTATAAAACATAGAATAAATAAGTTGCATGTTTCCACCCCAAAGTATAAAACGTTTAAAAGCATGAAAAGGGGCTATGAACTCACCTTGCTTGATGGATGAACACGAACACGAGCAAGAGTTAGTTGAACCAGTCACGGGATGCCCTAGATTAAGTTTCGATTTTAAATTAGTTAGAGTGTCGCATACTAGAATGTTCTAAACCAAGAGCATGACCTCCAGCAAGTTGATTCCCATGTAAGATTCACGGGTCCAATGGGATTATTTACGCCACTCTTGCCTTAGGCAAAACCGTTTGCTTGTCAGATACATACATACCCGGTTTATACTCTATTGGTATACTAACTCAAAATGTTTTAGAATGGTTTTGATAAATAAGAAAGTACGAGATTAAAAGTGTAATATCTTATATTTTTGTGTATTTATTATCATTTAGGAAAGTATAGGGTTCAAAGTGTAAATATTACAGTTTAGGATATTTATGATAATTTTATGAGTTTTTGAAGATCATAAAAATATTCATAGCTGTTCATGGAAAAATTATATTTTTAATCCAAGATCTATAGAAAATAATTATGATTTCTTGAAATAACATGATCATCAAAATCTTTAAAGCAAAAAGTAAGGGTTTTATTAACAATTTATGATGATCATGGTGAGATTATATGAATAACTATGAAGGTTCAAAGGAAAACTCAAGAACATAAGAACAAACAAGAAGAAATTCATAATAGAAAGCAAAAATGTATAAAAACATCAATGAAAAGCAAAGTAATTATAAAAACTTACTTGTTTATACTTAGAGAGAAAAGAGAGAATGAGATTTGCTGTGAAAAATAATGAGGATGAAAGCATCTATTTATAGTGGAGGTAAGGTAATGATAATATATAATAAAAAAAATGTGTGTGTGTGCATAAACAAAAGTGCACGGCACTTTTAGTAAATTTTCTTTATTTTTTCTTTTCTTTAAATTAAAAGAATTTGATAAGATAAAACTTTAGAAACAAAGTTAAGATAGAAGGTTCTAGAATGTTCCACTTTAAGTTATATGATTTATTTAAATGCTTAGGATAAAAATAATATTAATAATAATAACAAAATATTTTGTTACATGTTATAAATTATTAATCTAGGCATTTCGGTTCAACGTGTCATATTAACAATTAAGCATGTTTATGATCAAATGAGTACGGGATCATATAATTACGCATATAAAGTTAATGTTATTTTATAATTCAACAATAATACATGTAGAAGATAAAATGAACACGATAAATTTATTAAATGAGAAAACAAAACTAGTGTTTATTAACAAGCAAAATCCATAGATGTTACAATGTCGATTATAGGTAATTTTAAATCTCAACTATTGATTAACATAATCCAATGACTATGATTTATTCCTAGTTTTTTTAAAGAACTACCTCTATATATATATATATATATATATATATATATATATAATCTTATACTTACTAGAAAAATAGGTTCTTTCAATACTACCACTTGTACATTACTATGGTTCATCTTCATCTTGTACGTAGATCTGTTTATCCAAAACATTCTTTTTATTAAAAAAAAGTCACTATTACAAACAAACACAATTACAGGGATTACAGAAATAAAGTCACTAATAATGAAATGGTCATTTCTTTAACTGGAGGGCAAATTTAGACATTGACTCCATAGACGAACCTCCATTACTTAGAGCTTTCATGGCAGCACTCTTTAATTCTTTCAACCTTTTGGATATTCTCTTCCCTTCATCTCCCTCCATTAACTCCTTCACAACTTTTTCAATCTCCTCTTTTCGATATGTTTCATTTTCATCGGTTTTAAGTCTTAATGCCAAACCAAGTGCTTCAGTCATCACTTTAGCATTCATATGTTGCTCGGCGTAAAGTGGCCAAGCAATCATTGGCACTCCATGAACAATACTTTCTAAAGTTGAATTCCATCCACAATGAGTCAAGAACCCTCCGGTTGATTCATGACTCAGTATCTGGATTTGCGGACCCCAAGATGGCACGGTTAACCCCCGCTTAGCCGTCCTAGTTAGAAACCCTTCGGGTAAAAACCCTAAAGGGTCATTCTGGCTAGAGACATCAAAGTAAGAAGCATTGGAAGCCTTATTAGGGCTTCTTACAATCCACAAAAACCTAAGGCCACTCATCTCTAACCCATGGGCTAGTTCATGAACCTGTTCTAAAGAAAGGGTCCCACCACTACCAAAAGATACCAACAACGCTGATCCACTAGTTGTTCGTCCAACCACTTCAAACACTCATGCCGATCCGACCCATCACTTGGATCCGACTGAATCAATGGCCCGACCGGGTAAACGGGCGTTTGACCGCGATTCCACCTCGTAAAGCGCGAAAGCTTTCTTCTTCCAACTCCTCAAAACTATTAACCATAACACCATCAAGCAAAGAGAGTCTCTTGGAGAGTAAAAGATACCCTTTGTACACTTCATCGGTCCGGACTTGAACCGGAGCCATTAGCTCGCGCCCATGGAAACTAACCGAACCCGGAACTTGAACCAGGTAAGGCAAGTCTCTATACTCGCAAGCCGTCTCTTGATCAAGCTTTGGCAATGTAAAAGTGAAGGTTAAAGCCATGGCACTCATGGGAAAGAACAAGAAGTTAAAGATTTTAAATTCTTTTGCAACTTCCATTGAATCATGTCCGAACATATCAAACACTAATCCAACAAGCTTGAACTTTGATTTCAAAGAGCTTAAAGCATCTCGAAGACTCGAAAGACTAGCTTGCATGATGAAGTTAATTAGAATCTCGGGTCGGGCGTCTTTCTCAAGGTTAACTGTGGAAGAAACAAATGGTGGATGTTTTCGGGTAATGATTCCAGGACGGATACTTGGGCTTTTGGAGGAGGTCCTGTTGTGGGGATGATAATAGTGGCGGAGATGTGATGGTGTTCGAGAAGTCGCTTAGCGAATTCGGCCATCGGAATTAGGTGACCCATTCCCGGACTGGGAAGAATGGCTATGTGAGGCGTGTTGTCCATTTTCATCAACAATGAAATTTGATTTCTAAATGGAAATGAATCTCTCTATGTTGCCTGGTTTTTAGGGCATTATGAATATGGAGACGTTGATGTTATTTTATTTCGAATAATATTCAGCGAAGAATTATTTTATATTATCAATATTAGTGATCCGTTAATGTCAATTAAATGTTTATATTCCAGTGGCGTAACGCTGAGGGTAGTGGGGCTTGATTGAGCCCACAGTGATCCAATATATTTGCGGCACGTAGGAGTTGATGTGTCGCAGGATTAAGCCCCTCAATCAAACCTCAGAGGGTGTAGTGGTCCAGGTGATCAGAGGCTTGATTGATTTTTTTTATTTATTATTTTTTTGTTATATACACAAACTAGATTAGTTACCCGTGTAGCACACGGCTTAAATAAATTTATTTAAATAATAACATAATGTCAAATACATTATATTAAGTTTCATTACAAAACAAAATTAAAGTGGACATTATGTTATTTGAAATTAATCATTTTATCTAAAGGTGTAAAATTTTTCTTTTTAAAAATAGAAATGTGAGTTCCGGTAATACTTCCGGATATGATTTATGCTTCAATAACGCGGTTATCATATTGTATTTTCACATGTATTTTAGTTTCATTACATACACCATTTAAGCATCATCACTTCAACATCATCTTTTAGGACTACCCTATGACTTTGACAACCTTAGTTTTGAGGTAATTCAAAACACCAAAACTAATTTTATTTGTAATATACCATTTTATGTCTGATAAATACCATCTGAATAATGGTAATATTTTTCATCTCCCAAAAACATGGATAACAAAAATTTGTTAATTTCTTGAACCACCTCATTTTTTGGTGCAAGTAAAACTCATTCACTAAAGAAATCTATATTTTTGAAATCTTTAATTAAAAGTGTGTTAATGCCTAACATTTATATTCCTAAGGTAAGAAGTTGTTTTATCCTCCTAAAAAACCAAAATATGTAGTCTAGTGGTTATATATTTTTGTTGATTTTAAGATGATGAACTTAATATAAATGATGAGTTGATTAAATAGTCAATTATAAAAATAAGATGTAAATGTCTCGTTTTTTAAATCAACCCGTGGACCGAAACTCATTATAATTATAATTGTTTTCACCTGAACCATGTTTGATACTTTAACAATTAAAAAAACCCCACTCATTTAAATTAACATAAACACTGATAATGAATCAATAATGAATTTGTCTTTTAAGGGTTTGAAAGGAAAAAAACTTGTAATTTAGTAAATATCATATATATTTAATTAGTTGAAGTTTATTGAAATTTAAATTTTAAATTAGTCTTGTCTCTTCATCTAATAATATCATTTCTTATAATACCTCAATATTAATTAACTAATATAATATATTTAAAACCTTAGTTTTTGGAATCATTATTCAAAATAAACGTAAAAATTAGTTAATTATAAAAACCTAATTAATAACTAAGACAATATATTTATAAAAAGCAAAACAAAATTTTATGCTGGTATTAAATTTTTAAATCAGCAAAAAATTATTAATAAGAGAAAATGAAATATTAAAATGAAAAATAAACAATTATTAATAAGAAAGATGAATGTATTTAATATAAGAGAGATGAGGGAAAATTGTGTAAGGATCACCATGATGATAACATGTGGCATTAAGAAACTTTTATTTATTATATAGTATAAATATAAATTAAAATACTTCATTAAAACATAAATAAAAAGGAAAATAAAAAAATACATATAAATAGCGCTTTTATTTTTGTGTTGCCAATTCCTTCCGAATACATTCTTTTTCTTTCTCCATTAGCGCTTGGTCGTATGGCGGTAGGTAGCTAAAGTCTTTGGCTAGAAAAGCCAAACTCTTGAAACGATTTCTTTTGTATCGAGCTTCACTAATCGAGATGAGGCCACTTGACAATTCCTTAATTTTTTTTATAGTCGCCATCAACAACGTTTTTTCCTACGATCCCTACCCGGAGGGCGGCTATAACCTTGGTCTTTCAAATGACCTTCGGACAAGTTTAGGTCAAAGTCAATTTGATTCTCCGACCCGCTCGAAGAGACGTATGTGCCGGAGGCACTAGTTTTTGTATGTTTTGCCCCATCAGTCACGTCCTCCGCACATAGTTCAATCCATTTCGAGCACTTTCTTAACACCTCCCACAAGTAGCCCTCGTCAAACGTCTTCACCACCCCGTACCTCCGCAACACCTCTTGTTTCCATTCATCACAAGTGAATCGGTAAACCGCGAGATCATCGGACCCACTCGGCCGCATTCGGTTAGCATTGCGGTTATGAATGTTGGAAAGCAATCCTAAATATTTACGAGAATCGGTCCACCGTCCCGATATCATATTATCGGTACGAGCCCTACTCCCCACTTGATCATAAAAACATTCCCGAACCTTGGCCCAAAAAACTCGAGCTTTTCGAAAGTCGGCTACAAAATAAATAAGTACACACAAAACTTAATAGATATATTAAACAATAAAATTCACGAAATAATTTACACGCGTTCCGATCTTGGGATATTTCAATCCAAGCTTTCGTCAATGCAAGCTTCTCTTCTTTAGACCACGGAGTAGACTTCCGCTTCGCCGGTCTTCTTCCCCTTCTTTTTGTGGGATCGTTTTGCCGGCTTCTCCGGTGCCTGCTGCAGTTGTGTTTCCGGGACCAAGTAACTGGGTTGTGACATCTCAATGAACTCTTGAAACGAATCGTCGTCCACGTAGTTCAATCCCTCGGGATATTGAGTGTCGTTGATGTTGATATTACCCCAACCCGACATGGTTTGTAACATGATAGATTCTTAAATTATTAGAGAGAAATGTAGTAAGAATCGTGTGTTATTGTTATAAAATGGAGTAGTTATTTATAATGGGTTTGTAAAAAAAAAGAATTTAAAATAGCCCAACGGCTTTTTTTTTGAAAATCAAAACATCACCAACGGCTAGTAGCCCCACGGTCCCAGCCACGGCGGCCAACCTAGCCCCCAATCACCGGAGGGGTGTAGCGGAGTTCGCGTGCCACGTAGGCGGCCGCGCCCCCCGCTCACCCCCACTACCCTTATAGCATTCTCAACTCATTCTCTAATATTGTTAAATCCATATAATTTATGGTAAATATTAAGAAAACCATCAAAATCACCTCTCCAATCCATTCCCTATTATATGGATGAGTTATATGGCAACTAAAGTAAAACCCTAAATATAGGGACTCAATTTTGATCCATACCATATAATATATCACATATCATCCAATCACCATTCATTATAGAACAAGACAAAAGAGAAAAAAGTAATAAAGAATTAATTTATGGATATGAACAGAGAATATAATGTGAAAGAATTTTAAAAAATGATAGATAAATTTGTAAAATTGTATTTTTTTAGCTAAATTATAGAGAAAAATATATGGAATGAACTATCTGGATGATCTTAGCCTAATTAGAAGTTTGGTGATAAAGTGAGATAATCGAATATTCAAGTGTCACATTATTACTCTCAAATCATTTACTGCCCATCATTTAGGTTCTGACAAATTTTAGTTGATAGGCAAAAAGCCAAGTTTGCTGTATTCAATTTAGGTGGTGATGTGATTTGCGTTTTTTGGTTGATAATTCACTCCAAATCACTCCCTCATTATCAAAAACACTATATAATAATTATTTCATTGTAATGGTGAAGTTTGGATGAAATTTCGGACGAAAACAAATAATTAAATTTATACCATGTATCAGAATCACACAAAAACATGTAAAATTTAAACAAAATGGTAAATTAGTCATTTATGTTTGTATGGTTTTTTAATGTTCGTCATTTAGAAAACTTAACAACTGAAAACATTTTTTATGCTTTAATAATCTATCACATTATATTCTTTGATCCTAACACAGTTAAGTTTTCTTATTAAATCATGGCTAGTTTTGTAAATTTATTTAATAATCAAAATAAAGATATTTTGAAATACCCTCTCTCTCTCTCTCTCTCTCTCTCTCTCTCTCTCTCTCTCTCCATCTTCATCCACCTTTCAACCACCACCTCCACCGCCACGACCTGCACCACCTATTGCAATACCACTGTCGCTTAACACCACCTACAACCCCCCAACACTTTATTATTCTCTCTTATCTTGGTCTGCTCTTCAAGAATCCTCTTCTTCTCCATCAGTTTCTCTCTGGCGACAAGATACCATCAATAACGATGCCCGTCAACATTGAATTCTAACGAATTGATCAATAATCTAGTATTAAATCTAACGAATTGAATGATTATTTAAAGAAAAAAAAATTAGGGTTTTTTTGTTTGGAAAAATTGGGGGTTTTCTTACGTAAGTTTTGAGGAATTGTCTTCACCTAGATGCGGAGGGTTCTTCTCGTCCTTGCTTTCATCTTCAATGTTGGCGGGCATCGTTGTTGATGGCGGTGTTGGGGTTAAGCGACGATGTTAGGTGTAGCTCGTGGCGGAGGTGGTATTAAGCTGCAGTGGTATCTTTAGTGTTGGGGTTGTAGGTGGTGTTAAGCGGTGGTGGTATTGCAGTGGGTGGTGCGAGTCGTGGTGGTGGAGGTGGTGGTCGGAGTGGTGGTTGAAAGGTGGAAGAAGATGGTTGAGAGAGAGAGAGTATTTTAAATTTGATATCTTTATTTTGATTATTAAATAAATTTTCAAAACTAACCATGATTTAACAAGAAAACTTAATTGGGTTAGGATCAAAGGATATAATGTGATAGATTTTTAAAGCATAAAAGATGTTTTCATTCATTAAGTTTTCTAAAGACCGAACATTGAAAACTATGCAAACATAAAAAACTAGCCATTTTGTCTAAAATTTACATTCAAAAAAAGAAGGTTGTGATAAAAATATCATTTGTCGTTATATATAAAAAGAGAAAAGTATATTTACTCTATATGACATGTAGTAGGTGATCTAGAAAGGAGATTTACTTGGACCATGTGGTCATATGCTAATAGCAGTTAAGAATTTTATTTACCTATAATGTTATACGTATTGGAGGGGTTATAAATTAAACGAATTGCGACACGTGGCGCCCAGTTAGTAATGGGTAATAATTTGTTTTTGGGTTGTAATGGTGTCGTAGGAATATATATATATATACCACACACAAATATATATAATAATAAATTTCACCTGACAAATAACTGCCCCCCCCCCAAATTTCGCCCCACATTTCGCCTTGAGGTGCAATGTAGCCCACGTCGCCCACTTTTCGCCCTCCCTTCTTGCCCACTACGCATAGCTTAAATAGTTTCACTTTTCCTCTTATATTTCAATTATTATATGTTCTCTATTAATCATTGGGTTGGTCGTCTATCAGTAAGGATAAAAGCCTTTAAACATTTTTAAGTTGGGTTAGAAGAGTTTGTGAAGTCTTCCAAGTCCCACAAATGACAAAAATAAAGAAATTCGTTGTTGAAAAATATATTTGTTTTCTACCCAATCAATTTCACCTTTGTACATTAAATGCTAGGTTAGTATCTCGTGATAAATTGAATGTGGCTCAATGATAGAGCACTCACTTAACTAGTGAAAGTTATGGGGTTCAAACCTCACTATCACCAATTTATATGGGATATATGAGGGATGACCCTGATTTGCCAGGGTTCGAGTCCAGATCTCATCCGGTTTTACCGGCTCCTCGCTGTCATGCCATTTGGCGGGCGTGGGGGTCGGGTTTTATCCGGTGAATCCCTCGATAGGTGGACCGCTAGGGGCTCCATTTGTCCGGACTAGTGGCCGGCTCGGGCTACCTTTAGCCAATGGGGGCCGCGTACGGAGTACCCGGCGTTACTTAGTTGGACGTTAAAAAAAAAGTATCTCGTGTGATACACGGGTTGGATAGACAATTTTTTATTTTAATAAATGAATATAAAAATTTATAAAGTCGTATAAATTACAAATTAAAAAACAAATAAGAATCATGATAAAGTTATCAAAAATCTAAAAAAAAATTGTTTATAAATGATTGTGCATACGTAGCTGGTAACACCTGAATTATATAGGAAAAAATATCATTAATCAAATTTTTTTTATTCATAAATAGTATAAAAAACAAACATATTAACATGTTTTTCATATAAAGTATTTATGGATACATCACAACCCTAAATAAACTTGGTTCTATTGAAAAAGTTTGTAAATGTGTATCTTCTTATGCTAGTAACATTAAATTATATATGTTTGTTTTACAAACAAAATATGAGAAATACAAAAAGATGATCAGATGGTTATGATAAATGGACAACCTAGTATAATCTTAACAAAAAAAGTTATTCTTGCTAAACTATGAAATATATATATGATTATCCATAAATGAATACATATATTTATTTTACTTTTATACTCTTTACAATAAATAATGTACGTTAACTTTGCAGATAAGTTAGTTACACAAATAAGAAGTAATACATAGATCTGTAACACCGTTTCGTTTAAAATATAAAAAGACAATTTATTACACACTTCATCAACTATATCAACAAAGTAGACATGCTCTACAAATGTATCATTATCGGTTCTCAAAATTAGTCATAAGCGTAACATTTACATCAAATTTATTAACTTTGTAAAGTCTCATAACTTTTTCCCCAATTTGAGAATTACATGGGAACCATATGGGTTCAAAGATTCATTGATATGAGCAAATGTAACATAATCATCAATAAACACACACACACACACACACACACACACACATATATATATAGTTATAGAAATTAGAAAAATACTATTTAACAAATTCAATAGTTTTGTAAAAAATTTAAGACGTGAACCTAGATTTTCAGAAATTCAAAAAATCAAACATGCAAGCAAATCGTAAACCTTAGAAGTTTATTATCGAGTTTCGAAGAAATCATGAAAGTATTTACAGATAAATCGGCATAATTGAGATTTGAAAGATGCAATAGATTGAGATTATGTGATTGATTTTTCATTCTCTAAATAAAATTTCAAATTGTAATTTGATAGATGGCATTACTTGAGATTATGTGTGATATCATTTAGGGAGAAAGTCAATTACGTCAGATACGATTTAGGGATGCATGAAAAGTCAACATGTGTGTTATAAATTATATGGAAATTAATATAATTTTTTATGACAAATGGTTGGTTACGGGATACCCATTTACCAATTTTGATTATTTTTTTTAAAGAAGATGAGTTTTAATGAATGAAAATAAAAACTTGCAAAATGGCACAAACACAAATATCGACATATATACTCTCTTTTACTACATGTGATTATATTTTTAATGAATGATATATAAGTGTTTATGCACAATTTCTACTTCAAATTAGTCTTGAACAGGACACTTTTTATATATAATACAATATGATTAATTATAAAGATTACTGTAATAATGAAACGATAAAAACCAAACATTGATTCTTTAAGCTAAGTTCTCTAATCTTGTTTTTTGAATATTAATGATGATGATGATTCACAGAAGAATAATATTCGTTCATGTGACTCATGTTCTGTAGAAATACTTCCATTCTTAGAGTCTGAAAAATTACAGTACTATTACCTAACAATGCTACACCATTATTATTAGTTATTATTAATTACCAAATACTTGTAATTATTAATATTATTATCAATTTGCGTATTATAATTAATATAACCAAACGCATTCAGTTACAACAGAGAGGCAGGTACGCAGGCAACAAGCTGCGCCGCCACCCCCTTTTGAATGTCAAAATTGCTCTTACTGAAAACATAGTTATCATTCTTCGGCGTCGTTGAGTTACTGTGCACAATCCGCTGAACTCTTTTTAAAAACGTAGCAGCATCGGGAGCGAAAGACCCAAACATACCAAACAATTAATTCATATAGGAGAGACATATTTAAAGAAAGAATCGGTTACGAAATCATTTACCAATTTTGATTATTCTTTTAATTTAAATAAAGAAAAAAATATTTTAATGATTGAACAAAATCTTGACACAAATATAGTGTAATTAGATGCCAAGTGGCATAAATAAGTTTTTATTTATTATGATAGTAGATTATAAATATTATACGTTTTAATCTATTTTGTTTTAACTTTAGAATTTACACTAATAATATACGTTTTTAACGTGTCTTTTGTCGGCTAAATGGATTACTTTGACCTATTAACTCAATTTAATCTTTATTTTGGTACAACAAACATTCATTAACTTTTCTTGTTTTAAAATATATGACGAATTTATTGTTATTTTTTTTCTATACCATTTTGCTAAATAAGACCCGCTTCCGTAATAAATCAAACTAATACCAATTGAATTATACCAAATACACTTAAAATAGAGAAGTTTTACACTTGCAGCAACACGTGACTTCTATCTTGCTAGCTAATAACAATTATAATCAAAACATTTGTAAAACTTATAAAATCAGAAAAATGATTTTATTCTAAATACGTTTTAAAATTCACTTTTGTTAAAAAAAATCCTTTTTTAAAATTTGTTATATAGATTTTTTCTAGTTTCAAACAATATTTACTTGAATTTTTTAGGTCAAAAATGTCAATTTAATTTGAAAATTTAAAACCCTGTATATAGCAATATCATGTAACATTCGTAAAGTTCAAGCTTTTAAATTCATTAACCATTTCTGTGTTTGGTGATTGGATCATTTATATATGCTATTCAACAACGTCTACGAATAGATATTTGCATAGAAATGGTGAGAACAAATGTTGTAGGTTTATTATTTTAATTCATGGTTGAGATTATTAGACAAGCAAATTAAACTTTATCTAAAGTTTTAAATGGGAATAAAGGGCAGTTTTACAATTAGAACAATCTTAATAATAGAAACTTTAGAAAAACCTCACCTCCTTATTTAATGGAATTTAAACATAAAAACAAAAATTAAAATGGTAATCGACATTAATTATTAAAAGAAAAAAACCCTTAAATAAGTAGTAAATTATCTTTTCGTATACTTTTTAATATATATATCAGTGCTGGTAACTATAATGTGTTGGCATTGAACAATTGTGATGTTGGTACTAATAACTACTAAAAAATTTGATGTGTTGGTATTGAACTTTTTATATGTACTGGTGCTATTAACTTACGAAAAGTTTAGTGTGTTGGTTTTGAATATCTGTGTTGTTAATGTCTCCTACTATATTTTTTTTCTTAATTATATTGTTACTAAACATTTTATAGGTATGATTGTGCTTGTACTTAACTACTGAAATATATAATGTGTTGGTATGAGCATATGTGATATTATGATTTTAGGAATAGTTTATTTGTGTTGTACTTAACAACAGAAAACTCTCATCATTATATTACATGCATATTTCGTAGTGTGTTGTTTTGAAAAATAGTCACTATACCAGCACATCTATTTTCATTATCTATTTAATCTACGTCTTCATATGATAAAAAAACTAAAATAATTATAAGGCCTTAATCAATATATAAAAGATGAATAACTTAACAAAGGATAAATTAATCACATACTATAAATAATAGAAATATAGAATGAATGTTGACATTGATAATTAACAAATGAACACAAGATGAATATTTAAAAAGATGACGGGAGAAATGAGTTTTGGAAATGTGGATTATATAGTGGAATCAAGGACATCATGAATTGATTTGTGAAATTGCAAATATGGAATTATTCATAGATTTACATTTTTAGGAGACTTGTCGCATAGGGTGTTATACATTGTGGATCAAGGTTCGTCCTTCTATTCACCATTTAAAATTTGCTTTCATGTTTTACTTTGCAAACACATCATCTTCATTGCATCCACGAGAGGATTTCTACATCGGTAAAACCCAAACATTGGTAAAACCTGAGAGTTTTCAAAACCCCTGGCAATGATAAAACCCAAGTGTTGCATTGGGCGAAGAGTTGGCGTTAATTCAATCGATATCGGTTACCAGGGCCGTCTTAACGTAATTGGAGGCCTCAAGCTAGAATTCATATTGAGGCCTTTCTAAAACTTACACAAAATTATTAAGTGTATTACATATCGCTGTTTAGCAAAAGAAAAATAAGCAAGAAAAGGGATTGTAAAAAAGGTTAATAGAACAAAGTGGGATAATTTTAAGGAAAAAAGCATACCTTCAAATATTCAACTCTTCAACAATAGACAAATTAGACGGAACATATTATTGGTTCTTAAGTCCTTAACTAATTAATATGTGTATATAAAATAAATCAAATTTTTTGGAGGCCTTTCACAATTGGTGGCCCAAAGCAGCCGCTTGATTATACTTACACATGAGCCGGGCCTGTCGGTTACAAACTGCACTTACGACTGGTGCAACACGGCATGTTAAAAACTAGTACAATTAAAATTCAAGTTGGTCATCCTAGTTGCATGAAACCAGGTGTTGCCAAAATCCAACACCAAGGAAAAAAAAATATTAAAATGCCTCTATGTATAAAACCTTATAAATGCCAAGCATCTATTTTTCTTATCATTCTCATAAAAAGTGTTTTCTATTTGATTCTACCTCTTAACCGGAATAGCTAGATAATTATTTAATTAAACATATTTATATTATTATTAAGACTTTATAAAAATTCGTTAAGTTTTAATGTTTTCAAATATTCCCTCACACTTCAAAGTTGAACAAGTTGTAATATATGTATATACAAGATATTATCTTATATAAACGATATAAAAAATTTGTTAGTGATTTTAGTGTAATTAGGGATTAACCTGTTGATCAAGTTAATTGTAATATAAATCTAAATAATTGGGTGTGGAGTGCACACTTATATGATCTTATTATAATTGGAACTTAGGGGCGAAACCCCTAAGTCATGAGGGTTCCAAGGGGGCAACTCCTCTTTGGCGGGGGTTCGGGGGCAGTGCCCCTGGTAGCAGGGTCCAAGGGACGGCAGGCCATGGCAGGGTCCAAGGGGCAGCGCCCCTGTTGGGTTCTAGCTACTTATAAGAAATTTAATTTTCTTATTATTCTCCTGTTAATACTCCTATGGATCATGCTTATAAGCTCTTATCTAATAAAGGTAACGCAGTGAATCAACTTGAATATTCAAGAGCTATAGGATCTCTCATGTATGCATTGATAAGTACTCGACCATATATAGCTTATGCTGTTGGAAAGCTTAGTAGATATACAAGTAATCCAAGTTCAAATCATTGGCAAGCTATAAATCAAGTATTTAGGTACTTCAAAGGAACCATGGAATTTGGTTTGAATTATAATGGATTTCCTTCGGTTATAAAATGTTATTAAGATGCAAGTTGGATTAATAATATGAAAGATCATTCTTCCACAAGTGGATGGAATTTTCTACTTGGAGGAGGTCCTGTATCATGGACATCTAAGAAACAGACTTGCATCACTAACTCGACTATGGAATCTGAGTTTGTAGCATTAGCAATACCTTGTAAAAAAGCTGAATGGCTAAGAAATTTGATTTATAAGATTCCATTGTGGCCTAAACTGATATCACCCATATCTATCAGATGTGATAGTACTGTTACTTTGGCTGAAGCTTATAGTCAAATGGATAATGGGAAGTCTAGACACTTAGGTGTTAGACACATTATGATTCGTGAGCTCATAGCGAATGGTGTGATATCAGTGGAGTATGCAAAAACTCAACAGAATTTAGCTGATCATTTAACGAAAGCGTTAAGTAAAGATCTTGTGCACAAGTCGGCTGTTGGGACGGGTTTAAAGTCCACCTGAAATTTCTCATGTTGAGATACCCAATTCCCATCTAATTTGATATTAGGTGCTGAGTTCATTGTGGAAAGCTTAACATCTAGAAATTGAAACACATTAGTTACAACATCCCAAAGTATGTGTTTAGACCTGCAAGTTAAGAAGGTTGAAGTTAAACTTCTTAATAGTTCTTTTGAAAAATTGCATATGCAGGTGCGAGAGTGAAAGAACTACCTATATGAGCATGATGTTTAGCCGCTTCAAGAAGTTGGGACTTGGCTTTGATATGTTCATTGAAGGATAGGACACATGCTAGTAAAAATAATGTTATGTAAGAATATATGAGTATGTAAACTTGTGTGTCTATTATCTTCGATTATTTATTATGAATAGAAAGAGTTCAATCGTAGCAACACCCCTATATTCGAATATTTGGAATGTGTAATATACTAATGCGAAATTCAATCGTCACGATATTTCATTTATGCATAAGTTTGTCGTGTTGTGTGAGTTTGTTTAAGTTAATCAAGGATTACACCAAAATGTGGGAGGATTGTTATTGATTTTAGTGTAGTTGGGGACTAACTTTTTGATCAAGTTAATTGTAATATGAATCTAAATAATTGGGTGCGGAGTGCACGCCTATATGATCTTATTATAAGTGGAACTTAGGGGCGAAGCCCCTAAGTCATGGGGGTTTCAAGGGGGTAACGCCCCTGGTAGAAGGATCCAAGGGTGTAACATCCCGAAATTTTTAAAAATAATATTTAATGTATTATTTATTAATGAAGGAAAAGTTACTTAAGTTAGTAGAAAAAATAATAAAACAATAAAGATGGAATGTTAAGTAGGCTTTAAAGATGGAATTAAATATGGTCTAAAAGGAAAGATGAGCCTAAGCTTCATGGGCTTAAGTGAGTATAAATATCTCTTAAACCATAATCCTTTCCATTTCCATCAATCTCTACACCATAGCCTACACTTTCAAAAACACACTTAAGCCAAACACTCTCTGCTCTACTATATTCAACGATCCGAGACCAACCGAAGGTAATAAATAATTTATCTCAGCTGACCCAACATATTAGAACTCGACACTGCAACCCCGTGATGCCGTATGAGCCGTTTGGATCTAGATCTAGACTATTTAGGGTGTTTAATCAACCAAAAACGAGCTTAAGGGCCACCTTATGTCACACCCCAACCTACAACAGAAAATGGCGGGGCGTGAACTTATTGCTCAAAGCTCTCAAGGTACTATTATGCAATATTAAGTATGACAATATCTATTAAATTCGTTAAATAATCAATACATCAAGTTCGCAAATAAACAATTACATTAAACATCCAAAATTAAGTTCTTGTATCTTTTCTCTAACATGCATCCTAAGTTTCTTTAAAAAATCTTTATAATCACGCCACACGATAACCTGCATATGCGTTGAAAATAAAATAGTTTTGTCAATACAAGGTTGAGTGAGCAACACACCAGTTTAAATGTACATATAGTATATATAAAAATAAGTAATTGCAACAAGTCGTATGAGAATAACAAATTAACCAAATGAGCAAGTATAACTGAGATGTCGAGAAGCACAAAGGCTATAATGATTGGCGTATGATCATACTATTCTAAGATTATGTTGGACCTCTCCGAATGCGGTTCACGTAAAGCATATAAGCACATAAACAAGTAAGGTATAAATTGTTAACACATAAGACAATAGTTGCAGTTTCGTGTATAACTATATATGAGAAATATATTTACACATATGTCCCCAAAACGTGGAAAAGGAAGTAAAATAGGGGAATGTGGTACCCACCTCAATAGATGAACAACGGTGATTTGAGATATTAGGAATGCGGGAAATCACACGAGAACGTTAAAGCCTAAAGAGGAACAAAGAGAACACGGGTACGTTAAGTAAAGTAAAAGATCGGATAAGCGAGTTCGAAAATTATAATTATTATTAAGTTAATAATATATTCTTTTTAATCATAATTAATATCATATTTTATTATATATAAAGATATTATATAAGTAAAACACACCTTTAATACTATTTCTAGTTTATTAATCCCTTTAAAAGTATATTATAGTATTTTATTTTATAAAAATATTATTTAAGTAAATAATCTCGATCACTATACAATAAATAATTACCTCCAACTCTTATGTATGAAGGCTAAACTGATCGAACAGTAGACAGCCTATAGAGGTGATGAACGGGCCATTAAACGATGATGAAAAATCAATTAAATAGAGGGTTAAAGTCGGCTAGGTTTTGGTGAAGAAATCTGTTAATTTAATTGAATTAAAACAATCGTATTCGTGTATAACAATCTCTAGGTCACCTTCGGTTCGATAATAAGAAAGAATGGATCAAATTGATTGTCTTAACAAAATTGGGCTGACAGTTAAGCCGATTATAGAATGTATAATATGCTGAATGATTCAATTTCCATGATTATTACGTAAATTGTGGTCCAAGACAACCGTTTAAGATCGGGTATACAAAACAAGTAAGGATTATCGGGTTTGGATCCTGGGTACCGGGTTGAGGAAATGGGTTATAACACAAGTTTCATTTTAGACCCTGAAGTTTGAAAATGGGTACAATACAAATTGAAAGTTTATATTTTGGGTTAATTGTGTAAAAACACAAAAGGTATAATTATAAATAATTAGATATTAATAAAATAATCAATTTAACTCGATAAAAGCGATAAAATTTCCCGAGCGTCTAAATGGGTTAGGTTTTAATGTAAATAATAAATCTTGGAAAGTGAGAGTTGTTACACCTTAACTCAGATCTGGATACCCCGAAGTTACTCAGACCATAAACGATCAAACCCCAGCCAACTATGGTGGCTAAAGGCGGCTGATGACGCCAGAATCGAAGAAAACCCTTAAAAACACGTGATGAAGAGCTGACCTGCACTTATACGGCCGTATAAGTATATATGTTGTATAAGTTGCATCGTGTGAGTATGCAGAAGCGTATATGTATAAAGCAGCGTGTATGTGGACGTGGAGCGCATAAGTATATGTAATACATAAGTATATGTAGCGTATATGTATGTCAGCGTGCAAGTATGATCAACGTGTATGCCGTGTATGTATGTAACGTATATGAATAACTTATACACCGGATGTACTTATACGCAAAATGAACTTATACGCCAACTATACTTTCACGCTAGAAAAAGCTTATATGTTGGACAGAACTTATACGCTAAATGTCTTTTTCCAAATAAACGAAATATAAATGGCGTATACGTATGTAAACGCTAGATATGGACTTATACAATATATGAGATAATATAACTAAATAATTAATAAGGAAAGGTAAGATTAAAATGAAGATTCGATTTGATTAAAGAATTGAACTTTAGCTTAACCCCAGCCAGGGGTTGCCGCCCCTAGAACCCTGTTGCCAGGGGCACTGCTCCCGCACCCCCGTTCGTTGAGGGTTGCAATAACTTATAAGTATGGTATAGCTTGAAGTAGTTAATTGATACCATGATTAATACACAGTTAGCCGTGCACAGCTAAAGAAGAGCATTACCATAAATTCATAAAGGAATCGCTTGTAGGTGAGTTTCTAACCCCACTTCCTTGTTATGTTTTCGGGGTTGTGTGCATACTCGATGTGATTAGTTAACACAGTTATCCTAAGTGGTAAGTGTATGATTCATGTGAAAGTGATTAAGGTTATGAATGAATGCTTGTCGGTACGTGAACGATCTTCGGATATTGCACGTATCTCTAGGACATGCGAGTTTTATAATATGCATGAATGATACATGAATGATCAAAAAAGTATATAATAAAATGTATGCGTAAAGAAGTGTATATATGGTTGTATGGAAAGAAGGGATCAGACCCTACTAATAACTGAGATAGAGGGGACCTGACCCTAATAATATTTGAGACCAGTGATACCAGACCCTAAAAATATCTAAGATAGAAGGGACCATACCCTAATAATATCTGAGATGGTAAAGATAGTTATGCATGTAGTATGAAAGTATGAAAGAATGTATGTATGAATAAATGGGTGTACGAAAGAAAGGTAAAAAGGTAAAGTATTATAATATGTATCTTCGGATGCGTATATGAAAGTAAGTGTATGTATTGTATATTACCTGATTAACTAGAATTCACTCAGCGTAGCTGACTTTTAGTATGCACACATGTAAATAGATTGAAGCAGTTAGCTTGAGGGAGACACATGACAGGATCTTAAGATGCTGGCATCTAAAGAAGGAATTGTCATGATGCTTTTAATAAGCTTTTTTATGTTATGTTTTTAAAGATAAGTTTCAAATGTTTTATAAAGAATGGTTGACTTTAATTATTATTTCCGCGAAAATTTTTATTAACTCATATATTTAGAACCGTGTTTATGAGTAAATCCAGCGACAATGTAGGACACCGGTATCGGGGCCTTACAAAGGGGCGGCAGCCCCTGGCAGGGTCCAAGGGGCATTGCCCCTGGCTGGGGTCTAAATAATGAGCGTATTTTATTTTAAATTTCTAAATCTTATAACTGCTTATTTACAGTTATCATGAGTCCTAACTCTAAAACCATCGCTTGATCATACAATGAATACTTCTGGTCCAGAAAACTTTCTCAATCACCATCCTAATTCTTGCACTCAATCTGAGTTTTATCCGGTTAAAACATTTGGGAACCAACAAATAGTTTTGATATGAAAGTGTTTCACGACTCTCAGATTTTCCTAAGATATACAATTCAGAAAAATTCTCCAACAAAATTTTTAGGAGATTACACGTTATTTTCAAAAAACTAAATCCCCCAACCACCGTAGTTTGGTCCATCTTTTTCTTTAAAAATTTACCCTAAAAAAACCAAAATCTTTCCACTATAAATGCAATGCAAACCTTCTTTCATTTGTTTTTCACACTAAATTTTGAAATCTAATAGACCTCAAGGCCTGGACTCATCCCCTCCTCATCCTTTGATGATCCAATTAAGTTCTAATCATCATGCTATCAGGGCCGACCCATAGGGGTGGCGGGGTGGTCGACGGCCATACGCCCGACATACGTGATCCAATTAAGTTAGGCCCAATTTTTTTTTAAATTATATTTATATTTATTAAAAACAATGTATATTTATTGCTTTAACTCAATTACATTACCATTAGCTTATTCTAGTGGCAAATGAGCATTACTCTCAACCAAAAGGTTATGGGTTCTAGTCTTATTTGAGACATTTTTTATCCTATTTTTATACAATTTTTTTTTACACAACCCAAATTATAACCAAGTAAACCCATATAAAAATCTTATTGTTTAAACCAACAAAATACGCCTTTTAAACTAAGGCAAAAAAAATTTTCGTCTTCGGCCAAAAACTTTTTTTGCTTTCTCGGAGCCGGGCCTGCATGCTATTCATGTTCATGTTCTTTGCACTCTTCGTGTTCTTAACTTCCCTTTTAGTTCTTTCCCTTTATGTCTTCATAACAAGCCGAAATCTATGATTCAATAACTTAATTACCTTAAAATCTTAGATCTAGAATGGATCAAAACCCAACTACATGAGTTAAACATCAAAAGACTTTACATATGTAAGTGCTGAATATTTCCAGCAATATGACATGCACTTGCAACGACCATATCTTGGTTAAAACGTAGCATTTTCAAGTTATTATATATATTTTTTAATTAAAGTCATTGAGCAACTATAACTCATCAAAAAGATTTTTAGTTTGCTTTTAGAAAAAATAAAATGTGCCACTTAACTCGCCAAAAAGATTCTATTATGTTTTAATGAAAATTACAGAATGATTCAAAAATGTTTTTCCTCGTAGAGGGAGCTCCTTCTCAAAGGGAGTCAGATAATATAAAATTATAAAATTTTGAAAAATTGATCCGGCCTTTGGAAAATGATAAGAATTTATTTTTAATGATCATAGCACATGAAAATAGTAGATCAAAAGGCAACAAGATCATTTCTTGATGTATAGATAGGATTGACAAATGAGTAAGGGTCAAAGTGATATAAATTAAATTATCTGCCTATGCTAGTTGTTTTACCTTTATGAAGCGGTTACATGACTCTCGTTAAGTTATATCGATGAAGGAAAAAAATGTTATTACTCAGTCATACGTGAGCCGGTTAGTGAATGATCACCATAAAACTATTCTTGCTTTAAATACAAATATTGAAAGTCAAAATTATAAAATAGATAAACTGCAAAGTGCTTAAAAGAATTTAAATTCAACACAAAAATATTGACAATTCTCAACACAAAAAATTGTTAATTAACAAACAACATGGGTCATATTATAGCCACACAATGTGGGGCAAACAAGTAAGTTTAAAACACTTTATATGAAGGCATGTAAGTCCGAACTTGGCAAGTAAGTTCAAGGTTCAACCTTTATTGTTTGAAAAGTTTGTAAAGGTTTAAATAAACTTAAAATATTTTGATCAATCATCAGGGTCGAAGTCAATTTGGGGTGATCTGATAAACACAAACTATGCCCGAGGTATAATGGAGTAAATAACTTGTCGGATTAAACGGGGACCACATAAGTGTTGTGTTAAATATATACCTTAACGCATCATTTTGACATCAAAATACTTGTAAAGTTGAAAGTGGACAAAATATATCTACAATCGATTTTGGGTTCTTGGCATAATAATACAGAAATGGAAGTGTGATCTATGACGCTATCGATCAATGGATTCCATTTGTTATCTTTCTCGCAAAAATATTAAAATCGTTAGAAAATTTTGTAAACATTATCGATATATAATATTAATGTCATCGTTACTCCTATCCTATTTTATTATTTTCTTTTTATTTTATTTTATGCTACATCTTCAAAATATTATGTATATATTTTCGTAATATTAAAATATATGAAAATGCCAAAAAGATTTTAAGTTTTTATTGTGTTCATACATATTTTATTAAATCTTTGTTTAATTCAAAATCATGTGTTTTGTTGTCAAGGTTGTTCATGCAAAGTTCATTGGAAACCTGAGACTTTAACAAATCATTTACAAGTTTAGGGACTGAAATATGTATTTTATGAAAAGTCTAGATAAAATAAAATTTCAGATTTATTCTGCAAACACTTCAAACCAAGGGCATGTTTTGAAAAAGAAAATTATTGTTTGACCCTTTAGAGGGTATATGAACGAATCTTATTCGTTCTAAGTTTTGTGCAGGTGTACATGGACAGGTAGATCAAGATCAAGTCTACTTTGATGTAGAAACTGAAGGTGCAGATGCTGAAGCGCTTAAAAGAAGACGAGAACGTGAAAATTGGTGATTGAATATAAAAATAATTGATCAAGTTTGAAGATCAGTCAAATGACAAAGGAAGCAAACCAGTCAGCCTAAGAAAGTCAACAAAAGAAAATCAGATGTCGAGCCTCCCGCATTTGATGTTTCTAAAATTTGCCGTTGCTGATCATTCTTAGAAAATAAGATTGAAATTTCAAGTCTACTAGAATGAAAAATAAATAATTGTCCAAGATCCAATCTCGTTCAAGCTCTTGGATCAAGACAAATATTAAATTTCAAGAAATAAAGATGAATCAAAGAGCTTGATAAAGGTTTCTCGACATAGGGCTAACATTCTATACTATTATTAGGATTGTGTATGTCATTCTTTTTGCTTATAGTCGGTTATTACGTACTCAGTATGTTTATTTTGTGCCCATGTAATGTAAACATGGAGAAATGGAGACCATATAAAATGGTCACTTTTCCTATTTCTCCACAACAACTTTTGTAAATAAAGCTTTTCACTTTCTCTCTATACAACTTTCATCTTTTTCTCTCTTTTATATTTTCAAAATTAAGATATGAGATCCGAGTGTTGTTGGTGATTTCCGCTAACTAACAATACGGATTGATGTGAGTAAAGTTGTGAGATCCATCTAGAGGACCTACATCCCATCCCTTTCTATTTTACTTGTTCATATCTTGCCCTAGTTGTAACCATTTCATGAAATTAATAAAGTTACAATCAATTAAAGTTTCACTAAATTACTTATTTGTGTTCAGATTATATTGAATCACTTCACCCTTTAACACATCATTGTGCTTTAAGTAATAGTATAGCCCCATCATATTCTTGTTAAAGCATGTGGGCGCATCATCTCCATGTTAAAGAATCCGTGCCCACTATTTATGTGTTAAAAGCCCCGTTACTATGTTAACTAACGCCCCGGTGCAGTGTGCACGGCGCAGGGCCATATCACCTTTTGCCAACCTAACAATGGTGGTGAATGTTTAAATATGTCTGCCGCCAGTGTTAATTTCCATAATTCTAAATTGAACAGTAGAGTAAATATATATTATCTAACATACTCAAACAAATACTTTGAAAATTAAACTTCAATGAAGCATATATTTTCTTGTAATACTTAGGAAGAACAATCAGAAAATTTGACAAGAAATATTCGAATCCTACAAATCATCAACATTCCATCAGATAACATTTTATATAGATAATATTGAATACTAAAAGAGGTTGTTTTACTCTAGATCATCTTAACTAAGGCTACGGTGAAGAATGCCTTCAAAAGTGATCCTAGTGCCAAAAGCCAAAGCCATTCCCCACTCTTCTCCATTCTCTTTCATATTTGGGTCTGTTGTCGATTCCTCGCGCAAAGCGCGCAGGGAATACTCTGGTTCATACAATGAACTCAAGAGTCTCTTGTTACCTGACAGAACCGAGCCCCGGTGCGAAAGCGTGAATAATCGGTATTAACGGTGGAGCTTGGATCCTGGTTAGGATCGAATCGAACTCGTATTCACTCTTGAATGATAATAATGGACGGATGTGGAGAGTTCAATTTGACTAACAATCAATAATAAGATGAACAATTGTAATCAAAACACAAAAGATAGAGGTAGAAGTATGATTTTCATTAACCGAATGATTCTCATCAAGAACCCTCATATATACATTCATACATACATAATCATAATGGAACGGCCACCCGGGGAGAGCTCTTCCCCGGGGCAAACTCTCAACACAATAAAAAATATCACAATACACACATGACCTAAACAAATGACCTAAATCATCTATTTATACTAGTCTTGTGTCTTGGTCTTCACTCCACCACCACTTGGATAAGATCAAAGGAATAAAATATAATATAATATTTCACCAGTCAAATTCTTCAATTACTCGTTATAATATCTTGTTGTCTTTCTTTAATTTCTTATTATAAATGAGTAACGATTCGATGCGTCGATCTAAAATATAAGACCCAACAATCTACCCCTTAGACCGATGCCATCGAATTTCTTCCATGATCACTTCATAACCCATTGTCTTTCATTTAAATTCCCCCCCTCACTTTAAGCGTCTCCGTTTGTTCTTTTAGACCTCTTTTATTTTATCCTTTTTGATAAGTTGTATGGGCATAAGAACGAGGCTTTGAACTTCAATGATCAACATCAAGTAACAAGGTTATCACAAAAGAAAAAACACTCAATGTGATCATCATTTTCAAATCCGTTTCCTCCCTTGTAATCAACTTCAAACCATTCTCTGAATTAAGATAACATTCAAGTCAACCATAACCCGTTCTTAACTGTTCAAGTGACTACTTCGTAGGAGCCCGTTCTTGACTGTTCAAGTGACTACTTCGTAGAAGGTTAGACTCTACTGATCATATTTTCAACATTGCTACTAGTGATGGCTCTATCTTCTTATTCGTACTAGGAAATCTGATAACTTACAAACGATGAAAAATCTTTTGAAAAACCTTGGATTATTGATATTGATCAACTTTTCCTTAACTTGAGTCTTTTACTTGATTTGAAGCTTGCCATTTGCAATGAAATTAAAAGATTTTTACTCCCCCAATTTCGTATCAATTTTCTTTAATGAACGTGTCTTCAAATTAAGTGTGGGTAAAACAATCTTGACCATACTTATCAAGATTGTAAGAATAAAAAAATTTATGTTGGGTTACACTCAAAGTGATTAAATCCTTAAGCTTGGTCAACACTTGTTCTTGTAAAGTTCTTGATGAAGTCGTGAAATTTGATGAGGTTTGAATTCCATAAGCTTGTTGATGATTGGAGAAATGTTTACCAAAATACCCCTGGGTATATATCTTCCGTAGTGAACAGCTTGGTCAAACGGTCAACGGCACCAATTATCTCAAAAGTTTCTTCAAAACCTTGAAATGTTTCACAAATACAAACTTTCTGTTCACGAGCATACATAATTAATTCTTTCACGAGCATACATAAACATAGATATGTTCCCAAGTAGGAGGTATGCTCGAGAAAAAAGATATGCATTGATTTGTCATGAAGGTTTTTTTTACTAGCACCAAGCATGCTCGTGAGCAAAAGTGTGCTCGAGAGCAAAGGTGTGCTCGAGACAAACTTGAGTTTTCTATTCACAAGCATAGCTGTTCAAGATAAAACAAAGTATGCTCGAAAAATAGTCTGCTCAAATAACAAAGTGTGTCCGAGACCAAAAAGATAGTTTTTCTTAAGAAGACAAGGATATGGTCGGGGTTTCACATAATGTGCCCGAATTTGATGTGCTCGATATAATATGTGATCGAGATAAGCCGTGCTCGAGCCAAACAAAATGTGCTTGGGCTAAAAGCATCATGTGCTCGAAGAAACACTTAATCATTATAAATACTCGAGTTCAATCTTATATGTTCATAGTATGCTCGACACACCAAAACTTCATTTCTGCATCGTCAGTAACTGATTTGCCCTTGCAGAACCTGCTTGAATATTCACTTTGCATTTTCTGCAACGAAAAATGATGAAACTGCCTCTAGTACCTGTGCATTCTTGACTTGTACATTCTCCTTATCTGTTTGTACCATCAGCAATATTTTTCAACAAAACATCTACTGTTTGTGCAGCACACTCATCAGGAACAATAACGAGCACACAAAACCGTAGTTTTTCAGATCGAGAAACTAATTTCTTAATCTGAAATTAATCATTGTAGCAATATCCATGTCATCTCGAAATCAGAAATCTATCTTCATATTATCCACAACCTTTTCAGATCTGGAAATCATCACATGAACAGAGTTGCTCGAAAACGAGCCAAAAACACGGTTACATCTGATCTGGACCATTCTGACCAAATAAACATGAAATTGGTGTTGGATCTCCGAACGAGTCATCAATCCAAACTTCAATCCATATAATTTTATCCAAATCATCAAATAATTCAAAACCCCGAAAAATAATTTCAACGAACTTCATCGTTTAACGTCCATGGTGGATTCAAGAGCGAAATGAATCCATTCAGCGGTTAGTCTGAACGATTCGATAACCCGCTCTGATACTAATTGACATAACCGAGCCCGGTGCGGAAGCGTGAATAATCGGTATTAACGGTGGAGCTCAGATCCGGGTTAGGATTGAATCGCACTCGTATTCACTCTTGAATGATAATAATGGACGGATGTGGAGAGTTCAATTTGATTAACAATCAATAATAGGATGAACAATTGTAATCAAAACACAAAAGATAGATGCAGAAGTATGATTTTTAGTTACCGAATGATTCTCATCAAGAACCCTCAAACATACATTCATACATACATAATCATAAAGGAACGGCCACCCGGGGAGAGCTCTTCCCCAGGGGCAAACTCTCAACACAATAAAAAATATCACAATGCACACATGACCTAAACAAATGACCTAAATCATCTATTTATACTAGTCTTGTGTCTTGGTCTTCACTCCACCGTCACTTGGATAAGACCAAAGGAATAAAATATAATATAATATTTCACCCGTCAAATGCTTCAATTACTCGTTATAATATCTTGTTGTCTTTCTTTAATTTCTTATTACAAACGAGTAATGATTCGATGCGTCGGTCTAAAATATAAGACCCAACATTACTCTTATAGACTTATTTAACCAAATTTAAACAAAATGATTATTAATTTAACATAAAAAATACCAAATCAAGAAAAAACACAATGCGGTTAGCAAAACATAGAATACCAAATCGATATTACATTTACTAGGGGTGAGCAACGAGTAAGAACTGACCCGTCCTAGACCAGAACCGGTTAGACCCGGGACCGATTAGGGCATATTATGAACCTGTTACCCGATCGTTTATACATGTGTTGGGGCGGGTACTAGGTCGGTATGGCGGGTGAGTTCAAGGGTTTTACTCTTACCCGTGATTTCATGAGTTCACTAGTTTGAAGTGTTCACAGTTGTGCTATAATGACTGAAAATTGCAAAAATAGGGAACATGTTTGAGGTGTTCATAGGATGCAAAATGTTTTATTGAATGTATGTTTGCTTTGCTTGTGTGAGTGAGAAGGAAGATGAATCAAAGAGATGGGTTGAGTAGCAGAATAATATTATCTGGTGGCCACTGTATAAAACAAAGAAAATTAAGGGGATGTTTGGGATTCCTTATTTTGCCTCCTTATAACTTTTCATTAAGTTAATAAGTTACAAAAGTGTAACTTAATGAACTTTTTCTCTCACAATATAAGCAATCCCAAACACCTTATCACTTTTTAATAAGTTTATAAGTTATATGTTAGTGAAAATAAGCAATCTCAAACACAGCCTAATCCTTAGAGAAAATGATCTTGTCCTACTCACACTAAAACAAAGTTTTAAAGTTAAAGCATTAAGAAAAGTCATTTTCAATGCTCATGAGTCATTTGCAATTTCGAAGATTAAAATTATTAATAAGTAACAACATAAATAAATAATTAGAAATAAATTTTTACTAAACATGTTATAATATTAATTGTTATCTTTTTTAAATTATATAAATTGGACCGTTTAAAAATGCTATAAACCAGTTTATCTTTCTTCTTCTTTGCAAAATAATTTCTATTTATTATCAGGGTCAAACTCTCTCTCTTATGGCATGTTGCAATCTTTATAAGGTACATGAAAAGTGGGCTGGTTGTTAATCTTCACGGTTCCACGGGTTATTGGTGGAAATATAGACCGGTTCGCTTAAGTCAACGTGACTGACCCAGTTATGATCCGTAAGAGTAACACCTTGGTAACTAGCGTAAAATCCGCTTAAATTAGTTAATCGGTATTGACGACATTTAACGGGCTTTTAGACGAGTTAGGCTTTAGGGTTAGGTTAAGTTTTATTATTGATAATTAAGATTATCAATATATTATATATATATATATATATATATATATAATATATATTAACCTAACAGGAGATGCATGAGATATTGGAGTCACGCATCACCTGCCGCCATTGCCATACGGTGCCGTAAGCTCATCTTCGGTCATCGCCGCTGCCAAACACGTCACCGGCCATCACCGCAGGAGTCACGCATCACCTGCCGCCACTGTTCGCTGCTGTCCTGAACCTCATTAGCCGCTGCCGCCGCTACCGTAGTGCACCGACGCAGCCAGATGTTCGTTTCGTCACCTAGCTCCGCTTGTTAACTCTCGGTGTCTCAACCAGTTATTTATTAACCGAGGAGATGCATGAGATATTGGAGTCACGCATCACCTGCCGCCACTGCCGTATGATGCCGTAAGCTCATCTCCGGTTATCGCCGCTGCCAAACACGTCACCGGCCATCACCGCAGGAGTCACGCATCACCTGCCGCCACTGTTCGCTGCTGTCCTGAACCTCGTTAGCCGCTGCCGCCGCTACCGTAGTGCACCGACGCAGACCCGTTGTTTGTTTCATCACCTAGCGCCGCTTGTTAACTCTCGGTGTCTCAACCGGTTATTCATTAACCGAGGTAAACTTAAATATTGTCGGTTTAGATTTATGTTTCTTTGGTTGTTTCGTAACGTACTCGTAATGTTTGTAACAAGATCCTGTACGGTTCTTAAAAGTGATGATTACTCGATTTTATTCCGCTGCATTTTTGTCTATTTATTAATATGATTAATAATTATGAAACAATAATTAAACCGGGTTTAATTGTTAAACCGTTGACTGATCATCACTGGAACCCAACAGTTATAAGAGTTCCGGAGGGTATGAAACCGAACCTGACTGGAACCCGTTTAGCTAAGAAATATGGAACTGGAACCCGGACACATTTTTTAATCTGGGTCTGTTAAACGTGTTTGGCGGGTTGGGTTCACGGTTTTGCCGGGTATGACTCGTGAAATGTTCACCCCTACGTTTACCTATATTTTCATTAATAAATTAATAGTCTTAAGGTGTGCCTGATATTATAATAAAGTTTTTATTTTATAATAACCTAGTTCTCCCCGATAAGATCTTCCTAAGATTGTTCATATAATCATAGTACGCTACAAATGTTACTATTGCTTATCTTTTGACTATAAACGTTAAAGCTACTTGTTGTGGATGATGTTAAACCTTGTTAGATAAAGCGCCACGTCAGTGTCACGTAAACAGCGGGCCTATAACTAACACACCCCTTTGTTATGAAGCTAGACCCAACTGACTAGCCCGATCCAAGGCCTAACAAATTAAATGCCACGGTGAGAATGGGGGCTCTAGATATAAATAAGGAAGAAGAGTATGGTAATGAATATAGTTAAGAGGGTATTGGTTTCTTCTTCCCACCCCCTTCTCTAAATTCTAACTATGTGGTTCTCCCATCCCCTTCTATCTTGTTCGCATCTTGCTTTAGTTGTAATTGTTTCATGAAAATAATTATAGATGCAATTGATAAAAAGTTTCACTAAATTGCTTATCCGTGTTGCGATTATATTGAATCACTCCATCCTTTAACACTGTGTTATTGTTTAACTAGTAATATATTAAAGCCCCACCATATTCACGTTAAAGAATTTGGGCGCATCATATCCTTGTTAAAGAATTTGGGCCCCAATGGTTGGGTATAAATCATGTACTATATATGTTATTTTATATATTTTATTTAGTTTATTGTTTGAACTACCGTACTTCAAGTATGCTTTTGTATTTCATGTTATTCAACATTAAAGATACTAATCGGAAACATTTATGGGTATGCTTTGGATTCTCGGAAAGATCGGGTTCGATGCGTGCATGAATCTGGAATAATAATAATAGTAATAAAGATATAACGTGATGGCATGATGGCTACATTGAATTATAATGTGATTCCTAAAGTGAATATAGGCATACCCGAATACTCGATGACGGACAAAACAAATTTCAAAAGCCTACAATTAAATATGTTGTAGCCCATCAGAATTCCACCAAGGCATACAGTGGGAATCGGAATCAGCCCACAAGAAACATCAATTGGCCTAAAGAGCTCAGTTCACGAAAGAGAGGAGAGATGGAAGGAGGTTTCTGGTCTTGACGGAAGTAGGGTTTTGAGAGAAGGAAGCTTTTTCTCTAAACCACTTTGAATGATTTTTAACATGATGCAGAAGCAAGGCTAACCCCCCGTGACCACTTCAGGTGTAAGGTTTTGTGTAAACTTGTTATGATCGGATTCTATGTTTTTAATTGTTTCAAAGCTTGATTGATGGTCTTATTTTATCCTATTTTTTTTTATTGATTGATTGTTTAAAGAGCTTCAATTGTTTGTTTATCAATTTTTCCATCAACTATTGGTTAGTTCATCAACTTTTAGGACTAGGTTCTTGTGTCATTGACCCGAAAACCATTAGTCATTGCAGTATAATTGTTTTCATAATATAAAACTGGTAATTGGGTAGATCGCGTTCAGTTATGTCCATAATTCGGATAGGGTTTCGTTTGTCATCACAACCAAACTACTAGGTCTAGTAATTACTACACAATCAACTTAAAAGAATCCGTGACTAGTTTGTTATTACATTACTGAAACTGAAGTGATTCACTCGTTTCTTAAAGTGTTTACAAAATTTTAAAAGCAATCATGTTGCATTCAAACATCTTTCTAAATCGCTTGACATCGTTTATCCGCTTAGTTAAATAGTTTTCAAGTCATGAGTCAAACTTGCACTTTACACTTATTCCTGCGGAGATGACCTTACTTACCCGTGTTAGTTATAGGTATTTAAGTGATTGTAAATACTTATTTTTTATTATAGCACAAAATCCAAACAAAATGGCGCCGTTGCCGGGGAATCAACGCGCAAAGTGCTTAATTTAGTGTCTTTGTTTGTTTTCAGTTTTAGTTTAATTGTTTTTGTCAGTTTTAAGCAGGGTGTTCATGTTTTTATGTGTACAGGAAACTCATGATGACGTGGAGTTGGGTTTATGACCCACATGAGGGATATAAGGCCATGGAGGATGATGACTCGTACCATCCATATTCATATCATGAACTACCTTCACCAAAATTTCAAGGCTGCTACAAGTCAGAATATCAAAGGAACTTCAACCAGCAGGGTTGTAACAGGCAGTATCAGAATTATTCACCGCCTCCACATGAGGGTTATTATGAGTCAGCTGATGGGTATGATAGTGACGGGCCCGAGACACCAACATTTGTAAGTTATCAAGAGGAAGAATATGCCTATTATTCGGATGAGTTGCTTCAGCCAACGTACAAAGAAGTCCCTCAAAATTATAATAAAAGTGGGTTCAGCCATAGTGATTTAGATTCAAGGGGTTACAATAAAAGATATCAAAATAATTACCAACATGAGGGTTATTATGATTCAATTTATGAGTATTTAGTGACGGGCCCGAGACAGCAACGTTTGTAAGTTATCAAGAGGAGAGTATGACTATTATTCTGATGAGTTGTTTCAGCCAACGTACAAAGAAGTCTCTCAAAACTATAATAAAAGTGGGTTTAGTCATAGTGATTTAGATTCAGGGGGTTAGAACAAAAGATATCAAAATAACTACTGTAACGATTCCGGCAAAATCAGGTATACCCTAGCCGGTATATACTATTTATGTGTTATTTAATAACGAATATATGATTTATAATGCGCTTATACGAGTATGTATGATTCACATTACGGATTATACTCGATTATACAGTTAATCGTATTGGAAATACGATTAACCGAATAACGGTTATTGAAGCCCGAACGAATCGAGGATACACTATAGACGAGATATATGATATTTAGTGATGTTTACGAAGTATTAAAGCTTCGGGATAAGTGAATTAAAGCACAGAAAAAGAATTTTCGATTTAATGGTACGTCGGTACGTTAAACGAAACCTTTAATACCAAACCAAACAAGAGACGATCGATCAAGCCGAAAAAGATGCGCGATTATTAATAATATGATGTTCTAAGATAATAAATGCCATGGTTTAAGTTTTTAAAGTTTTATAAATTGGTTTTATATAAAATTTCATTTTTAAGCCGAAAAACGACCGTTTTAGCCTCGTTTTAAGCCGAATTAAACATTTAACCGAAAAACGAACTGAACCAGATTATCCAAAACATTATCCAGATTACAGATATCCAAATGAGTGGCCAAAAATGGAGATGTGGGTCCCACCCCACACTCCTTTGTGTACCGATCGGATAAGGGAGGGCAACCCCCTTTTCCTTATCATTTTTTTTAAACACACATTCATCAATCTTTCAACTCTCTCTCAACTTCATGACCTAAAACCGAGACTTTGTAGCAAGAAAACAAGGTAAAGATCGAGATATTTAAGTGTTCATCTTCCTTTCTCGAGTTTTATTGCAAGAAAATGAGGTTTCAAGTGAAAAAGGGTGAAAACCCGAGATGAAACCGATTCTTGCATGATCAAGTGATGCATTCGGGTTATACAAGGGATCTTGTTCCAAGAAAGGAGTTAAACGAACCAAAAACGAATTTTTACGGTTAAATCTTTGTTTTTATATCATAACCGAAACCATGAAAGAAATGGCTTGATTGTGGGTGTAACTTGCTTGGTGTGGTGTTATTGTGCTTGTAGGTGTTATATCTAGTTGTTATCAAAGGCTAGAAATCGAGATCCTTGCGGTTTGAAGCTAGAAACACAAGGTAGTTCGGTTTTTGTATGATGTTTGAGATTTGGACAGATTGTGATGTGTTTAGAGTTAGGTCATAAAATTTTACAGAGGTGTTAGATATATGAAAATATGAATTCTGTGAAATTTTGATAATTTTTGGACAAAGGATGAATATTTGGTGAATTTAATGCTCGGTTTTGGCCAAAAATGGTGAAAAATAGTTAAATATCATGAAAAATTCTGGAATATTTCAGATAAGCTTTCTATAACATTTAAAAGTCACACACAAAATTTGAGGTCAGTTGGAGAAGTTTAAGTAGGCTTTTCGGTTAAACGAGTTCTAGGGCTTTCTAGCTCGATTTTAGTGAAAATGGCATGAAAAATGAGATTTTGGTTCTGGAAAAATTACAGGGGACTATGTGGATGGCAGGGGTCATCCAGGAAAAATTTGGGATTTTTCTAAGATCGTTTGGTATTTACGACATATTTAGTGTTTAAAAGGTGTTTAAAAATAGATAAATAAATTTTAAATATAAAAATTAATTATGGAAATATTTTTATAAAATTTCCCACTGTCAAAAAGTGATATGTGCAAAATTTCAAGATCCGAGACTAAACGAATAATTATTTGTGCTAAAAAGGAAATAAAAACAAACTTTTAAGGCTTAAAACGCGTAAACCGGTAAAGTTCGCCTAAGCGAGCTGACTGGTGTATAAAAACCCTAAAAATGAACTATTTTCATATAATTGAGTTAAATAAGTAAAAATGAATCATCCGAAAATAATTCGGAAGATTTGAGTAATTTTTACACGATTTAACAGTTTCCGGTGCATTAAAGACGGAAACGGGTCCCGCGGCCAATCGGGGCGTCTAAACCGAGCTCTAATTTCACAACTTTAACTAAATTATCAGTCAACAACTATTTTCGGGTCGTGTGTGACCAAACTCATTTTTGAAACGTAAAAACGGATAACCGTGCTAGGCACGCAAAACGGGAAAAAACGACTAATAGTAATTTTGACCAGTGAACGCTAAACGATATCACAATCTGAGTCCTGAAAAGTGTTTCTGGGTTAACATTGCCCCCGGAACGGTTACAGTAGTGGGTTAACAGTGTCCCCAGATGTACCGGTTAACACGGTTAAAGTTATGTAATAGTGATTGTATAGTAACGAACTTAGGGATCGTATTACAGATCCGGACTAATAGTTGGTGTACTGTGATACCTAATTGCCTACGATAAGGTGAGTTTCACGAGCCCCTTTTTCTGAATTGTTTTTAAATATTTTCCCGGGGCGGAAAGCATGTTACTATTGAAATGTTTAAGTACATACTGAACGCATGGATTTGCGTGTATTTATAAATATTTGATTGTACGGGAATCGTACGGAATGGGTACAGTACTGGGTTAACAGTGTCTCCAGATGTCCCTAGAAGTGTTTATGGGTTAACATTGCCCCCGGAATGGGTATTGTACTGGGTTAACAGTGTCCCCAGATGTCCCTAGAAGTGTTTCTGGGTTAACATTGCCCCCGGAATGGGTATTGTACTGGGTTTACAGTGTCCCCAGATGTCCCTAATATATGCTTATTATAATGATTTGTCACAGTTGTTTAAATTAGTGAAACTCACCAACTATTCGTAGTTGACCCGTTTTCTTTACATGCTTTCTAGGTACTCCCAAACTGGAATAAGTGCTACATGCTTGATGATGCGTGCTTGTTGTGGAAGCTTAGTGATCATTTTGTATTAAATATGTTAATGTACTGTTGGTAAAACCTATGTGTAACGTCTAGACGGTAACTAAACTCGGAACAATGTAATTTGATGTGAATTAATGTAGCGGTGTTTTCTTTATAAGCAATGCTGTTGATATCAGATGTGTCTGTTGCATCCCGTTTACGTTTCCGCTGCGGTTTACGGGGTGTTACAGAACTTGGTATCAGAGCCATTGGTTATAAATGAATTAGGATGTCTTTAAAAGATACCTAAAATATAACCAGTAGCTCAAGTATTATAGGATCTGAATATTAACTAATAATTTATAGTGACGAGATCTGGATGAACTTGGATGGACAAGTGAGTTATTATGGTCCGGAACATAATAACAGACTTGTCCGCAAAAGGGAATTCAGGGGAAGTCACGGGGAACTTTAATAGGTAAAATCGGCAACATATGTGTAAGTATATGATAATATTTTTATGTGACAAAGTTGTATAAGTACGTGTATATTAATTTAATTATGATTTACATTATGGAAGGAATTGTATGTTTGCTAACTTGTGTACAGGTAAGGATGTCGAGATCACAAAGCCTGTCAGTGGAGGAGAACCCGGAGGAGACCAGTTCCGGGGACTCTAGGAGCTTACGCCTAGTATCCAGCACTGAGCCTAGTGAGACTAGCCGTAGGAGTACTAGCCTGTCCTTTCCTACTAGGGTTGCCAGATCCCCCACCCCACCCACACCACAGGTCACCCCTACCCCTCCCAGACCCGGACCCCGCCTCACGGCGCGGTTTAGTGTCCCCTATGTCCCACCTACCTCTACCCCACCCAGACCTACTTTCCATAGGGGCGAGTCCTCCCGCCCCCAGCCCGAGCCTGTGCCTCCACCCGTGTGGGGTACCCCTAGGCTGGAGAGGGATGAGCGTCCCTCCACCGAGGCTGCATGGCTCCGAGTGCTCACCGAGCAGATGATTGAGCACACCACCGCCTTGACGGTGGGTATCCAGAGGAGGAATCACTTGGCGGACTGCATACTGGACAGCCAGTATGCGATCGCTCAGCTGATGAGGGAGGACGCATACTCCCAGTGGATGATTGACCGGATGGAGACACGGATCCGGGGTTTGATGGCGGTGTTGGTGGTGATGGTGGCAGTGTTGGTGTGGTTGGTATACCTCCATGTTTAGTTGTGTTAGGGTGGTAGTAGTCAGGGTCCGCTTTTTTATACTCTGTGTAAGCAGTTAGTGGTGATGCTAACATAGAGTGAATCTTGGGTAGTTATAGTACAGCCACTAGCCCATAAGGGGTCGATTTTGGGGATGTCATTGTAGATACTTTTGGTGTATCATTCAAGCACTGACCCATAGCGGGTTATGTCGAAATGATGCCGATGTAGGACAGATGTATGAAAACTTAATCTATGGGCTGATGTTTATGTAATGTGTACTGATGTTTATGTAATATGTACTGATGTTTATTAATGAATGGAATATGTGTTGTGTATTGAGATTGGAATTTGTATTAATTATATGTATTTTCTTAATGTTGTGTAGAATGGCACCAAAACGGTCAGCTCAAATGTCAGAAGTGGATGTGAGTCGTCTGATTGCTCGTCAGTTAGAGGCGGCGATACCGGATATAGTATCGCGCATCGCCGCTAGTATTAATAATACGACCAATCCAGCCCCTGCGAGCAATCAAACGACCACCAATAATGACGGGGAACAAAATGTGAACCCTCCACCGAACGGTAACCCGATTCCGAGTAATGACGCACCGCCTAGGGTGGTCGTTACAGACAGTAATGGCCCTATACCTAGTGTAGAAACGAACCGCACTGAACCGACTCCTGCAACAAAGGGATGTTCAATTAAAGATTTTATGTTGTGCAAGCCCCTAGATTTTAGCGGGTCTGAGGGACCAAATGGGTTGGTTAAGTGGATCGAGAAAATAGAGTCGGTTGTGAACATCAGTAACTGCCCTGAGGATTATATTGTTAAGTATGCTACCTGCACGTTCATGGACCATGCCTTGACATGGTGGAACACAATAGTGCAGACTCGCGGTCAAGCAGCGAAAAACCGCATGACCTGGGCAGAACTCAAGGCCCTGGTGCTGGAACATTTCTGCCCGAAAAACGAACTGCAGAAGTTAGAAAACGAATTGTGGAACCTGGAGATGCAGGGGGCAGACCACTTGGGTTATACGAACCGATTTAATGAGTTGTCACGATTGGTGCCATGGTTGGTCACCCCAGAGTCAAAGAGGGTTGAGCGTTATATATGGGGACTAACTCCAGTAGTAAGGAGTATAGTCAACGCTGGGGGACACCAGACGTTTGAGGGTGCGGTGACGCAAGCTGGTATCGTCACATACGATTTCGTGAGGAGTGGATCACTGAAAGTGGCAGGAGAGTCTGCTGGGGGAAAGCGAGGTACGTATGACAATAGGATCCAGGAGAAGCAACAAAATAAAGGTGCTAGGCCCGCTGCCCAGAACTACGCCATGACTAGTTCAGGCGGAAGGCAGGAATCGCAGAAAGGGATGTTCCCTAAGTGTGGGAAGTGCGGTTACCAGCATGGTGGCGTGTGCAAGGAAGTAGTGTGCCACCGGTGTGGCAGGGATGGGCACTACGCACCGAGATGTAGGACAAACCTGAACAATCTGAACCGACAACCGCAACCTATCCGTGCGCAGCCATTTAGGACCCAACCACCCCGACAACAAAACCCACAAGGAAACCAAATGATGACCACCAGCCGTGCTTGCTTTGAATGCGGCAGCACAGATCACTTCAAGAGATACTGTCCGAAACTGAACCAGGGAGGAATTGGGAGGCAAACCGTGGGTCAGGCATCGTCGTCCAATCCGGCGAGAGGCCGAGCATTTGTGATGGGGGCGAACGAAGCACGCCAGGACCCCAGCGTAGTGACAGGTACATTCCTCGTCTCTGATCATTACGCTTCTGTATTATTTGATACGGGCGCCGATAGAAGTTTTGTCTCCGTTAAATTCCTATCGATAGCAAACCTTCCGATTAGTGAAACCATAGAACCTTACACCGTAGAAGTCGCTAACGGTAAAACCATGATAGTTAATCAGATAGTTCGGAATTGCCCTTTTATTCTGAACAATCAATCCTTCCTGATTGACTTATTACCGGTAGAACTAGGTAGTTTTGACGTAATAGTGGGAATGGATTGGTTAGCGCGTAACAAAGTGGAAATAAACTGTGAAAAGAAAATCGTCAAGATCCGGGTGTCGGATGACGAAGAGGTGTTAGTGCAAGGAGAGAAGTCGGGCACAATGATACCATTTATATCCCACCTCAAGGTGTTAAAATATATACGCCAGGGATGCGTGGCGTATCTAGCAAGCTTGACGGCCACAGACTCTGAGGAGAAACGGGTGGATGATATCCCGGTGGTACGCGAGTTTCCACAAGTTTTCCCAGAAGAACTTCCTGGATTACCGCTAACCCGACAGGTCGAATTCAGAATCGATTTATTACCTCAAGCTGGCCCTGTTGCTAAAGCACCCTACCGACTTGCACCGTCCGAGATGCAAGAATTATCCAATCAGTTGCAAGAATTGTTGGATAAAGGATTTATACGTCCTAGTCATTCCCCGTGGGGTGCACCTGTATTATTCGTGAAAAAGAAGGACGGGAGCCTTAGAATGTGCATTGATTACAGGGAGTTGAACAAGTTAACAATCAAAAATAGGTACCCTCTTCCCCGAATTGATGATCTGTTTGACCAGCTGCAAGGTGCGAGCTATTTCTCAAAAATCTATCTTAGATCAGGATACCATCAGGTTAGAATTCAGGAAGAAGATATCCCAAAAACCGCATTCCGGACTCGCTACGGCCATTACGAGTTCTTAGTTATGCCTTTCGGGCTAAAAAATGCGCCGGCGGTGTTCATGGACCTCATGAATCGAGTCTGTAAACCTTATCTCGACAAATTCGTCATCGTGTTTATTGACGATATTCTGATTTACTCGAAAAGTAAAGAAGAGCACGAGCAACACTTAAGAATAATTTTAGAACTTCTGAATCAAGAGAAGTTGTATGCAAAATTCTCCAAGTGTAACTTCTGGTTACAAGAAGTGCAATTCCTCGGTCACGTTGTAAACCACCAAGGAATACAA
The DNA here is from genome assembly GCF_021521415.1 of Bidens hawaiensis. NCBI lineage: Eukaryota > Viridiplantae > Streptophyta > Magnoliopsida > Asterales > Asteraceae > Bidens > Bidens hawaiensis. The sequence goes on along the minus strand of NW_027492802.1, from coordinate 75,342 downwards.
GTTGATCCGAGTAAGGTGGAAGCAATTAAGAATTGGCAAGCGCCTAAATCGCCAAAGGAAATCCGCCAATTCTTAGGCTTAGCTGGATATTATCGTCGATTCATAGAGAACTTTTCCAGCATCGCCCAACCTTTAACTCTCCTGAATCAAAAGGATCCAAAGTATGAATGGGGAGAAGAGCAGGAGACGGCGTTTCAAACGTTGAAGCAAAAATTGTGCCCAGCGCCGATTTTAAGTCTCCCCGATGGAGATGATGGTTTTTTCGCGTATCGTGACGCATCGCGTAGAGGGTTAGGATGCGTGTTGATGCAGAATAATAAGGTTATAGCCTATGCTTCCCGACAGTTAAAAGTACACGAGAAAAATTACACTACTCACGACTTAGAACTGGGAGCGGTTATCTTCGCACTTAAAATCTGGAGACATTATCTCTACGGTACGAAGTGCACCATCTTCACCGATCATAAAAGTTTGCAGCACATATTCGATCAGAAAGAACTGAATATGAGGCAACGAAGATGGGTCGAGTTGTTAAGCGATTATGACTGTGACATCCGTTATCACCCCGGCAAGGCTAACGTCGTAGCCGATGCCTTGAGTAGGAAAGATCGGGTTAAGCCATTGCGAGTGCGAGCATTGGGGATGATAGTCCAGTCGAACCTTTCGGACCTGATTCGAGTCGCTCAACGCGAAGCGTTGAATGAGGAACAATTGGAAAAGGAGGGACTTTACGGCAATGAGAAGAATTTCGAACAGCGCGTGGACGAAATTCTCTATTTCAAAAATCGGATTTGGATCCCGACCCTCCATGACCTTCGTGAATTAATCATGGACGAAGCGCATAGATCGAAATATTCCATTCATCCGGGATCGGATAAGATGTACAAGGATGTGAAGGAGTTCTACTGGTGGCCGGGTATGAAAAATGACATAGCAACGTATGTCGGTAAGTGCACGACTTGTGCGAGAGTTAAGGCAGAGCACCAGAAACCCTCGGGGATGTTACAACAACCGGAGATTCCCAAATGGAAGTGGGAGAAAATCACGATGGATTTTGTGACACATCTCCCTAAGACGTCCCAAGGACATGATGCAATTTGGGTAATCGTGGATCGATTAACCAAATCGGCACATTTTATCCCGATTAGGAATAATTATAACACTGAGAGACTTGCGCAGATTTATATAAATGAAATTGTGTCTCATCATGGGATACCCATCTCAATCATCTCCGATCGGGATAGCCATTTCACCTCCAATCTTTGGCAAGCTGTCCAAGAAGCGCTGGGAACGCGTATTGATATAAGCACAGCTTACCACCCTCAGACCGATAGCCAATCTGAGAGGACCATCCAAACCCTGGAGGATTTGCTTCGTGCATGCGTACTAGATTTTAAAGGAAATTGGGATCAACATCTCCCACTCGTTGAATTTTCCTATAATAACAGTTACCATAGCAGTATAAAGGCAGCGCCTTACGAAGCATTATATGGTCGGAAGTGCTGATCACCACTCTGCTGGACTGAAGTGGGCGACACTCAGGTTATTAGATCAGACCTGGTCCAGGAAACGACCAGCAAAATCCTTGAAATTAGGAACAATCTGAAGGCCGCGCGGGATCGGCAGAAGAGTTATGCCGATACCGGTAGAAAACCGTTGTCGTTTGAGAAAGGTGATAAAGTGTATTTGAAGGTATCACATTGGAAGGGTGTAGTCAGATTTGGAAAGGCGGGGAAGTTAGCCCCGAGATATATTGGACCATTTAATATTACTGCAAAAATCGGTCCCGTAGCATACCGATTAGAACTACCCGATGAACTGAGTGCAGTTCACAACGTGTTTCACGTATCGAACTTGAAAAGATGTCTGGCGGATGAGACGTCGGTGTTACTTTTAGAGGGTGTCCAAATAAGTGATAAGCTCAATTTAGTAGAGGAACCCATGGAAATAGTAGACGGGAAAATCAAGCAACTTAGACACAATAAGATTTCGTTGGTCAAAGTTAGATGGAATTTGCAACGAGGCCCAGAGTATACATGGGAACGAAAGGACGAATTCCGGAAGAAATACCCCTACCTATTTCCTCAAAAGGAAGTAGTCGATGCGTAAAATTTCGAGGACGAAATTTGTTTTACAGGGGAGAATGTAACGATTTCGGCAAAATCAGGTATACCCTAGCCGGTATATACTATTTATGTGTTATTTAATAACGAATATATGATTTATAATGCGCTTATACGAGTATGTATGATTCACATTACGGATTATACTCGATTATACAGTTAATCGTATTGGAAATACGATTAACCGAATAACGGTTATTGAAGCCCGAACGAATCGAGGATACACTATAGACGAGATATATGATATTTAGTGATGTTTACGAAGTATTAAAGCTTCGGGATAAGTGAATTAAAGCACAGAAAAAGAATTTTCGATTTAATGGTACGTCGGTACGTTAAACGAAACCTTTAATACCAAACCAAGCAAGAGACGATCGATCAAGCCGAAAAAGATGCGCGATTATTAATAATATGATGTTCTAAGATAATAAATGCCATGGTTTAAGTTTTTAAAGTTTTATAAATTGGTTTTATATAAAATTTCATTTTTAAGCCGAAAAACGACCGTTTTAGCCTCGTTTAAAGCCGAATTAAACATTTAACCGAAAAACGAACTGAGCCAGATTATCCAAAACATTATCCAGATTACAGATATCCAAATGAGTGGCCAAAAATGGAGATGTGGGTCCCACCCCACACTCCTTTGTGTACCGATCGGATAAGGGAGGGCAACCCCCTTTTCCTTATCATTTTTTTTAAACACACATTCATCAATCTTTCAACTCTCTCTCAACTTCATGACCTAAAACCGAGACTTTGTAGCAAGAAAACAAGGTAAAGATCGAGATATTTAAGTGTTCATCTTCCTTTCTCGAGTTTTATTGCAAGAAAATGAGGTTTCAAGTGAAAAAGGGTGAAAACCCGAGATGAAACCGATTCTTGCATGATAAAGTGATGTATACGGGTTATACAAGGGATCTTGGTCCAAGAAAGGAGTTAAACGAACCAACAACGAATTTTTACGGTTAAATCTTTGTTTTTATATCATAACCGAAACCATGAAAGAAATGGCTTGATTGTGGGTGTAACTTGCTTGGTGTGGTGTTATTGTGCTTGTAGGTGTTATATCTAGTTGTTAGCAAAGGCTAGAAAGCGAGATCCTTGCGGTTTGAAGCTAGAAACACAAGGTAGTTCGGTTTTTGTATGATGTTTGAGATTTGGACAAATTGTGATGTGTTTAGAGTTAGGTCATGAAATTTTACAGAGGTGTTAGATATATGAAAATATTAATTCTGTGAAATTTTGGTAATTTTTGGACAAAGGATGAATATTTGGTGAATTTAATGCTCGGTTTTGGCCAAAAATGGTGAAAAATAGTTAAATATCATAAAAAATTCTGGAAAATTTCAGATAAGCTTTTTATAACATGTAAAAGTCACACACAACATTTGAGGTCAGTTGGAGAAGTCTAAGTAGGCTTTTCGGTTAAACGAGTTCTAGGGCTTTCTAGCTCGGTTTTAGTGAAAATGGCATGAAAAATGAGATTTTGGTTCTGGAAAAATTACAGGGGACTATGTGGATGGCAGGGGTCATCCAAGAAAATTTTTTGGATTTTTCTAAGATCGTTTGGTATTTACGACATATTTAGTGATTAAATGGTGTTTAAAAATAGATAAATAAATATTAAATATAAAAATTAATTCTGGAAATATTTTTATAAAATTTCCCACTGTCAAAAAGTGATATGTGCAAAATTTCAAGATCCGAGACTAAACGGATAATTATTTGTGCTAAAAAGGAAATAAAAACAAACTTTTAAGGCTTAAAACGCGTAAACCGGTAAAGTTCGCCTAAGCGAGCTGACTGGTGTATAAAAACCCTAAAAATGAACTATTTTCATATAATTGAGTTAAATAAGTAAAAATGAATCATCCGAAAATAATTCGGATGATTTGAGTAATTTTTACCCGATTTAACAGTTTCCGGTGCATTAAAGACGGAAACGGGTCCCGCGGCCAATCGGGGCGTCTAAACCGAGCTCTAATTTCACAACTTTAACTAAATTATCAGTCAACAACTATTTTCAGGTCGTGTGTGACCAAACTCATTTTTGAAACGTAAAAACGGATAACCGTGCTAGGCACGCAAAACGGGAAAAACGACTAATAGTAATTTTGACCAGTGAACGCTAAACGATATCACAATCTGAGTCCTGAAAAGTGTTTCTGGGTTAACATTGCCCCCGGAACGGTTACAGTACTGGGTTAACAGTGTCCCCAGATGTACCGGTTAACACGGTTAAAGTTATGTAATAGTGATTGTATAGTAACGAACTTAGGGATCGTATTACAGATCCGGACTAATAGCTGGTGTACTGTGATACCTAATTGCCTACGATAAGGTGAGTTTCACGAGCCCCTTTTTCTGAATTGTTTTTAAATATTTTCCCGGGGCGGAAAGCATGTTACTATTGAAATGTTTAAGTACATACTGAACGCATGGATTTGCGTGTATTTATAAATATTTGATTGTACGGGAATCGTACGGAATGGGTACAGTACTGGGTTAACAGTGTCCCCAGATGTCCCTAGAAGTGTTTCTGGGTTAACATTGCCCCCGGAATGGGTATTGTACTGGGTTAACAGTGTCCCCAGATGTCCCTAGAAGTGTTTCTGGGTTAACATTGCCCCCGGAATGGGTATTGTACTGGGTTAACAGTGTCCCCAGATGTCCCTAATATATGCTTATTATAATGATTTGTCACAGTTGTTTAAATTAGTGAAACTCACAAACTATTCGTAGTTGACCCGTTTTCTTTACATGCTTTCTAGGTACTCCCAAACTGGAATAAGTGCTACATGCTTGATGATGCGTGCTTGTTGTGGAAGCTTAGTAATCATTTTGTATTAAATATGTTAATGTACTGTTGGTAAAACCTATGTGTAACGCCTAGACGGTAACTAAACTCGGAACAATGTACTATGATGTGAATTAATGTAGTGGTGTTTTCTTTATAAGCAATGCTGTTGATATCAGATGTGTCTGTTGCATCCCGTTTACGTTTCCGCTGCGGTTTACGGGGTGTTACAACTACCAACTAAGTCAAGGTGACTCTGATGATTTTGAGGTGTTGACATTGTTGAAGGACCTCAGTCGGAGGATGGAAGTTCACGAAAAGGATAATGCGGCTCAAGATAAAATAATGAGCCAACTAATTGATGGTTTTGCTCAATTTAAACGAGATCGTGAGCAGTTGGCTAGTGATGTTATGATGGATGATGAAGTGATCGAAATGGATCCTGATCTTCATGAGCATGAAGTCAATGAGATTTTAGAAAATAATACCATACCGGGTCTATCAATTACTAAGGATTTAACAAGTGCATTAGTTGTGGTTGAAGATGGTGATGTTAAAGGAGGGGGTCTCGACATCTTGGAGTATATAGTTGAATCTTTGGGCGCAGTTGAAGACAAGAGACCTTCCGATTTATTAGAGACTGAAATAGTCCCAAGTTGTTATGAGCATCCCTGGTAACTTATTCATAAAATTCTTAAAGTTGGGTATGTTTTTTGAACTCTCAGAAGAGAAATGTGGGAGATAAAGAAGAATGGGTAAAATAATGGGAAATGGACCCATATTGGTTCAACTGAAGTGTCAGCTACCAGGAAGAAGGTGTGGACACAGCACCTCCACTACCGAGCATACACATGAAACTTGGTCAGAAAATGCTTGGTTCGCCCTCAATTAACACTTTACACTTCGAAGATAAGAAAGAAGGCGAGGGCTAGGTTTGTTAACTATCGGGCGTATGTGAGAAATTAAGCGGGAAAATGTTGTAATATTCGTTAAATTTCAAACCCGAAACCCGAACCATTTTAAACTTACGAATTTTAGCATTTAGTAAACTCTATTCTTAACTTAGAATAATATTATTCCATCTTTACGATTTTAATCATAAACTCCATTTTATGTATTTTATAAGTTAATTGCATTTTATTCTAGTATATAATTATGTTACATGCTTTCATGTTTGATCTTCCATTAACTTTTTTTAACACAATTCTAAATTATTTTAAAGGTGTTTCATCTCATTTTTATGATAATAAACTTAGTTGAATATATTCCTTATGTTTCAACTCAACTTTTATGATCATTTTAAAGGGTTTGAATGTTTTTCATGTCCACTAACAAACCTTGACCGAATTTAGTTTTTGTTATCGTCTTTGTTCATGTTTACCTATAAATAGAGCTCATTTGCTTCCCTTTTCACTTGCCACAACTCAATTTACAAAGTATTGTCATTATTCTCTAATTTTGGTGTATTTTGCCCACTTTGACTTATAAAAGTCAAACCGATCAAGTTTCAATATTCTTCTTTTTTAATATTTTGTTCATTCCTCGGGTATGTTTATGTTATTTTACTTCATGCTTTTAACAGTTTAAAACATGAAGTTATGATTGATTTAACATTAGTATTAGTTCATCAAAAACAAACTCAACTCGCTTATTAACGTATTCGGTTTTGGTTTAGTCAATTTTATTATATCAAAAACCAAACTCTTTTCATTAATTATTCCAAAAATATTATATTACCAAGCCGGAAACGAACCTGACATAAAAAGTTGAGTTCAGGTACGACCAAAAAACGAACCACTCGCTTAAATTCATATATGGATCGTTTGGGATTTTTCTTGAAACAAACCCGATTTAATAACATGACTAAGAAATATTATAACCCAACATTTTATCAATAATTAAAACTAACCAACTTATAAACATTACAATGGATACTTTGAAAATATACAATTATAGAGAAAATATATATTTTTGTTTTCAAATGTTTAAAATACTTAATCATGAACCGAATCTTTTATGTCTTCCATTTCTGTTTTTTTTCTTGAATTTTATTTTGAAACTAGAAACATTTTTTAGGGTCGCCCGTCGAACGAAACTCACCTGGTTCAGCTCACTTAAACGCTTAATTTCATCTTTCGTTCGCTAGTTTTATCAAGTGAGTTTCTCACACCCCATTTTTACTCTTTTAAATATTTTGGGGGTAGCTTATATATCCAATCAAATCAATTGCCTATTTATTCATATTTTTCAACTACAATTCATATCATGGACATGTGTGTTAATTTTTACTTGCTCATGATTACGTGCATGAATTTCTTTGATAAGTATGATCATACGCCCCCTTTTGCACTCAGGACCATGCTTCGAATAGAAAAGGGACTCCGATCCGAGTACGTAGGTTGGTACTAACGGGAAAGGACCTTCATTTATTCTTTACACTCAGGACCTTGGTTCGAGTGTAAAGAACCCTTACTTGCACTATTATTTCACAAATTTCATGGAATTGTATGGTTTTTAAGTATTTATATCAAACTTCTGTGAACTCACCAACTATTCGTTTAGTTGACATTTTTTCATATATATATGCTACAGGTACAATTCATTAAAAGATGAAACTTGGAGAAGATACTAGAACTTAGGTTATATTAATAAATGGACATGTTGTTAATTGTTATTGTTAATCTAATTTTTTTTTTCTTCGAACTTGTGTATTTGATTGTTAAATTAATTAATGATTATATTTTCACATGTCTTTTGAGCAATCTGTAAGTCACACTCAGGCGTTTCTGCTTAAGCCGTGGTGTTACAAATGTGCATTCACACCATCTCATATCCGTTCGTTAGACATGTTGTTCATAAAAGAGGAAGTAGAGCCTTGGCACCTTAACTACCGAGCTTACGTGGGATATTCGGTAGGTAAATGTTCCATTCGACCACCATAATCGCCAAATCAGGTAACGGTCCGGCCGAAGAACATAACAAAAACTTTGTGCTACCGGGAGGCAACTCGGATTTTATCTTCTATTTGTGTTTTATTTTATTATTGTAGTTGTTTAATTGTTTTATTTTAAATGTACCACTATAGCAAAAGGTAGGCGTGGGGATGCCACACCAAAAATCTAGGAGTTCGTGGTGTTCTATGAAGAAGCTATCGTTTCTTGGCTTGCTAGTGTTGCTTGGCTTGCTAGGTATGTGTGGCTCACTTGTCTTGCTAGATATGTGTGGTTTGCTAGGTCTGTGTGGCTTGCTAGGTCTTCTTGTCTTGCAAGGTCTGTGTGGCTTTCTAGGTTTTCTTGGCTTACTTGCGAGTGGTGGCTAAACTCTCGAAATTATTATGTGGCTCGTGTTATAAGACAGGTGAACCTTTAACCATTCATGACACTTCAGTATTTAAAAAAAATTGTAATGGTCGACCGACCCATTTGAACCATTTGGAGCGCGTTAACAATTTTCTACGGTTAATCCAGGTACATGTATATTTTGTTGTAATTAAAACTTTGTGGGTGTAGTTTCCTAGAAACCCCACAAGACCTCACTCGTCCATCGAGCTACCGAGGGGTTTAAAGGGCTTTTTGCATATTTTAAATGCAATCATGATTCCTACGAAAGTGAGTTATGTCTTTTAAAATTTTTACTCGTGTAACAAACTTAATTATGAAATATATTTAACTCGGCTTGGTAATTAAAATTAATTGCTTTGCAAACGGTTTAAAGGACCTATTCTAATAGTCGTGGGCAGCATACTTCTACACTTTTGAGAGTTTGCAGATACAATTGCGTCTTGAGAAAGCATGAGTGCACACGAGTACCTATTGTCTAATCAGGTGATTCTGTTTTCATAATTCTCTCTGTTTTACTAGTTTCATTGTTAAACGTAATTTTATAATTGTATAAATTGATAGGACCATCACATTAAGCCCAGTTTTAAAATTAATAAGCAGTAAACCCCGTCTTCGTTAATGTTCTTTTAAATGCTAAATTGAAAACATTGAGGACAATGTTAACCTAAAGTGTAATGGGGAAGGGGAAAAATTGAAATTCTTTTCCTTAGAGTACCTTGATTGTGCGCAAAATCAGGAATTGTAAATTGTTAATTGTTGTTATTAATATCAAGTAAAGGTCATTGGTAATGGTAATTTTTTAAGCTTCTCGAAAGTCTTCCTATAAAATGTTTTTCAAAAAGAGAAATTAAAATGGACCGTTTTGTCACACCCCGACTTAGGGCCTAGGCGTGTGACGAATAGTTGGTACCTGTTTTGTAAATAAATCAGAGTTTGCGAGTTATTTAGCGGAAGTATTTATTAAAAATATTAATATATTTTGAAACATTAATTTATTTGTAAACCTTTATTTATAATAATAAAATATTTAATTTATTTGGGAAACTTCTCGTATAATAAATATCCGAGTGTTAAATTTATAAACCTTGTTTAAATATTGTTTGCAACATTTTAATAATTAAAACTAATCCATCTCTATCTTGCGAGCATCTAACTCCATGAATGGCTATAATTACTTGCTACATGTTCTAACTTTATTTGCCTGAAATGTTGGGGAAAGATACGTTAGCGATATGCTGGTGAATTGTTGACTCTAAAAAAACATTTAATAAATCATTTTTTGACTGACAAGATAGTTTTCTTGAACAATCTCAGCAAAAACGACTCTTATGTATGGGATTTGTACTATTTTTCATACACACACAATTTCGGTTCTCCGGGAACCGACGCCCATTGGAGAACTTTTATAATGATCTCTAGTTTGCGGCCGCGTAGCCTTGATTGATAGACTAGAAAAATTATTTTTGGATCCAGACACATGTGTTCTCGGTTTGAGTTGCATTTATTTTCTATCTTATAATTTAATAGGGATCTCATAATCCCGTAAATCTTCATTTTAAAGATCACTTAATCTTATAAAAATATTTGACTGACTTTATTAAGATAAACAACCCGTTTATTTTGACTGATTTAAAAAGGTTTAACGTATTCACTTGTGATTGTGTGTTCTGAATGATGTGGTGATCTCGTTTGAAAACCTTTTTGAATGAATGATGATTAACCTATAATAAAATAGGTTTATTAAAATACCTGGATCGTCTCTTGATCCGGCTACAGACCGTTAGTCTGGTTTTAATAGCTTTAAAACTTGGTTGATCATTTATTTTAATAAAGTATTTAGATATGAAAATCTTTCTCTTTATTTGCCAATCATATGCTATGTTTCTTCTTCAAGAAGAGATGTCTATGATAGGTTTCTTCTTCAAGAAGAAACGTTAATTATTTATATCCTTTCTAAATAATATCTTATGCTTCTTAGTTATGAAGTACTATACCCCTTGTAGGTAATAGCTTATCTTTAATCATGAAAAATAATATTTTAACTATATCCTCATTTATATTATATTTCTTAATTTTTAAGAAACATTATTTTAACCTTTGTATTTATAAATTTTAATCAAGGTTCAGGCCATGTAAAGTAATAACTTAGGCAGAACCCCTACCTTACGCGGGTATTCAGAGTTTATACGCCTAACAATGTATCGCAATGATTCACTACGCTCAGAGAGTGCGACGTGTTGACACGTGGCCTGCCACGTTTGCCACGTATCTCCACGTGGTGGACACGTGCCATCGGTCGGTTAGCCTGGTCATCGTGTAACTCGATGGCCTAAAATCTTGGGCCGTTGCGTATCGCGACACCGCCCTTTCTGGGATTTGGTGAGATGTCCATCGCGTCACGCGATGGCTCCTTGTATATGCCCATCGCGTATCAAGATGGGTTAATATATCTGAATTTTTATTTTGATCTCTTTACTTTAATAACTTGTCATGTCTAGTTCTAGCTTTCATTTTCTAAAAATAATAAGGCGGCTCTCAAGCGGCTTGCGGTGGTGCGAGCGTGCGAAGTTCAAAGTACGCCATTAAAGCGCCCTCGTCCTCTCTTGAGCCCGTGCGCGTCGGGTGTTTCGCACCCTCCGCTAGGACCACTGGGTTCATGCTAGGCATTAAAGAATATTACTATGTTAACTTATATCTTTAAAATAGCTTCCAAATATTTCCCTCTTTCCATGTGGGATGAATTTTATCTTCCTTATTTATACCCATGTGGAATATTTCCATTTTCTTCCATATTTCCATGTGGGATGGATTCTTTTTCCCATTTTGTTAATGTGGGACTGGCTTCTTTATGGAATATTTTTATTTCTTTATTTATAAAATAATATTTATTTCCTTATCTTAATTTTCCCTTTATTTATCTTGAGAATATTTTGATCTTTCAACTTTACTAAGTTGTCAAATTTGGATTAAAACTTTGGGGATGTTACACGTTTAGATGAGGATAACGAGTCATGGGAACGTGTACACATGTTTCATTTTGGCAGCCCATTTCCTCCCACGTGTGTATTAGATTTGCCATATATAAAATACATATATGAGTTAAGTGCCATTTTAATACCTGTGGTTTGAACAACTACGCAAATTTAGTACTTTTTTTGAATTTTTCGCAACTGTATACCCCATGTTAAAAAAACTGGCCATTTTAGTACTTTTTCGTTAACCCGTTTAATTTGTCCGTTAAGTCAAGGGCATAATAGTAACATTGTTTTTTCTCTTTTTTCTTTTAAGCTCCTTCCCTTCCCCCCTTTATTATCATCCAAACCCTAACTCCATTTTTTTCACTCTCAGCCGCCTCCGTCCTTTCTTTACACCTCTCATCCGCCTCCCTACCATGGTGGTTTGCTCATGCGGCTCACCAACCATTCGAACCTCTTGGACATCGTATAACCCCGGGAGACGATTTTATTGTTGCGCAAGACCGGTATGTTTCTAACCTACTTATTGTTCTGATTACATAGTACTTGGTGTTGTTTCTAACCAAATTATTGTGAAATTGGAAGGGACGAAACTATGGGTTTGTTCTATGGCTTGATCCTCCTATGTGTCAAAGAGCGAGTGCTTTTATACCAGGCCTTTTGAAGTCAATTAGAGAATACAAAGAAAAGGCAAGATTCATGGATAAGACGAACTCAACCCTTGAAGAAATTAGAAGAATATTGGAGATGGAGAACAAAAGGGTCAAACAAGTGTTATGCATCTCATGGCTATTTTTCATTTTCTATTATGTATTTAATTAACAATCTAATGCAAGTATGTCTGCAAGTTTGATTATTATGTAGTTTTGTTGTTTTCATTCTACGTAAAAGGTATGTTTTGTGGTAATGTAGTAAAATCTATGTAAAAGATATTTTTGGTGTAATATGGTGTAACACTTGAAACAACAAAACGGTGTTCTAGCAGCCAAAGTGCAATAGCAACATACCAACCAAAACAAACCTAAACATTTAATACTAACCAAAAGTGCAATAGCAACTAACCAACCAAAACTAACTAAAGTGCATTAGCAAACAAACCAAAACAAACTTGCCAAAACATTAATAAACAAACCAAAACAAACTTACCAAACAAACCAAAACAAAGTTGCCAAAACCAAAACATGAATTATGCAACACATTAAACAACTTACCAAAACCAAAACATGAATTATGCAACACATTAAACAACTTACCAAAACATAATACCATTCAAACACATCCAAAACAAAGTTTTAAACATACCATTATAAGAAAAGTTTGGTACTAAACATTCAAACACTTAACATTAAATAAAATAACATAGGTAAAATAAAGTTTTAAACATCCAACCACTAACCAATTAGATTGCATCTTCCGTTCTAGCCCGCTTTGGTGCCTTGTCAGATTGGGTTCTAGCATCCCCACCTCTTTTTCCCTTTGACTTAGCAGCCTTCCATTTCCCCTTTGACTTACCAGCCTCATCTTTTTTACCCTTTCCCTTTGACTTAGCAGCCTCACCTTTGCTCTTGCCACAAGATCTCTTGTTATGTCCAATTTTCTTGCAATTATCACATTTTACAGAACCACCTTCCCTTGTCAATTTACCACCTTTTGAAAGTTTCTGGCTCAACTCCTCAGCAGACTTCTTTCGATTCATCTTTGGTCTACCTATTTGCTTGTGATATTTTGGGGCTGTTAAGGTAGTTGGGCACTTAGATATTGGCCATAAGTCCATACTATTGATTGGGTCTAAGGTTTTTGAATAGACTTTTTTCCATGTCTCTAAATAATATGCTTCATCCACCCACTTCTCTGGTATGCCATCACCTATCCCATTCATGGCCATATCATAAATACAAGCTACTGCATGCCTACATGGCATACCAGTCAGTTCCCATCTTCTGCATGAGCAAGTTCTTTGTTCCATATCCACAGTTCTCTTCTCATTGGTTGGACCTGTAACCTGATATTTTGTACCTCCATTCTATATAACAGTGTAGTTGTTTACTTCAGCCATGATTTTGTCAAACAACTTTTTTGCAACTGGTGTTAATGGCCCTTGAGTCCTAGCAATGGTCTTATGCACCACAACCATATAACAGTGTAGTTGTTTACTTCAGCCATGATTTTGTCAAACAACTTTTTTGCAACTGGTGTTAATGGCCCTTGAGTCCTAGCAATGGTCTTATGCACCACAACCATCCTTTTCATTAGATACTCCCTAATGAACTCAAGACAATTAATAACAGGTTTGTCTCTTCCCATAATCAACTGCCTATTAAAGACCTCACAAATATTGTTCAATAAAACATCACACCTAGGCCTAACTGCAATAAATTGAAGGAAATACTCAATACACAATCACAAACCTTATATAAATTCAATTCAATTAACTACATCTACTCTTTAGCTAATGAAAAGACATACCACTGAAATAAGCTCTGGGCCAATGCTTTGGTGGAATCTCTTTCAACCAATCATAGAGTGAAGTATCTTTGTCTTGGATTTCTTTCATACTCCTTTCAAATTCTTGTGGTGTGGTTACAAAGGCACATTTTTGAAGCATATGTTTGAACACAACACCTCTCCACCTTGGCTTCATGTTCTCATGTATATGTCTTAAACGATACTTGTGTTCAGCACTTGGAAACACCTTTTGTAAAGCTGGGATTATACCCTAAATACAACAATTAAATGCATGAATAATAATCAAACAAACAAATCATATATATGTAAAAATCAAGAAAGCTAAAACAAACCTTCTGCCTGTCACTTATGAAGGTGAAATTAATATTTGAATGCAGATGCAAATCATCCCCAAAACATTCTAAAAACCAGGTCCAGCTAGCAGTGGTCTCAGCCTCCACCAATGAGTATGCAAGTGGATAGATTCCATTATTTCCATCCATTCCAACTGCTATCAAGATCTGTCCTGGAAATGGCCCTTTCATAAAACACCAATCAAGGCCAAGTAGATCTCTCCCACCTAGCTTAAACCCCTCCTTTAGTGCACCAAAACATATATATTCTTCTAAACTGCCTTGATGGACTGCTAGGGTTGCAACAAGGTTCAACATATAATTTGACTGTTGTACCTGGATTAGATCTAACAAGTTCTTCAATATAATCCCTTAGACTTACTGAGCTTTATAATCTCCAAGAACCTTTTTTTCAGCCATGGCCTTAGCCCTACTAACCTGATATGGAGAAATTTGTATTTGAATTTTCTTTTGCAGATCTTCTAAAATATTTCTAGGCTTCTTGTTTGGATCACTTTTAGCTGTGGGTTCAATTTCCCTAGCCAACCAATTGATAGTACACAAGTTAACATCTCTTGTTTGCAAACAAGTGTGACCTTTAAAGTATGTTTTCACAGTCCAATTCCCATCTTGTCTAACATTGGATATGTGTAAAGTCCAGAAGCAAGAGGGTTTTTGGTCCTTCTTTTTAGGTTTTGATCTTACTAAACTACCCTTTGATGCACCTACTTCTTTGGTCCCACTTGCACATGCTCCAGATTTACTCTTGGATGTCCCAACATTTTTTGTCCCAACCCATTTACTTTCACATCTAACAAGGCTTGGGTCCATACCTAAACAATTCACCAGATATCTACGTTTATCATTTAGCATAACATGCAATTGCCTTCTTGAATCAATTGCATGTTGTTTAACCAACCAATTTATAGAATCCTTATCTACAAAAGTTTGGCCAACATAAAAAGGGCTATTAACATCTTCTGTACCCCTTTTCTTATTCCTATTGATCCTAAGAACTTGTTGCAAAGGAGTCTCATCACCACTAATACTATCAAACTCCTCTAAGTCAATCTCTTCTAAAACTTCATCTTCATCATCCTGTTCACCTTCATCACTTAAGTTAAACTCCACAGCAGCTCTGTAATCATTCATATCCACATTAATAGCATAATCTAAATAATCTTCATCTACTATGTAATCAGAATCATCCTCCTCACTATCATTACACCCCTTATCACTAGCAACATCAGTTTCATCAAACCCGCTATCACTCCAAAAATCATCCTCCTCATCACCTTCATCAGACCCCTTTTCACTCACATCAGATTCCTCTACATTATTGTCAATAATACCCTCATCATTGCTAAACTGATAATCCTCCAATCCAATATTCAAATCTTCATCAATCCCCTCTCTAATTTCATCATTCCCCCCTTTTAATATTCAAATATTTCCTAGGATGTGTTTTAAAGTGTTAAACATATATCTCTAAAACTCTAGTATTTTGAATCTTCTCTATCAGTTCAATAACATCCTTATCACTACCTAAAGGTCTTAAACCACCCAACTCTTCTCCAGGGAGCTTGTAATGGTATGATACTACATCTTCATCTAAATAACCAAATTCTTCTAACATGTTCTTTAGAATAATAACTGAGAAATATTCAGAAGAACCTTATCAATATAGTCAACATGCCCCAAAACGTATGTTCTCCCACCTAGACCATTGTTAAACTTGCCGCCATGGTGAACTTCTAATGTAAAGTTGTAAGGGTTGTTTGCTGAAATTTCAAGGTAAAAAACATGTTAGAATTGAGAAATAAGTTAAACAATATTAAAGGATCATCTGATTAAAAGTGATTAAACGGATTAACTAACCGTATTCAACATCTGCTTGGAAGTCAGATTGTTCATGCCGAACAACCCACAATTCAGCCATTATCGATGATCAGATTCCTCAATTGCAGATGTCGGGTTGATAATTAGGGTTTGTTGCAGGTTGATGATCGATGAAGAAAAACGATTGAGGTCGGGTGGTTTTTAGGGTTTTAGATTGTAAAGTTTGTAAAGGATTTGATTATTAGGGTTAATAAAAGGGATTTTATTATCAGTAGTTAAAAGAAAAAAGAAAAAAAAAACCAAAGTTACTATTATGCCCTTGACTTAACGGACAAATTAAACGGGTTAACGAAAAAGTACTAAAATGGCCAGTTTTTTTTAACATGGGGTATCCAGTTGCGAAAAATTAAAAAAAATACTAAATTTGCGTAGTTGTTCAAACCACAGGTACTAAAATGACACTTAACTCTACATATATATTAATAACTGTCTACTCTAATAAATGAATACTCATTTTGCCACTTGTCACTCTCTCAACCATCCTCCTCCTTTTTCAGCCTATTTCCAGAATAAGTTTCTTTTTCGGATCCCGTTTCTGTTATTATCCGACCCAGAATTTTGTTTTGGATCTATATGTTTCTAACCCGTTTTTTTTTCTTTCAACAGAATGGTAACTCTAGGTTACTCTATGAATGTTTACACACTAGAAGAAAAGAACTCTGGAAACCTGCCTCTCCATTTATCATAGTCGACCCACATCATCATCCTCCATGTTCATCAAACGTTCGATTTGTAAGGCCCCGATCACGGTGCCCTACTTTAGCATTGGATTTACTCATAAACACAATTCTAAATATCAGAGTTACCTAAAACTTTCGCGAAATAATATAAAAGTCAACCATTCATTACAAACATCCATAACTTGTCTTTTAAAACATAACATAAATTATTTCATTCAAAACATCATGACAAATCTTCAGATGCCAGCCTCTTCAATCCTGCCATGTGCCCCACTCAAACCAGCCGTCTCAGTCTGTTAACTTGCACTAAAAGTCAGCTACGCTGAGTGATTTCTAGTTAATCAGGCAATATACATTACATTACGTAAATACGTATCGGAAGATACATACCTTCATCTTTCCTTATATACATACATATATACGTACATACATTCTTTTTTTTCATACTTACTTACATACATGCTTTCATTCATACATATACGTTTTAAAGAGCATTCTGCCATATGAACTTCGCGGATATTATTAGGGTTTGTTCCCTATATTCGCATATATTATTAGGGTCTGTTTTCTACATTTGCAAATATTATTAGGGTATGTTGCCTGCATTCGCAGATATTATTAGTGCATGTTCCCTACGTTCGCAGATATTATTAGGGTCTGTTCCTTACATTCGGATATATAATTAGGGCCCGTTCCCTTTTTAACCATACCTTCCATCCGTCCTATAACCATACATACCTTTCTTTATATAATCATACTTTCGTACATACTCATTTCATTACATACTTTCATACATACAGATTTCATACTATGCATACTACACATTACTTTCTCTACCAATACGTGCAATATCCGAAGATCGTTCACGCACCGACAAGCATTCATTCATAACATTCATACATACTATCATATCAATCATTATAACATACACTTACCATTTAAGCTAAGTGTATTAACGTTAACATTGAGTATGCACACAACACTGAAAACATAACAAGGAAGTGGGGTTAGAAACTCACCTGAGTCCTGTTACGTTCACTGTTAATGGTTACTCCTTTCTTTAGCTGTGTGCGACTAACTGTATAACAGTTACACGTATCAATTAACTATCACTACCTATATCGCGTTTCGACTTTAATTTCAACCCTCATCGAACAGGGGTCCGAGGGCAGCGCCCCTGGCAGCGGGGTTCTAGGGGCGGCAGCCCCTAGTAGTGTCCAAGCTGCAGACCCCTGCTTGGGCGGTAGCCCCTAACACATTTTTCATTAGAATTCTAATTTATTATTTTATTTGCTAATTCATAAAGTTAGAGGGCTTCTTTGTAATTAATCCATTCTTTTCCAACTCCAGGGACCTTTCTGTCATTCTTTCCGAGTCTAATTCGTTATCCAGTTCGTTAACGAATGAACTCATTCGTTACTTCTTAACTTTATAACGAATTGACCCTCAAAACGAATCGGTCTTTAGAACGAAATGGTCCTTATAACGAACTGGCCTTTTTGACGAACTGGCCCTCATAACGAACTGGACTTTTATAATGATTTGAGCCCTATAACGAATTGAGGGTTCATTCGTCATTTCCCCGTAACGAATTACTTAACGAATGGCTTAACGAATTGCTGCCAATTCGTTATTTCTTCTTAACGAATGGGCATAACAAATTGCTTGTTAATTCGTCATTCTTCCGTTAACGATTTAGGGTTAGGTTAGAGAATATCATAAATATTCTCTAACATTCCTTCCTCGTACGTCGCCTTTCTGGCGCCGTCTTCGCCAGAAAACCGGGATCTCGCTGGAAAAACGAGATCTCACTCATTTTCCACCGTTTTTTATCGTTTTTCGTCCCATTCGATCTAGATCTGAGCTAGAGTGACCCCTAAGCTCATCCTTTGATCAGTTTATACCCGATTCCATTCGGACCTCGTGACCTTAATGGTTTAAGGTGTCGGTTCGTCGTTTCACAACTAGATCTAGCGGGTTTGGATCCTTTTAAGGTCATAACATCTTTACCTCTGGTCGGGATCAGTTCTTCTCCTTGGTTTCGGCTAGAGAAAGAGAGAATAAGAAAGAGAGCTTATGTCTATGTTTTCGGTGGTGTCTGGAATTGGTGAATAATTGAATTAAGGAAAGGAAATGGTTTATATATTATGGGTCATGGGCTTAAGCCTATGGTCTTTCTCCCTTCCTTATTAACCCAAGTCCATTACCCATATTACTTAACCCAACGCAAGCTCGAATCATAATAACTCATATTTTATTTTATTATTCGAAATGAGAAAACAGGATGTTACACGATTCATCTTGCTTGGATTCATCTGAAGAATGCACGTCTTTTTTTCCTTGATTTCTTCTTTCTTGCACTAAATTAATTGCGTAATGTCTAATCAGTTCTTCGGTTTGTCTGTAGCAATTGGAAGTATTGAACAAATATTCAATTTTATAGAGTCGTATTTGTTTCATTTTAACCCTTGGTGAGTTATTGTATGTATTAGGATTCATACTTGAACACTACATCTTTCTTTGACTGACAAGATAGTTCTCTTGAACAATCTCAACAGAAACGTTTCTTATTTCTGGTATTTGTACCACTTTCCATACACACACAATTTCGGTTCTCCGGGAACTGACGGCCATTGGAGAACTTTTATTATGATCTCTAGTCTGCGGCCACGTAGCCTTGATTGATCTCTTTACTTTAATAACTTGCCATGTCTTGTTCTAGTTTTGATTTTCCAAAAACAATAAGGCGGCTCTCAAGCGGCTCGCGACGATGCGAGCGTGCAAAGTGAAAAGTGCTCCATCAAAGCTCCCTCGTCCTCACCCTCGCCCTCGCCCTCGCCTAAGCCCGTGCACGTGTGGGTCGGGTGCTTCACACCCTCCGCTAGGACCACTAGGTTCATGCTAGGAATAAAAGTATATTAATATGGAAATTTATCTCTTTATAAAGAGTTTCCAAATCTTTCACACTTTCCATGTGGATGGGTTCTTTTTCCCATTTCCTTAATGTGGGATTGACTTCTTCATGGAATACTTTTTTTTCCTTATTTATAAAATAATTTTTTTTCCTTATTTTAATTTTCCCTTTATTTATCTTGAGGATAT
Source organism: Bidens hawaiensis (assembly GCF_021521415.1). Lineage (NCBI taxonomy): Eukaryota > Viridiplantae > Streptophyta > Magnoliopsida > Asterales > Asteraceae > Bidens > Bidens hawaiensis. The sequence goes on along the minus strand of NW_027492802.1, from coordinate 55,627 downwards.
TTTTATCCTTCAAGTTTACTAAGTTGTCAAATTTGGATAAAAAATTTGGGGATGTTACACGTTTAGATGGGGATAACGAGCATGAGAACGAGTAAACATTTTTCATATCGGCAACCCATTTCTTCCGGTATGTGTATTAAATTTGCCTTATATAAAATACACATATTAATGACTGTCTACTCTAATTAAAGAATACTCCTTTCGCCATTTGCCACTCTCCCAACCATCCTCGCCCTTTTTCAGCCCATTTCCAAAATATTTTTCTTTTTCTGATCTCGTTTGGGTTATTACCCGACCAAAAATTTTGTTCGGATCTATATGTTTTCTCTAACCCGTTTTTTTCTTTCTACAGAATGGTAACTCTAGCTTACTCTATGAATGTTTACATGCCAGAAGAAAAGAACTCTGGAAACCTGCCTCTCCATTTATCACAGTCGACCCACATCATCATCCTCCATGTTCATCTAACGTTTTATTCATCTTGCTTGTATTCATTTGTACGACATAATATTAGGGATAGAAGTGCGTTTTCCTATCTTATCCACACTTGTTATATATTATCCGTATTAATTTTTAATCATTCAATGTTTATTTTAATATCATTAATTGAATACTAATGACTATCATAAACTCGAATATGACCAAAGTGTACGTATAATTAAATACATAATTCTCTAAGATCGATGGCTCTTATACCAACCTGTCACACCACGACTTAGGGCCTAGGCGTGTGACCAATAGTTGGTACTTGTTTCGTAAATATATCAGAGTTTGCGGGTTATTTAGAGGAAGTCTTTATAAAAAGTATTAATATATTTTGAAACATTAATTTATTTGTAAACCTTTATTTATAATAATAGAATATTTAATTTATTTGGAAAACTTCTCGGATATTAAATATCCGAGTGTTAAATTTATAAACCTTGTATAAATATTGTTTGCAATATTTTAATAATTAAAAACTGAGTCATCTCTACCTTGCGAGCATCTAACTCCATGAACGGCTATAATTCTTTGCTACCTGTGCTAACTTTATTTTCTTGAAATGTAGGGGAAAAATACGTCAGCGATATGCTGGTGAATCGTTAACTCTAAAAAAAACATTTAGTAAATCTTTCTATGACTGACAAGATAGTTTTGTTGAACAATCTCAGCAGAAACGTCTCTTATTTCTGGGATTTGTACCGCTTGCCATACACACACTGTCATACCCCAAACTAAGGCGAAAATGCCGGGGCGTGAGCTGATTGCTCACAGCTCTCAAGTGAATATTATGCAATATTTGAAGTGATAGTATCTATTAATTAAATTAAAATGATCCAACATAGTTTAGATAAACAAGATACTTAATTTCATAGATAAAACAAATAGGACAAAAATCTAAATTTAAATCTTGTATCTTCTCTCGAGCATGCAACCCAAAGTTTCTTCAAAAAGATCCCAAACAATCAAATCATTCGATGACCTGCATATGCGTTAAAAATACAATAAATTTCTCAATACTAGGTTGAGTGAGTAAAACACCATATGAATACACTATAATACTAATATAAAAGAGCAAACTGTGTCAAGTGAGATAAGCAATTTAACCAATAAGCAAGTAAATATGTTGTCAGTAAGCTCGATGCCAGATGAAGTGGACGATGGCTAACACGACGAGCGTATGATCATACTAGTCTGAGAATATGTTGGATCTCTCCGAAATGTACTCCCTGTTAGGCATAAATTGTTAAACACACATGACTAATAGTTGCAAGTTGAATAAGATATATTAATAAAATATCTTCGAACACATATGTCCCCAAAACGGTTAAAAATAAGTAAAAAGAAGGGGAGTGATATACCCATATTAGCAATTAAGTAATAGATAATGATTCGTTAAGGAAAGAGGTAGATCAAGCTCTTCGGGAATTACCGACGAGATTTCCTAATAAAGAATAGTTGTGGAAACGAATATAGTTGAATGACTTGATAGGGTGTATGGCCCCGATTCCGGTGCCCTACTTGGATGTTGTATTTACTCATAAACACATTTCTAAATATCAAAGTTAGTTAAAAAACTTTTCGCGGAATATAAAAACATCAAACATTCATTATAAAATATTAAAATCATAACTTTTAACTTTTCAAATTATCTTAACATAAAACATCAGAACTTTTCTTCACTAAATACCAGTCAGCTCAGTCCATGCCATGTGTCCCCCTCAAGCCAGCTCCTTCATCCTATTTGCCTGCGTGCATACTAAAAGTCAGCTACGCTGAATGAGTTCTAATTAATCAGGCAACATACATTACCTTCACATACATACTTATACATATCCGAAGACACATATTAATTTCTTAACTTGATTATACTTCATACATACATACATACATACATACACACACACACATACACACATACACACACACACACATACATACATACATACATACATACACGTACATTCATACTTTCTTTCATATATTCATACTTTTCATACTTTCATATTTTATCTTACTTTACATACATACTTCTATGTTTTAAAGAGCATTACGCCCTACTTCCTCGAGTATTATTAGAGCCCAGTTCCTTCTTGCCTCGGATATTATTAGGGTCCGGTTCCCTCTTGCCTCGAATATTATTAGGGTCCGGTTCCCTCTTGCCTCAAATATTATTTGGGTCTGGTTCCATCTTTCCTGGATTATTATTAGGGTCTTGTTCCCTTTTCTACCATAAAACCATACCTTACCTTTCTTTATCTTTATAATTATAACTTTCATACATACTTTCAATATTCGCGTTAGCATACGTACATCATTCATACTTCATATATCATACTAAAACATATCATACACTTACCATTTAAGGTAAGTGTATTAACTAATCACATTGGGTATGCACACAGCCCCGAAAACGTAACAAGAAATGGGGTTAGAAACTCACTTGGGCATATTTTTTTATGAACTTATAGTAATTCCTTTCCTTACCTGGGCTCGGCTAACTGTATAACTGTTATACATATCAATTAACTAACCCTACCCATATAATTAAGGTTTCATCAGAAACTTTTAAGTATGGGCTATTCTAATCGAATCCTCGGTTCTATTCAAATGGCAGGTCTCATTCGAATGGACTTGCTATTCGAATGACAGATTCTATTCGAATGGACTTTCTATTCGAATAGAGTTTCTAATCGAATGGACTTTCTAATCGAATGGACTTTCTATTCGAATGGACTTTTTATTCGAATGGTATATTCTATTCGAATGGACTTTCTATTCGAATGAACGTTCTATTCGAATCGAATCACACATTCGATTCGATCACTTCCCCATTAGATTAGATTTCATTCCTTAGATTCAAGTCTCCTAAGGACCCAATTCGAATATGGTTATATTTTCATCACTTTCCAGCCTTTCCTTTCGACTTGGCTTGCCCATTTTGCATTAGGAACCAGCCTTGGTCTATAACTTCCTTGTTTCCTTGCATTAACACTGTCCAAACATCTCCCATTTGTCCCGTATCATTCCAAACAACTTGTTTATGCTCAAATTTACATTTTCTCACATAATAAGGTCCGATTTACTATCCTACTAAGTTTCATGCAAAATCGACTTCATTTACCCGTTCTTTTCACAAACCGAACACTACTCGTTTTATCGTAAACAAACCAACTAACCCGTTTACTCACAAGTTCATTAATTTATCAATAATCGTGACCCATTCTATCATCCTACCAATTTTCATGCAAATTCGTATCCGAAAAGTAAACCTTTTTTTAACAAAAACGTACCTTTGAGGTTTATGTTTGAAATCACTTGAATAGACCAAAACCATATCAAACGAAATCGGAATTGAGTGATTCAAGCGCCATGGAACCGTCTCGCCCCGATCTACAAATCCATCTGCTCACCGTCGCCGGAAAACAATGCTACAGTGTCTGGAGGAGCTGAACAGTCGCCGAAAATCTTCATTTTTGAGCTGCTACGGTTATGCTGATAATACCTGGACTTCCCGACCTCTGATCGAAGATATGATCGATGGCAATATTTATTTATATGCCATAAAAACTCAGTTAACATTTGAGACCGATCCGACGTCTAGAACTCTGGAAATCGTCGTGTCTTTGTGGGCTGTTTTCTTCAAAATGGGAATTGGAGAAGTATGTGTTTTTGAAGGTGTAGGCCTACACCATAGTGTAGAGATGGATGGAAACGGAAAAAATTAGGGTCTAAAGGGTATTTATACTCCCTTAAGCCCATGTACCTTAGGCCCATCTTTCCTTTTTAGTCCATATTTAATTCCATTTTTAAAGTCTACTTAACCTTCCATCTTTATTATTTTATTATTTCGTTTACTAACTCAAGTAAACTTTTGCATCATAATTAAATAATATATTAAATATCATTTTTAGACATTTTGGGATGTTACAAGTCTACCATCCTTAAAAGAGCTTTCATCCTCGAAACTTGCTTAGTCCTTGTAGAAGGAATACTTCCTGTATTCACATCCTTTCTTTAGCTTCCTAGCTTACCAGTTTATCCTTTGTCTTACAATCATCGAGTGATGTTAATTCGTTTTAGCCATCCGCCGTAGCTTGTCCATGAAGTCCTCGTTGTTATGCTTCCTTCTCAAGACTTAGCAAGTCCCCATCATTTCCTTAAGCATGCTTTTATTTCTTGTCTTTAAAACAAAAATATTGCACTTACCGTCAACACATTAAGCATTGAATGAGTCTTCTGTGTAATTACAACTTTTAGAAATTATACTGATTTGAAATATGTTTAAAACATATTAATTCCAAAAACGAAACCTTTCCAGTTCCTCCTTAAGGGTTACTTCTAGAAATCCCTTTGTCTACTCCTTAAGTTAGAGTACTTCTTGCAATTCTCGAGCACACCCATTGCATAACTTGTCAAAGAACTCCTTAACTTACCATTTAAACCTTCTTTCATTCTCAGCTCTACATCAACACGTAGGGTTCATGAGTTATAGCTGTCTAAGGTAGCTTGATCATGAAGTCCATGATGATACATCTTCCTTTTCTTGACTAATCAAGTCTCACCTTTTCTTATGAATCCATTGTTGTTTGTTGTTGTATATCAGGCTACGTGATATATCATAACTATTTATCTTAACCGACTTCCTTTCCGGGCATGCCTTGACCTTCATATGGACATTTATAATACCATTCTATCTTTACCGTTCTAGGGGACTTCCTGTCCATGATCACATGATTATCATTTACTCACAAATCATTTGTGTTAAGACTTAATTCGAATAACATAATTATAAGCCATCTGTACGCCTTCCTTCCATGTCTTTCTAGCTTTTGTCCTTGGTTTATTTCATCCTCTTGTTGCGTTATTGTCGGTTTCACCTTCGTAACACTTACAGTTTTTCTTTTCCATGTAAGAGAAGTATCATGTCTTTCGACAGCTGTCACATGCCATGAATTCATCTTCGTTTGACTTCTATTTTTTTTAAAGTAAAATGATTTTAAGTTACTTATAAAACGATTACAATAAAGTGGCAGGCAAACGGGCAACAAGCTGCGCCGCAAACCCCTTTTGAATAGCAAAACCAATCCTGCTAAAAACGAAGCTTTGGGACCTAGAAGCTGAAGAGGTTCCATGTACGACACGCTGAACCCTACTAAAAAATTTCATAGCCTCTAGGGCCAGAAAACCAAATGTATTTAAAGGAAAATGGTAGAAAGACATGTTGATTATCTAAACAAGATTTCTCGTGTTTAACAACTTTGCCCGATTCAGCCTTCAACGTAGCCTGACCCACAACAAACCCACGGTCCCTGAGCCCAACCAGAGGAGACAGTCCCGTAAGATCCACACTTGCGTATTCCCCCCTGCCCACCCGAACACAAGAATATCAGCTGGTCGTAAAGTAGATCTCCCTTCAAGAGGATCCATAAGAAAGTTAACAGGGGCCTTCTTTTTAGCAGAAATCCCTGCCCGTTTAAGAACATCACATAGAACATCCCTAACCAATTCATGTTTGTATTTAAAGCCAGACTATTCTTTGCAATGCACCACATGGTCACCAAAAGAATCCAAACAGACCTTGCGATAAATTGGGCAAGGCTCATCAGAAGGGAACATAGGGATCTTTAACCGGTACTTAAGGATAGCCCGATACTCCAAACCCGACATACGTTGGCCTAATCCTTCAATGGGAATGGCCGTTAGAAAATCCTGAGCCCGAGGAGCCCGAAGGAATTCAAACACCGCCTTTTGGCGAGGGGATAGATCAAACTTCACTTCTATACTCTTGACGATTCCACTAAATAAGGCACTCGCCAAAACATGTTGGGGCTTTAGAGGGGGGGGGTTATCCTTATTAGAGAACCCGCTAAGATCAAAATATGGAAGTGAAGTACGTAAACGATCCATCGCACACCCATAATCAGAGTCCAACCCATAAATATCACAACCTCGAAGAATATGGTCTTGCAAACACCACGATTGTGCTCTCGAAGCCACAAAAGCATATGTAGATACATCCTCGGCCGAACAGAGACCCAAACCCCTATAACGGGTCGGAAGTGACGACAACCTCCATTGGATATCCCCAAAGAACGAACCTCCACAAACCACGATGTCCTCAATCGCCCTTCGAAGGCCATTGTCAAATATAGAAACAGCTTCCCCACATACATAGGTTGGAACGCTCTCAAACCGAACAAAAGCTTGGCGACTCCCATACATGAGCGAAGCAAAAGAAGCTCGCATTGAGGATCTCGAAGTCTTGGGAGACACCTCATCAGTTCCACAGCGCTAGATGCTCTTTTCATAGCCAAACTGCTGATAAACCCGACATCCCAGCTTAGAACACCACCAAGGAGTTTCACGCCATGCACTGACCTTCCAATACCGCAAGGGAACAACCCCTCCTGTACCTTCACCCCATTGCAAGTTGGACAAAATAACTCTGTTTTCTTAATGTTTAATTCAAGATCTAAACGAGGCCCCTCAGACCTGATAATATCTAATGCTTTGGCCACCTTGCTAGTATCCCCGAAAATCGTGCCATCATTCAAGTACCAAGCATGAAATAGAAGCTTGCACCGATCTCTGATTTGATGAACAAGTGGGTGCAAAAATATGGCAAAAAGGAGAGGCCCAAGAAGGTCCCACTGTTGAACCCCAATAGTGGATTTAATGTAAGTATCACCCACATATAACCTAGCTGACTGCCCATATAAAAAATCCACCCATAGAGAAATGGAAGGAAATCGAATCCGGACCTCATGTAGAAGGGTCGTCCTATCAACTAAGTAGAAGGCATTGGAGAAATCAACAGTGAGCATAGCCAATGACCCATCCGAATGAAACTGATTTAGAAACCTGTTCGCGCTATGGAGCACGGCCTCTGCCCCACTAGGGACTCCCACCCCAAATTGAAAATCACCGAGGTATTTAGCCATCTCCTTCCCGACACCCCTCATAGCCACCTTAGAGACCAACCGTCTCCAAATGGCCCCAACGGCAATAGGTCTAATCCCATTGTCCGGTTTAAGCAACGGCGTAAGTGGGGCAGACGCTACAAACTCTGCCAACACCTTAGGACACCTTCCCCCCAAAAATGGTTTCACTTTCATTAGTATCTACTTTCAATATAATCAATTTCTTTCCTTTCAAAACCTTAATGTAAACCTATTTGATCCCGTTTAACTCGTTCTAATCAATATCTAATGCTTAGATCTAATCTAGATCTATATGTTAATATTAATTATCCGGATCTAACTCTCTAATACCTTAGTTCGATTGCTATTAGTATGTAGTATATATTATCAGTATGTATGTATATAATTATAATGTTAATTGAAGCTTGAGGGAGAGTAAATACTTTAAACTTTTCCTAATAATATTATTTCTCTCCAAACTTCTCTCCCTATATTACAAGTGAACAGTGGTTCACTATATATAGAAGGTGACCTGGTTCGCTAACATCCCCTAGCGAACCAGCTTCCCCTTCGTTACATAACTTAACTTAACGAACCACCCCCTGATTCGTTAACATCCCCTAACGAATCAGGAGGGAATACATTATAATGTCCTAGTTCGCTAACATCCATAGCGAACTAGACTCAATCTTCACGAACTAGTATTAGTTCGCTAACATTCCTAGCGAACTAGACATAACTTTAACGAATTAGATAAATATAAACATTAAATATTACATTTAATATCAAATAAACATTAATGATAAATACAAAGACTCTAGACGCACAACCGTGCACTAACAGACACCCCCTCGTCTTGAGCTCTTTGTCTTTAACTTATTTGAAACGCTTTGTCTGCCAATCTCTGCAACTATGAATCCCATGTTCATGGCATACACGAACGACACGTTGGAATTGCATAGCCAGGTCGTAATCTTCTTGGCGTTCAAACAAAATCTGTTTTCTGTGTAGCACGTCATTGTCTGTCTCTGATAAATTAACCAACCACATCGGATCGATTATCTTGATGAGCTCAGTCTGTAGTCCTTGACCACGAACAATAACGGCCTCGCCAGTACGATTGTCATAGTACCAACGGTTGAAAGACAGATAAATATCTTGAGGCATTGTCTTCACAGGAACCCTTTTCATTGTCTTTGGTGGCTTCACTTTCAAGACAAGTTTCTTCCAGCCGGTCCTTGGATCAATCTCATCAGTACGTTTACGTCTTGGGACCTGGGGCTTGAAGAATTTGAAGCCATGATTGACCTCGAACAGTAAGTGTTGATGAAACCACTCAGCAGTTCGGTTACCCCCACGATTGATAAATGGACGTCTCGCGAGGGTGCGTACATCCCAACGCGGTAGTGTTAAAACATCCATTATCCTCTCGTAATATTGGACACCTTTTTCCCATTTAACAATACATACCTTAAGGTCTGAATCATAGAGCCAGGAGACAATATCACCATGTACCTTAGAAACAGTCTTGAAGGTAGTCATCTGATTTGCCTCAATCCAAGCAGCAGCGGTATCCTTTCTTTCTTTATCTACATACCGAAAAGCACTGATGATCTTACCCACTTTCTGGCGTTTGAACCATCTTTCAATGTCATCATCAGTCACTTCTTTGAGTGAAGGAACAGTCCGTTGCACAATCTTCTCCAGATCATCCTCAGTCTCTTTAATTACGTCTTCATGAAATACCGGAGCACCTTGATCAGCATTTGCGTGTTGATACAAGTCCGGGTACTTTTCAGCTGTAACATCCTCCATCTCAATCTCCTCGTTCTCATAAATAAAATCTGTATTCATAAATAATGGATCAACATCCATTTCTTCCTCATTGATCACTTCGACTTCGGGCTCAGTCTCTAATGCAGTCAGCTGATCGTCATTTAGCCCAAGCAGAATCGAAATCTGCTCCCGTGTCAAAGATCTAACCACAAACTCACCGATATGTATCTCATCTTTGTTCACCATAATTCTAACCATCCCCAATTCATCAATAAATATCACCGTGTTAGCCTCAATCATTTCTATTGGCTTGGCAGCTATTGGATCTTGATATGAAATTATCTGCTTGTTCGAATCATCTGCGCCACTAACACCAGCACCAGAGGATGAACCGTGCGATTGTTTAGGCTCACCTCCTGCATCAGACTCGTCAGGATCATCATCATCATTTTTGAGTTTCTTGAGGGCATCTTCTTTACAAGTTAATTGTAAAATTAACTCATCTTGTTCTTTTAATTTCACCCCCTGAGACTCAACAATCGTACGTAACGCCTTGGTCTCCTTTTGACAGAAAGAAATATAACTCATCATCTTTCGTTGATTCTCCATGAGTCGTTCTTGAGTTTGTCGGTCAGCTGCCATTTGATTTTCATATAAATGTAACAGATTAAGCAGCATTTCCGTTTGTCGACCTGGTGGCAAGTTGTATACAGATGGATGAACAGGTTGAACAGGTCCTTGAGGCCGAGTGATTCTCATGAATGAGACATCACTAGGCGGAGGCGGAGGAAGAGTAGTTGTTGGCAGAGGAGGAGGTCTCATTGAAATGGTGGAAGATACTGTAGACAACACAGTAGGAGGCCTCGGTATCTCGGTCAACGCCATTTGAGGAATTAAGCCGAGCCTCTCATGTGACACCATCGTCGTGGTCAAAGTAAGCATCGGAGTGCTAGTAGTTAGCGGCACTGCCGAGCTTTGAGTAGTTGTTTGACGTGGTGGTGGTGTTCCAATAATCACTCCAGCCCCAGCAGACACACGGGCTTCTTTGGTGGCTCACTAGTAGCTACAGCTTTACCCTTTCGTTTTCTTTCTTGCTGAGCTTTCATGGTGGCAGCTAGAGCAGCATCGACTGCATCTTGTTGTTCTTTCAGAGCTCGCTCACCAGCTCCATCATCACCATCACCATTGTTACCATCATCATCTCCATCATCATTGTTCCCACCTACTCCCCCTTCACGCTCGGAATCCGAATCATCATGGATCCAGCGCTCATTAGGAGGACATACATAATCCGGATTGATTACATGACCAATCATCCGTTTGTCCTGTGGCTTGTCTTTTCTATATATTAACATACGATGCACCGTTTCAGCTTTCATATGTTCCATATCAAGAACATCGTTCACCAATGATCGATCAATCACCAAATTCGGTATCAAATCCTGAATGATTAGTTGTAGAAAGCGAGGATACACTAAAAACTTCTTTGACGGTAGAGTTTGCTGTACTTGCTCTTTCAGATGATCAAAGATGAGTTCTGAATAGTTGAAGGGCTTGTTCAGGATTAAAGCTACAAATGCCGATTGCAAGCTTAGTCTGCATTCATCGAAACCACCGCGACGTCCACTCATACAGTGAAGCAAGACATGCAGCAAATACTTGTAAGGTGTACACAAACCATTCTTGTTCAACATAGACCGACGAATATCACCCCCATAATTTAATCTTGTGAATAGACCCCTAACCAACGTCCTGTCAAATTCACTCGGGTAATCATCACTATCGTCAAATTGAAGTACCCGATGAATGACCTCAACATCAATCGTGATAGGAATCTGATTAATTGTAGCTTGAACCCAATTCTTTTCCTCAACATATATCGCCGTGTTCCAAAACTGCCTGATTATACTAAGATACACCTTAGGTTTAGCAGTGATTGCATAATAAATCTTCGAACGGCGTAAGAAAGTCAACATTGCTCCGAACGTCCTTAAATCAGTCACGTCGTGATCAACATAAGCACAGATGTTGTGCTTCTTATCAGACGGTAATAAAATCATGTCAGCTTGTTGATCTTGTTGTTGTGGTTGTTCTTGACGAGGTTGTTCCTGTTGTGGTTGATTTTGTTGTTCTTGATCAGCCATGTTTAACTATATTAATAAAAACCGAATATGAGAATAGATATCACTATATATAATCAAAAGATATGTGTAATTAATCTAGTTACGCGTATTAGACGATTTAAATCCTTTAATTAAATTAAATGAATATTGAAATTATAATTTTTTTTTAATGTCATTCGTTAAGAATCACACTGATTCGTTATACAAAGATAACGAATCAGGCGATTCGCTATCAAGTAAATATCTTAACGAACTGGACCTAGCGAATCACTAATTAATTTTAACAAACTAAACTCTAGTTCGTCATATTCTAAACGAATCAAACTCTGATACATGTGACATCTTATTCGCTAAGCTAGTTCGTGTAAAGTCTTAACGAATTGGACACGAAACAGTTCCAATTCGCTAAGACTAACGAATGGTCATAATTAAGACTTATTCTTTGACTTCTGATAGTCAAAGTCAAAATTAAGATGAACAACAATAGTCAATCATCATAAACCCAGAAACAATTAGGCCATGACCAACGTCGAATCATCACACTAAACAGCTCATTGAGCTCGGATCACACTGGTAAGCATAGGTGGATGAGATTGAGACTCAATACCTATATGCACTGTGGGTAAAACGAACCAACAGTACACAACAATAACACAAAATATAATTAATCCGGCAAACAACAATCAAACATGATTGAAGTCCACCAAGGGTATCGAAATGTGAATCCGATCACAATAACATTAAAATCATCCAGTTATGAGCATAAATTATACATCAATGGTTTTCAAAAGTTCAAAACCCATTAACCCCAAAAATTACATAATTCAACAGTTAATTCATTTTCATTTTTGACGAAAATGATATCGCCAAGAACATTTATACCTTAGAAACTCAAATTGATCTTTGAAATGTTCAAACTTAAAGATCGAATATATCAGAGAGAATTTGAATAGTTTCTTAAAGATGAAGAAAGAAGACGAACGGTGGAATACTATTCGTTTTCTTGTCTTATATAGCAGTGCACGAAACCCTAGGCACAACTTGTACGAATCAGACGATTCGTTTAACTTAAAGTTATCGAATTAGCCCATTCGCTAACTCAATTCGTTACCTTATGTTAGCGAATCACAATGTGATTCGTTAAATTAAAGATAGCGAATCAAGACATGATTCGTGTCATGATTCGTTAAATATGTATAACGAAGGGATGATTCGTTACAGAGTGCGGAAGCGAATTAGGTTAGCAAACCAGAAGCTAGTTCGCTAAAGAATCACCTAGTTCGTTAATCATAAATAACGAATGGGATTTTAGCGAATTAAATTCTTTTATTTAATTATAAATTAAATAATTAAATGAATAAATTAAAGAATTAAATAATAATAAAAATTAAATAAAAGAATTAAGTAAATTATTGAGAAACCCTTTTATCCCGACAACCAAATACATTAAACTTGTTTCAGATTTCCGAAACTTAACTTAAATATTTATTTAAATATTTTGTATAAAGAAGACGAAAATATTTTTGGTATTTTGTAAAAATTTAGAGAATTAAAGAATGTATTTACAGAAGAATATCCGAACTATTAAAAAAATAGACAATCTTTTTTGTATTTTTCAATGATTTTATCAAAAGCAGTACATATTTTTGTAATTTTGTTGAGTTTGAGAAGAGAATCATATTGACCAAATTGCTATTCCATCACAGTTTTATATTTCAGCGATATTATGACTGGCGATAAGTCGGTCATTGGTATTATTGTCCACATAAGTCTAATAACACACATTCAAGTATTTTTGTGATATGATTAAAAGTTCAATTAGAGCATAGAATATCAGAAATTATCAGCCTCTAATCTCGGTTCAAGCTTAATTTGATTTTTGCCAAATCACCCCAACTTGACTTAAACCATTATATTGTTGATCAAAATTTTGATACCAATTGTAGAAATTTTGAGCAATGCATCAAGTTTCCTTTACTGTGAGTGAGTATGCACGAGTCCATCTGTCGGCTTACATACATTGTATCCCCCGGGGTCCGTTTCTCAATGGTATTAAGACGCACGCAAGGGAGGAACAATTGTATGACTAACAGCGGATTTTGATCAAGTCAGTAATTTAAATTGTACGAAGTACAGCGGTGATCAAGTTTAATGACTTTGGGTTTGCTCTAGAAAGCAAGTGAAATATTCATGCATATGAATACCCAGATGGTTAAGCCTCATAAAGACTCACAGTGTCCAGAATCCTAACGCTTGTTATTTGCTTTATTGTAGTTTTGGGTGATCAACAAATATAAGGCTTGAGTATGAATGGTTATTACATTTCTGCCATCCTCACCAAGACTTTTGCTAGAGACTAACACCCCTTTCAATTTGGCATTTCTTTATGTTTATATCACATACTTTACTCTACTGGGTTGTTTTAAGACCTACCAATGCACCAATGCAATTAAGCACGCAGTCTTTTAAGCTTACTTTTTACTGAATTTGGGGTCAAGATAATCAATGTACTATCATGTTCCCTTTTTGCTTCAAAAACTCTAAATTTTGAGGAGCATAAGAAAAAAATAAAGAAAAGATAAATTTAATCGCCCATTTAACTTAAGAGTTTAAATAAATGGCTAACCAACAATTCACGAGTGAATCATAGGACCAAGACATGCAAGCATGCTTCATAAACTTAAATAACCGACTTAATTTTCAGTGAGAAAATAATCTAAAATCTTTTTGTTTTTTCGAATACAAACTTTAGAAACACAATATTTTTGTCTTTTTCAAAATTTTTCTGGACAAAATATAAATCACATTTTTTTTTGGTTTTTCAAAATTTCAAAGGAAAACATTAAAGAACAGAAATCACAATATTTTTGAATTTTGAAATTTTTAATGTTTTTGGATTTTATCTATACAAGCTAAAAACACATTCTTTTTGTATTTTCTAGAATTTTCACCCCCTAAAACCTAAAACATAAAGAAAATAAGACTAAATCTATAAAGCAATTAAAAGATAATTATCCTAATTTTAGGATCTCAGCAAGGGTCTTCAATCCATTTAAACCAAGCAAAAAAGTAAAACGTGTTTTATCAAACGCTTTGGTAAATAGGATCGGCTTTTTGAAAATCTGTGTGTACTTTCCCAAGATCAATTAATTTCTTTTCATAGCAATCCCGTATAAAATGATATCGAATCTCGATATGTTTCGTTTTAGAATGTTGTACGGGATTTTTGGTGATACTAATAGCAGCAGAATTATCAATCAAGATGGGAGTAGTAAGAAACTTCAAACCGTAGTCACGAAGATGTTGTTGTATCAACAGAACCTGGGAACAGCAACTCGAGGCTGCAACATATTCAGCTTCGGCGGTTGAAGTAGAGACCGTTGTCTGCTTCTTACACTGCCAGGAAACAAGCCGGTTTCCTAAGAATTGACATCCTGCAGTCGTTGATTTGAAGTTGATCTTGCATCCTCCATAATCTGAGTCTGAGTAGGCGGTAAAATCGAAAGTATTATCTTTGGGGTACCATAACCCGATGTCAGGATTTCCCTATAGATATTGCAAAATACGCTTGACCGCTGCCAGGTGAGTCACTCGGGGACTAGCTTGGTACCTAGCACACACACAAACAGCAAACATTATGTCGGGTCGAGAAGCGGTCAAATACATTAGAGAACCAATCATAGCACGATAAAGGGTTGGATCAACGGTATCCTCCAATTCATCCGGTGATAAATTGTGACCCACTGGAAGAGGAGTTGAAGGGATTTTTTCGGCAGTTATCTTGAATCGGCTCAAGACGTCGTTCACATATTTAGTCTGATGAATGAAGATTCCCTTATCAGACTGATGAACCTGCAGCCCTAAAAAGAAATTCATCTCTCCCATCGAGCTCATTTCGAACTTGGTTTGCATGGACTTCTCGAACTCCTTACATAAAGTGTCGTTTCTAGACCCAAAAATAATATCGTCAACATAAATCTGGACTAGAAGAAGATCATCACCAACAGTTTTATAAAATAAAGTGCAGTCAACAGTTCCTCGTTTGAATCCATTATCAGTCAGATGGTCGGCGAGCGTGCCATACCAAGCTCTCGGGGCTTGATGTAGACCATACAGGACCTTGTTTAAACGGTAAACACGGTCTGGATAATCAGGATCTTCAAAACCAGGTGGTTGTTGAACAAACACTTCCTCATGTAGTTCACCATTGAGAAAAGCACTTTTAACATCCATTTGATAGACCTTGATATTCTTGTAAGCAGCATAAGCCAGGAAGATTCGAATCGACTATAATCTTGCAACTGGAGCATATACCTCAGTATAATCAATACCCTCTTGCTGATGAAAACCTTGCACCACTAGACGTGCTTTGTTTCTGACGATCACTCCTCGATCGTCCTTTTTACATTTAAATACCCACTTAGTCGGAATAGCTTTCTTGACTCTAGTAGGCTTGTCTATTAAATCCCAAACACCCGATCGTGCAAATTGCTGTAATTCCTCTTGCATAGCTTCTACCCAGGATCATCAAGTGCCTTACGAGCTGTCGTTGGCTCAACTTGAGATAGAAAGCAATCGAATTTAGCAATATTCACAATTCCCGAAGAGTGTAAATTAGTGTAAGCACACAATACGTTATTGTCGCTTGACGAAGCAACTTGATGACGTGTACGAACGCCCACATCAAGTTCTCCAATGATATTGTCCTGTGGATGATATCCATGAATCCGAAGAGTAGGATTTTCAGGAACAACAACATTATCAAATAAATTAGTGTAATGTTCACCCAATTCGGGAGATGAAGCATTATTACTATCAAGATCAATAACTTGAATCTCAGCTTGATCATCATCGGAAGAAGTAGAAGCACTGTCAATAACAACTGGAGGAACAACTTGAGATTCTTCAGTTGGAGCATCTGGTTGAACTTCAACTGCATTAGAACTTGAAGAGCTTGGAATGTTCAAATGTTCTTCAAAGTATGCTCTAACCAGATCTTCATTGATGTGTTCAGCCGAAGGAGTAAAAGAATTAAATAAACTATCGTAGTCAAACATCCAGTCTGGACCTTTCCCTTGAGGAGGAGTTGTGTACTTTTGACAGTCCACATGGTACCATTCTTCAACACAGCCAGATGTAAAATTAAATACTCTTTTCTTTGGAGACGCATATCCCAAGAAATAACCTTCGATAGCCTTTTCATCAAATTTACCCGATTCCTTCTTCAACATTGTACACGGACACCCAAATGGTTCCAGGTACTTTAAATTAGGTTTTCTGTTATTTAATATTTCATAGCTTGTCTTCTTGAGTCGTTTTACTGTTAGAACCCGATTAAGTGTATAACAAGCTGTGTTCACTGCTTCATTCCAAAATTGAATAGGAAGCTTTGAATCAGCAAACATTGTACGTGCAGCTTCAATCAGAGTTCTATTTTTCCTTTCAGCAACACCGTTTTGTTGTGGTACATAAGGTGCACTATATTCTCGGTGAATTCCCTTTTGAATACAAAAGAAATCCAAAATAGTGTTTTTGAATTCAGTACCATTCTCACTTCGGATTCTCCTCACCTTTTGTTTGTACAGTGATTCTATCTTAGTAATAAGGTTTTGTACCAAAACAGGTGTTTGATCTTTTGAGCTCATAAATAACACCCATGAATATCTTGAATAATCATCTGTCACTACCAAACAATACCAGTCTCCAGAAATACTCGCACGTTCACTGGACCAAACAAATCCATATGAAGTCGTTCAAAAGGAGTATTAATGGAATTCAATAACTTAGAAGGATGTGTCTTCTTCTTCTGCTTGCCCTTTTTGCATGCAACACAGTGATCAGATAACTTAAAGTTCTTTAACGAAACACCCTCAACTAAATTATTTGCCATTAAATAATTCATCTTTCTAACATGAATGTGACCCATTATTCGATGCCATAGAATCGAGTCTTTCTCAGTTGCTTTCGAGACAAAACATGTTTCGATCGATGTTGATATCTTAGAACTTATGTTTAAGACATAAATATTATTTGATCATGATGATCGCATGAAAACCATGTCCTCGGGAATAATAAAACCCGGTTTCAAGATAAGACACTCTTTGTCAGAAAATATTGTAGTGCACTTTTTATCACAAATCTGCGATACACTCAATAAGTTATGATCAACCTTGTCACAATAATTTACTTTTTCAAATGTAATATGACCATTTGAAACATCACCCTCTTATGTGATCATGCCCCAGAATTCCCAGCAAACGCTACATAACCCCCTTGAATATTTCTTACGTTGGTTAATAGGTCGAGATTTCCAGTGATATGACGAGAACATCCGCTATCCATGATCCAGTTTTCACCAGTAATAGTCTTGGATGGACCCTACACATAAACAAAAGTGATTAGTTCAAAAAGGCAGCCCAGGCCTCAGTCTTGGGCACCTTTTGGTTTTCTCTTTGATCATTTACTTTAACAGTTTTCAATTGTTGTTCAGCCACTTGTGAATAAGTTACAGGCTTCTTAGACTTTCGTCTTAAGTATGCTTCCTGAACAATGTTTGAATTCCTGTTTTGACATATAGGTTCAGTTGGAATGAATTTTGGTTTCACTTGACCGTGTGTCTCATTGATATGAAACACCTTCCGAGGATTCACATCAGAGAATAAAATATGAGTATCATCAGCATACGACACAGGTCGTTTCAGAATCTCCTTAACCACTGGAATTGGCTTAGATTTGTCCTTGATAAAAGGATGAAGATTTTGAAAGTTTTGCTGATTACAATTTCTCACAACATGACCTTGTTAACCGCATAAAAACACGTTCGCATGTCCACATGATGATGTTTAGAAGAAATTGGAATAGACGATTGATGATGACTCACATTTTTAGTCATGCAGTTAGCAAACTCATCAGTCAATTTAGCTTTCTTCTTTAAATAAAAATCTAAATTAGAATGGTTTGAAAAGCTTTTTAGTGTATCTGTTCCAGTTGATTTCACAAAATTAATCTTCTTTTCTAGTGTTAAAAATTGTTTTGCCTTAGTTAATGGATCAGATGAGACTGATGTTTTCGCTTGAGCATACACACGTTCAAGTTCACGAACCTTGGAAGTTTCATTGTAAAACACACTCTCAATTAGCTCAGGCTTAATGATACTAATTGGAATATCTTTTTCAGTGAACATTGTGTCCATTCCCTTTAACTTAAAAACTCTAGCAGCAGATGGCTTAGAACTAGAAGGATTAATGAAACGCATTAAATCTGTATTAAAAATTTTCGATTTAACTGACTTCTTTGCCTTCATAGAGTTCACTTTCTTTGAATTTTCCTTTTTCTCTTGAGGTTTGTGTGAACCATACACTGCTTCCTCAAATTCGTGAGGTTCGCACAGAATATGATTAGAACTGGGAATGTTCTTATTCTTGTGTATAATCTCTGGTTCAAACACATCCTCGATAATGACCTCGTCATTGTGTTCAACAAACACCTTTTTGCTTTGGACATGAGATTTTTGAGGAACAAATTGGGTTTTAACATCTTTAGATTTAACAGATTCAACATTTTTTGAAATTACAGATTCTTTCAAAATTACCTCTTCTTCCTTTCTAGCAAAAGGATTCATTTTATAGTCGTTGTGAAATGGTGGAGGAATTTCTACAAAACCTATACCCTTTTTAGAATCCTTTTGTTTTCCAGAAACTTCAATAATTTCATTCAACAAAAATGAAGAATTTTGAAATTTACCCAACTTGTTCTTCAACTCAAGAACCTCATTCTCAAGTTCAGTTATCTTAGAGCGATGTTTCAAGATTTCTTGAAACTTTTGGTCATTTATTGTCATTTTCACAGATAATTCGGCTTTCAAATCATGATTACTTATAGTCAAAGCCTCAATCTTTTCTCTTGAGTTAACTTGAGAATTCAAGGATTGTCTATAAGTATCTTTCAATGATACAATCTCTTTCAGCAAGTTGTCACTTTGAAGTTTTAATGAATCAATTTGAGACTTGTTATAATCACAATCAACACATGATGAGTTAGAATTAGAATTATTAACCTCGTTTTGTTTAACCATGCAAGCAGATGAAGAAGAATCACTGATCTTCACCATACAAGCAAAGTTAGTTGAAAGCTTTTCACTTTGAATATCAGATTCAGACTCAGTTTCGGCATCAGAAGAAACTTCCACTTACATCTTGTGTATATTCAGACAAACCAAACATAGCTAGATTAGCTTGATTATCATTGCACAGTAGTCGTTGTGACCAATCACTTCCATCAGCTAACACAGCATGTGATCCAGAAGAAGATGATTTCTTTTTAGTATCATTTTGATCTTGATTTCTTGAACCATTGTAGTCTTTCTTAGGTTTATCACATTCCTTTGCAAAGTGCCCAAATTCTTGACAATTGTAGCATTTCACCTTTAATTTATCAAACCCAAGCTTCTTGCTTAATGAAGGAAGATCTTTGCCGGTTCTTTGGATAAACTTCTTCACTTTTCTAACAATCATCGCCATATTCCACTTTAGATCCATGAGTTCCAAATCATCGGAATCAATCTGATCATAATATTCATCGGTTAAATCACTAGTAGTAATCTTACTACTCACCAGATTCTCATAGGAAGACATAAAAGCAGACAAGAATGCGAAATTCTGTTCAGCCTCCTTTATGTTTACATTAGGTTGAAATGAGAATTGTTTAGTAGAAGATGAATTTCCCGATGTGCCAGATGAACCAGAATTACCAGATACATTTCCAGCAGTGTAGAAACAAGCTTGTGGATCTTTAAACGAAGCATTTGTATTTTCACTTGCAGCAGCTTGAGTAAGAAAAGCGGTTAATGGAGATATGGTTGAGCTAAGAGGCATACTTCCACCATAGAATGAAGGATCATGACTATTCTTTGAAGACTTCTGACATTTCAGATCATATTTTCTGGCTTCAATCTTTGCCATAAATTCAATAGCAGTCAAATCTTCATTTGCAAAATAATTATTTTCCTTCAAAACCATCAAGAATGTGGAATAAGAACTTGGAAGTATACTCTTAATAGTATCAATTTTATCACTTTCAGGAACTTCAATCTGCATCTTGTCCATCTCAGCGATCAATTGATTGAATCTTGTCGTCATTTCTTCAACCGTCTCACCTTTCAATAAATTAAAGTTTCGAAACTGAAACTTAAGCATTACCTTTTTACTCTCTGCTGTGTTACCCATACTTCTCATGCGAAGATGTTGAAATAAAGCAGCACATCTTTTTATACTACCCACTTGATGAAAGATAGTTTCAGGCAAAGCCATGGTTAGAGTAGAATAAGCTTTTATTTCTATCTCTAATGCTTTCTTTTCTTCAACAGAGTATTGTGAAATAGCCTTTGGTGTAAAACCCGTAGTTTCATCTCCAATCATAGGTACAGTGTAAACCTCATCTAAACAGTAAGAACAATCAGGATGAACTGATCCTAAATGAGCACGAAATCGAGGTTCCCACTTTGCATAATCACTGAATTTCATTAATCTAGGGCATTTGGAATGTGAACCGATTTCAGTATCAAGTTGCAACATTTGTTGCATCAACATGTTTTGAGACGCCAATGCATACATACCAGCCATATTAGAAAATAAACAAGTGTACAGTTATAGCGAACTACACACTGTGTTTAACGAATCAATGAATAAGGTTGAGCGAACTGTGAATAGTGTAGCGAATTGAGTCTTAACGAATCAAGTCTTAACGAATGAGGTGAGTGTGTTAGCGAATCAAAAGTCAACCTAGCGAGTCAACTTAACGAATCACAAATAAGGTTAACGAATCACCCAAATGGCGAAACAGATAACGAATGAAATGTAGGTTTAACGAATCACAAGTCAACTTAACGAATTGACCAAATGAATTTACCAAGTCAACTTAGCAAATTGACCAAATGAATTGACCAAGTCAACTTAACGAATTGATCAAACAAATTGACCAAGTCAACTTAACGAATTGATCAAACGAATTGACCAAGTCAACTTAAGGAATTGATCAAACGAATTATAACGAATCAGTTCAACGAATTAGATAAACTTAGCGAATTAAGCTTAACAAATCAGCTACAGTTGATAAAGAATCAACACTATAGCGAATCAGGTTGTTACAACCGTTTGTAACAAACTCTGACGCCTTATGCCACGTGACAAAGGTTGTTATGACACAAATTCCAAGACAAACACGTGTCAAACAAATCAGTTATCTAGTTTAACAAACTAGATAACACGAATTGATTAACTCACACGAATCAGTTAGCGAACTGATCAGCGAATGGCAAGAACTGATAGCGAATCAAATTAAATGACATAGCGAATCGCCTGGAACTTTATAGAGAATCGCATGCATCTTCATATCTTCAAACATTCAACGTGTTTTTCCAGATTTATGAAGATCAAACCAAGAAACTTAGTAATGACAGATCCGTAATACACACTCAATTGTCAACAAAATCTAACAAATAATATACCAAAATCTTCGTAATCACAACGCGAGTCCAGCTCAACATATTTCTTAACCGATTATCACAATACACTAACCAATTTCGACAAAAACTAATCCCCTGTTTACGGACTCAAACCGAAAACACAATAAACATCACAAATCCAATCCACAATCCAATTCCACTTACCTAAACACCAATAATACCTTAACCAAAATAGATTCACTCTAATCCATCCAGATTCAATCCAAATCAGCTCAAATTGATTCAAAATCAATCCAAATAGAAAATAAACACGAAAACTATAACAATAACAATCAAACCAAGCGAATTGAGCCCCGAAAGCTCTGATACCACTTGTTTGATCCCGTTTAACTCGTTCTAATCAATATCTAATGCTTAGATCTAATCTAGATCTATATGTTAATATTAATTATCCGGATCTAACTCTCTAATACCTTAGTTCGATTGCTATTAGTATGTAGTATATATTATCAGTATGTATGTATAAAATTATAATGTTAATTGAAGCTTGAGGGAGAGTAAATACTTTAAACTTTTCCTAATAATATTATTTCTCTCCAAACTTCTCTCCCTATATTACAAGTGAACAGTGGTTCACTATATATAGAAGGTGACCTGGTTCGCAAACATCCCCTAGCGAACCAACTTCCCCTTCGTTACATAACTTAACTTAACGAACCACCCCCTGATTCGTTAACATCCCCTAACAAATCAGGAGGGAATACATTATAATGTTCTAGTTCGCTAACATCCCTAGCGAACTAGACTCAATCTTCACGAACTAGTCTTAGTTCGCTAACATTCCTAGCGAACTAGACATAACTTTAACGAATTAGATAAATATAAACATTAAATATTACATTTAAATATCAAATAAACATTAATGATAAATACAAAGACTCTAGACGCACAACCGTGCACTAACAAAACCGAGTATCTAGACTTGTAGGCATCATCTAGGAATTGGTCTCGATGATCTCCATGACGTAAAATCCTAAGGAGACCAAATCTGATTTTTACATCATAAGTATTCTCTTTCAAATCTCAGTGTAACCCAAAAATTCATTCCTTTTTCATCTGGCTATGATCCTTTATAACTTCTAATACGCCTTGCGGATCTCTCTCAAGAATCCAAAGTGCTATCTACTTATGTAAGGCCCCGGTCCGAGTGCACTACATTAGCGTTGGATTTTATCATAAACACAGTTCTAAATATCAGAGTGAATTAAAACCTTCGCGGAATAATAAAAGTTAACCACTCATTACAAACATAAAATGTAGTATCAAACATCATGACAAATCTTCAGATGACATCTTTTTCAATCCTGCCATGTATCCCCCTCAAGCCAGCTGTCTCGGTCTATTTACCTGCGTGCATACTAAAAGTCAGCTATGCTAACTGAGTTCTAGTTAATCAGGCAACATACAATACATTCACATAATTACATACATACGTATCCGAAGAAACATTTTATGTACTTAGCCTGTTACCTTTCTTTCATTCATACATGCGTGCTTCCTTTCTTTCATACTTTCATGCTTTATCTTGCTTATACATACATAATTATCTCTACGTTTTAAAGAGCATTTCACCCTATAACCTTCGTAGATATTATTTGGGTCTGCAACCCTATAACCTTCGCATATATTATTAGGGTATGCAACCCTGTAGCCTTCGCATATATTATTAGGTTCTGCAACCCTGTAACCTTCGCATATATTATTAGGGTATGCAACCCTATAACCTTCGCATATATTATTAGGGTCTGCAACCCTTCAAGCATACCTCCATATAACCATACATTTCCTTCTTTATATTTAAATTTATGTACATTCACACATACACTTAATATTTTCCAAAACTTTCATATATTATTCATACATCCTTTGTAAAACAATAACATACCACACCATTACCTGGCGGTACATGCAATATCCGAAGATCGTTCACGTACCATAAGAAATCATTTTATACATAAAGTCATAGGAGGCATACACTTACCAATTAAGGTAAGTGCATTACTAATCACGTCGAATATGCACACAACCCCGAAAACATAACACGGAAATGGGGCCAGAAACTCACCTGAACTCAGTTCCTCTCAGAGTTAATGGTGACTCCTTTCTTTAACTGGGCACGGCTAATGGATAACAATTACACATATCAATTAACTATGACTACCCATATCATATTTCTAGTTTATTATAACCCTCAACGAACGGGGGTCCGGGGTCAACGCCCCTGGAAGCGGAGTTCTAGGGGCGGCAGCCCCTAGCGGGGTCCAAGGTGCAGAGCCCTTGGCTGGGGTTAAGCTGCCATGTTAGCTTGGAAAAAAAATTATTTTCATTAACTGCCTTAACACAAATTTTATTGGAATTCTTAAATTATTATTTTATTCACTACCTTATTCGCTATAACAAATGGCCTCTGGTTAAGCCTCATTCGCTATCACATTCGCTTGACGAATGACTTCATTCATTATAACGAATGGTCTGATTCGTTATGAAAGCTTCATTCTGAGTATGCATCATTCGTTACACCATTCGCTATCTCATTCTCTATGATAACTGGTTCCTTTTGTTATAACGAATGGCTAGATTCGTTATTTTATCGAAGCTAATGATGAATAACGACTGAGTAGTCCATTCGTGACCTCTATTAGACGAATGAAGGGTTTATTCGTTACGCGTGCATTCTCATTCGTTATGATTGCCTAACGAGTGACTAGAGACTAGTTCAGTCATGACGAATGAGCATCGATCTTATCCAAAACTTTGACTCAGGGGTCAAAATCAAAATTGCCAAGAACTGTCAACACCATATCTGCAATTTACCCTCGATTCATGACGAAACAACATGAAATTGGTATCAATCAGCTCTGAATCATAGCGCCCACAAACACTAATCATCCAAACATTCAACATCGGGTTTTAAATGATGTATTTTGATCCATGTTTAAACCGGTTCATAAATCGATCGATTAACCTAACAATATTAACGAATTTAAGTAAGATTCATTGCGTTGGATTTGTTTTTGCCATTTCTATGTAGATCTAGGAACACTAAATGAACCGAGCATAAACAAGTAAGTTTAAGTTATAACTGTACCTTTAACAAATCGGTCTCATGAACCGGATCTAAGCTTGATGTTGGTTTCGGCTCGTTACGACATCCTAGCACCAACAAGCTCGGGGTTTCACCTTTGGATCTTGGCTCGGGTTATAGGATGGTGTGTGTGTTTTTGAAGGTGTAGGCTATGGTGTAGAGATGGAAAAAAATGGAAAGGTTTAGGGTCTAAGGGGTATTTATTCTCCCTTAAGCCCATGGACCTAAGACCCATTCCATCCCTTATTCCATCCTTCAATGTCCAAGCCTACTCTCTAATATTTATTTAAATGATTAACGGCACGCCAATAATAAACAAAATTCCTTTGTTAATATTATCGAAAGTATGATGTTACAACTTAATACGACTTAATTGTCGAGATAACCTCTTCACATTACGGCCTAGTGTATCAGCGACAACATTAGTCTCACTAGGAAAATACTTGACTTCACAATCATAATCCTTTATCATCCTTAACCATCTTCTTGTCTCATATTCAGTTCTTTTTGCTTGAAGAGATATCCAAACTCTTATGACCTGTATCAATTGTACACCATGAAAACCTATCATACAGTTACTCTTTCTTCAGTTTTTTAACACTTCCCTCAAGTGTTCAGCGTGGTTGGACTTATCCCTTGAATAAATTAAAATTATCGTCAATAAAGGCAATGACATATTTTTCCTAATACTGGATGGCATTCTCTATTCGTCATAACCATAAATGTTGCTTGAACAGTCGTCTATCCAAACGATATCACGAGAAACTTGTAGTATTCTTATCGGGCTTGGAATGTTATCTTAGGGATGTCTACCTCATTCACTTTCAACTGATGATAGCCTGCTATGAGTTCTATTCGCTAGAACCAACTAGCACCTTGCAGTTGATCGAATAAATTGTTCATTTGTGGCAATGGATATATATTCTTCTCCATAAGCGGTAATAAATACATATTCCCATATTTCCGTCTTTCTTCTTTACGAACACGCCGGTACACCATGCAGGGAAACACTTGGCATTAAAACACCTTTGTTGAGGAGTTCTTGCAGTTGGGACATTAACTCTTTCATCTCGGACGGCGCCAGGTGGTAATGTGGTATCACGACGGGTTGTGCTCATGGTATTACTTCTATCTAGAGTTTTACTCATCGTTCCGGTGATAACCCTGTAAGGTCCTCTGGGAACACTTATTGATAGTCACACATTACAGGAACATCTTTCCTTTCTTTCGTCTCGACTCTAGCTTTAACAACATACGCCAGGTAGGCACTGCACCCTCGCCTTAACAAACCTTCAGCTTTTATCATCGAAATGACGTTAAGCCATGAACTTTCCTTAATACCAAAAATCATCACTGTACCACTATCCAAAGACTTAAACCTTATCGACTTTCTCTTAAATGCTATATGAGTCTCAAACTCAAACAACAAATCCATTCCCAAACGTCATCGAACTTTCTTAAGGTCAAATAATAATAGTAACAAGGAACTCACGTCCCTCTAGTTCTTACAATTCTTAATCATTCTCATACTTTAATGAAAGTATCGCTAGTGGTATGTTTCATAAGGTCTCAGGTGCACAACTACATTCTTCTTAGAATATTCGTTTCATATTCGCTACTCTATTTAGCATCATCGTTTCATGCCTTTTCAATTAGGACACATTGGCAATCACCCGTCCTTCTCGAACACCTCTGCTTTCTCATCATTTGCTTCTTTACTCATGATCCCAGCAAGTTCCCTTATGGAGTTAACTATTGAAGGCGTACTACATGTCTTGACTCATTCTAGTGACTTATCTCTGTATCTTTCATGTTGCTTCCACTTGGATTTCCCAGTTTGGGCTGCCTTTGATGCTTCAGCGAACATTGTTGGCAGTGAAGTGCGAAACAAGTGAGCAACTCCCTTAGTGTATTTTACTACAAGCTCCAAGCATGATCCTTTTTCATTACTTTCTAAAGTCGAAGTCCTACTGTTTTCATATATCGCTTTGTCACCTTGTTCAAATGGGTGTCTGGTTGGAACGTGTCTTACCACAACGTCTAGTATGACCTCCTTTGTATCAGTCATCTATCTTATCTATAAGGAAACGCCGATGTTATTCCTCTAGGAATTATTTAACACATGATTCGTAAGGTAAATAGTTAATGACAGTGGCCAAGTGTAATTGAATTTTACATTACTACTCAGGTTCTACATACTTCCCTTTATGATTTCACTTGTGCTAGTTTCTAATTCTCACACAATATTGTAAGCATACATATAACCTACATTCTTATCCCTAGCAATCAAGCTAGCATACACACATTCTTTCCCTAACAATTAAGCTAGCATACAAACATTCTTTCTTTAGAAATTAAGCTAACATCATACATTTTTCCACTTTCATTTAACATATATTTCTAAATCCTTACATGAACTTAATCATGCAACTTATCGTTACCGAGCTTTCTTGAGCGACACATGACTTTCTTGAACTGGCATCTTCTTTCTTTTCTTACTTAAGTCTCATTCTCTGTTCGAGTCTAAGCATGTAGGATGCTTAATTATCTTGAACTTATGCTCTGATACCAACTTGTAAGTCCCCGGTCCCGGTTCCCTACATGAACGTTGGATATATTCATAAACACAGTTCAAAATATCAGAGTTAGTTAAAAAACTTTTCGCGGAATATAAAACATCAAATATTCTCTATAAAATATTAAAATTATAACTTTTAACTTTTTAAATTATCTTAACATAAAACATCATAACTTTTCTTCACTAAATGCCAGTCAGCTCAGTCCATGCCATGTGTCCCCCTCAAGCCAGCTCCTTCATCCTATTTACCTGCGTGCTTACTAAAAGTCAGCTATGCCGAGTGAGTTCTAGTTAATCAGGTAACATACATTACCTTCACATACATACTTATACATATTCGAAGACACATATTAATTTCTTAACTTGCTTATACTTCATTCATACATACATACACGTATATTCATACTTTATACTTTCATACTTTCCTTCTTTCATATATTCATATTTTTCATACTTTCATATTTTATCTTACTTTACATACATACTTCTACCTTTTAAAGAGCATTAAGCCCTACTTCCTCGAGTATTATTAGGGCCCAGTCCCCTCTTGCCTCAGATATTATTAGGACCTACTTCCCGCTTGCCTCGAATATTATTAGGGTCTGGTTCGTTTTTGCCTCGAATATTATTAGGGTCCGA
This sequence comes from Bidens hawaiensis, assembly GCF_021521415.1. Classification (NCBI taxonomy): domain Eukaryota; kingdom Viridiplantae; phylum Streptophyta; class Magnoliopsida; order Asterales; family Asteraceae; genus Bidens; species Bidens hawaiensis. The sequence continues at coordinate 27,498 of NW_027492802.1, read as the reverse complement.
TATCCCTCTTGCTTCGAAAATTATTAGGGTCTGGTTCCCTTTTCTACCATATGTTAGTGCATGATTTGTGACTAGTGATTTGTAGTCAAAGATTCAAGGTTAAAGTATTCGAGAGCTAGAGAAAAGGGGGAGTTTGTTAGTGCACGATTTTGGTGTCCGTAGCAATCGAATAAGTTATATATTTTCTAGTCTGTGTATTTAATGTATATTTATTGTAAAATGGCCATTCGCTATGGATTGTATAGCGAATGGGTCCATTTGTTAGTTGGCTAGGCTATTTTATTAAGTTTATAATCCTAGTCGTCATGGAATGTTGACGAATGGAGGCTGGTCCGTTAAGTTATTACCATTCGTTATGGAATCATAACGAATTGTGTCTAATTCGTTATGAAGATATAATGAATTAGGCTTAACTTAACGAATAGGGCTTTGGCCTATAAATAGGTAGATTATATTCATAGTGAGATAGAGAGCTAGGGTTGGGAGAGATCTAGATCTAATTTATCCTCTCCATAAGTTATTTACACCAATAATGTATTTCTCTCTAAATTATCATTAAACTATTATTTAACGTATCGATTGATCTCGTGTATCTTGTAATTGATGCTTCGGGTTAGCGGCTAGATCTTGGAAGGTTCTCTCACCATACGACCATACCTTACCTTTCTTTATTTTTATAATTATTGTTGGAATCGGTCTGCCCAAGACACATATTAGAGTTGATGTGACTATTACGTTGTTATCCAAGTCGGGTCATACCCAATAACAAGCAAGACAAACACCCACGATATTTGTTTTAATATATGATCTAATAAATAAATATCAACACTTACGACATTCAAAAATTGGGTTTCTAAATAATTTCACTTGTGTGGTAAATAAATTATATGGATAATTTATATTTTGAGAGAGATATTTTATAATGTTATTTAAGTTGGTTAAATAACATGTTGCATGCTACTTACAATATGTTATGTTAGATTTTATTATTATGTAACAATTACATCACAAGTAATTAATTTGAAAGGGTTTAAATATTTAGGAGGGAATATCTTTCTCTCTCTTCTATTTATTAAGTGACTCTTTCAAGAACATGCATAAGTTTTGGTTGGCCAAGAAAAGAGTGCATTGGATGCATCTCTCTCTCTCTCTCTCTCTCTCTCACACACACACACACACACAACACAATATTGCAAGTAAACTCCTTGTTTCTTCATCATCAATTTCGGCCAAGATAGGAAGAAAAAAGGAGGAGTTTCAAGTGTGGAAATCCTAGCAAATTACGGGTGTTTTGTTATTGGCTTGTGGGTATACAAGCTTGACGATCTTCTCCATTGATGACTAGCCATATCATTCTCCTCTTCAAGATTCATCTTGAAAGGTAGTATGCTAAAACACCCTATGGTTGTTTTTGATAGCATGTATTTTCGTATATGGATCCGGGCATTGGGTTTATATAAAACTGGGTTTTATATTAATCAAACTAACAAGATTTACAACTTTATTATCCGCTGCGTTTTTCGTATAAATGGGTGTTTATAACTTTGATAATCTTGTTAAAACCCAACAATTGCATCAAGAGCCGCTTATACGGATACATGCTTCATTAGATCTCAAAAGTTTCGGGTTTTATGGTTTGGTTCATCATATGGCCTAAAGTTTTTTGGCTTTTGGTTACCCCTTGGTTTTTTAAGATTATACTTTACATGCATGTGGTAATCTTGAAGAATTAAGTCATATGGATGAATTATTTTTGTTTGGACAAAACCCGAAACTTTCAGTTTAATTAGCCTTGGCTGGAAGTTTTATGGGAAAAAGGGGAACCATTTTGGTCTTCTAACCTAGCCATGACCTTTTGGTTGTGTTTTGTGTTGTGATTTATTCGGTTACAATTTGGTTGTAATATCTTTTATTTGGGTTTGTAATCTATTTATTCATTTCATATTGGTTTGTAATAATAAGTAGATTAGTTGTATTTCTTTTACTAGAGAAAAATGTATTAGGATATTTTTTTTGTAAAAGAAGATGCAACAAGGTTACGGTTTGGTTTTGGGCCTTAATGGACCTCAGAGTCCAAGATGGGATTTTAGCCAAATGACCAAAGCCCAAACTTAGAGGCCCATGGAAGCTAGGAGCTGAAGTTGAAGCCAAATGGAAGCCCAAATAAAGTGGAGGAATCACAACACAAGGTGGACACTTGAAGAATATGGATGTGGGATCAAGTGGGAGTTCACCAACACATGCCTTGTGTCATTTTCGTCCCTTAGGAGAGACCTTTTGGCATACTTGTTTCTGTAAACAAGTGTTGTCATTTTAGGTGGCTATGGTTATGGACTTGTGGTCGTTTATTTATGCTTGTTTGGTTGAATTATATTTTGTTTTGCACATGAATTATTAAAACTTAAAATCAAAAACTTCCATAAAATCGGTTCCTTAGAAATCATTAGGTAATAAAATTGGTTTTATTAAAGGTTAATGATTTCACAAATGGGTTTATTAAATGGAACTTTGAAAATTGGTTTTCAAAAAATGTACCATACATTGAATGCATGCATATGCAAGGTACATAAATAGTTTTTCAATCTAGAATTTTAGAAACCTAAATCCCTTTTGAAACAAGTTTAAAACCATCCTTTTATACAACCCTCGAATCACTTGGGAACTCGATGTGAGATAAAGGTCACCTAACCACATTGGAGGAAACTTGTGAGTTTGAGGTAGGTTTGCCATATTTGTATCTGCAACTTCACACGTGTGTACAAGTAGGAAGAATTGATTTCGAAACCATGTGAATAGGGTCACCGAAGCATGGCGTACAAAGGTGTTGATGGGATTAAATATGGCAACTAAACATATGATGTTTAACCGATACCATAAAACTAGAAGTTTCAAAGGGTTACAATCGTCAAACGTTGACTACCTTGTTATTTTAATAGTAGTATAAAGGTCACCAAACCACTATGTGAATGTAATGTTGGGTTCTAGATTTTAATCATTAATTGTCTTGGAGACATAAATGGTATTAACGATTAAAATTATTAAATGATATCTAAAGTACTAAAATTTAGCTTTGTTAAATTATGTAGATGGCCGCAAACAATCCACCTAACGAAATTATCCCACCCGTGCATAACCTATCACTAAGAGCTATAATTGATAAGGATCGTCTTAGTTAAAACAATTCTATGGATTGGTATCGAAACTTGAGAATCGTTCTCAAGAAAGAAAAGAAATCCTACATATTGGACGATCCTATTCTCGAAAAACCAAACATTGACGATTTAGATGCCTATTGGTTGAAATACACCTAGGATTCGGTGCAAGTTTCTTGCCTCATGTTGGGAACTATGATTCCCGAAATTCAAAAGGATTTTAAAAATCATGGGGCATATGACATGATCACCCAACTTAAGGAAATGTTCCTTACTCAAGCTAGGGTGGAATGCTTCGAAACGGTTCAAGTGCTTCATGCATGTCATATGGAAGAAACCCAATATGTTTCATCTTATGTACTTAAGATGAAGAGCCACATTGATCGACTTGAACGGCTTAATTGTCCCGTCTTAAAAGAGTTAGCCACAGATTTGATCCTTAATGGCCTAACCAAAAGATTTGAGACTTTTGTTATGAATTATAACATGAATGGATGGGACAATAGCATTGGTGAGCTTCACGTAATGCTCAAGACGACCAAAGCGGGAATGGGTAAAAGAGTTTTACCGGTTCTCACGATCAATGAATGTGGCAATAAGAAGAGGCATCATCCAGAACCTAAGGAAAAGGTTGCCAAAGGTAAAGGACACGTCAAGGGCAAGTTCAAAGGGAAAACTAAAGCGGAACCAACCAAACCATAGGAGAAGAAGCTAAAGGTTAGCTTGGAGGATCCGTGCTTTGGTTGTGGTGATATAGGACATTGGATGAGGAATTGTCCAACCTATCTCAAGGAGTTGAAAGCTAAGAGGGATGCGGGGCAAACCTCAGGTACAACTTTCATGATCCATATTGATCTTAATGTTATTTCTTATAACACATGGGTATTGGATACCAGATGTGTAACTCATATTTGCAATTTATTATCGGAGTTCAAAATGAATAAGCATTTCAAGAAAGGAGATACAAGTCTCTTCATAGGTAACAGCGCAATGGTTGATGTCGAAGCCCAAGGAGACTATGTTTTGAAGCTTCCAAATGGTTTGGAAGTAATTTTGGAAAACATTTTGTATGCTCCTAGTTTTACTAGGAATATTATTTCCGTTTCTCTTTTAAGACAACATGGTTATGATTTAAAGTTTGTGGACAATGGTATTTATGTTTTCATGAATGATGTCTTTTATTTTAAAGCGATGCGGTCTAATGGCATTTATGAATTAGTTCATGATAACACATCTATTAACAACTTGTTGTACCAATCTAGCACCAAGAAACTCAAAATGGATATGGTTCGATTCATGATGGCTAGAAGCACGTTGCCTCTATCATTTTGGGGTTTCGCATTGCTCTTGGCAGCCCGTATTCTAAATATGGCACCAACCAAGAAAGTGGACAAGACACCTTTTGAAATATTGCATGGAAGGGTTCCATCATTATGATATTTAAAGGTATGGGGTTGTGAGGCTTATCTTAAGCACAACACCCAAAACAAACTTGAAAGCCAGTCCACTAAGTGTATCTTTGTAGGATATCCCAAAGACTATATGGGATATTATTTCAACAACCCAATCGAGCAAAAGGTGGTTATTGCTCGAAAGGCCGAGTTCTTGGAAACTAAGTTCCTTATGGATGGAATTAGTAGAACGGTGGAACTCGAGGAGGATCGAGAACCACAAGCCGATACACGTTTGGTTGATACTAGCAATCAACAAGAGGTTGTTGAGAATGATCAAATGGTTGATCAAGACACACAAAACGTTTGCAAATCTGGTAGAATTAGTAATCCACCTGAAAAATATGGATTTTTCATGGATGGAACTCACCACATACCATGATGTAATGTCACAATCCGATTATGACAAATGGCTTGAAGCCATGAACGTTGAGATGCAATCCATGCATGACAACCAAGTGTGGGACTTGGTTGTACCACCTCTTAACTCGAAACCGGTTGGAAGTAAGTCAGTTTTGAAGAAGAAAACTGATATGCATGGAGACTTGGATACTTATAAAGCAAGACTTATAGCAAAAGATTTTACTCAAACTCAAGGGGTTGATTATGATGAGACTTTTTGTCGGTGGCAATGCTAAAGTCTATTAAGATATTATTTGCCATAGCTGCATATTATGACTATGAGATTTGGCAAATAGATGTCAAAACCGCTTTTCTAAATGGACATCTTGAGGAAGATGTCTATATGGTTTAGCGCGAAGGTTTTGTCGATCCACAACATCCTAATAAAGTATGCAAGATAAAGAAATCAATCTATGGATTGAAATAAGCATCTAGGAGTTGGAATCATCGTTTTGATGAAGAGGTTAGGAAATTTGGATTCATCAAAATGTGGCTTGTGTGTATAAGAAAGCTAGTGGGAGCATCATTACCTTCCTAGTATTGTATGTTGATGACATACTACTATTTGGAATGACATTCCAACATTGGAAGGTGTAAAAGCCTGGCTTGAGAGTTGTTTTTTCATCAAGGATCTTGGTGAAGCCACCTATATTTTGGGAATAAACATCTATAGGGATAGATCAACGCGGTTGATATGTTTAAACCAAACTGCATACATTGAAAAAATCTTGAAAAGGTTCAAGATGGAGAACTCTAAGAAAGGTTTGGTACCTATTCAAAGAGGAACGGTATTGAGTGCAACTCAATGTCCAAACTCAAAGGATGAGCAAGAGAAAATGAAAGGCATCCCATACGCTTCGGCTATAGGATCCATCATGTATGCTATGATATGCACTAGACCAGATGTGTCATGCGCTTTAAGCATGACAAGTAGATACCAACAAAATCCGGGTAGTAGCCATTGGATGACGGTTTAGAGCATATTGAAATACCTTAGAAAGACTAAGGATATGTTTCTAATATATGGCTCTTGTGAGGAGGAACTCGTTGTAAAGGGTCACATGGATGCAAGTTTCCAAACTGTTCGAGATGATTATCGATCACAATCGGGATATGTTTTTTTTATGATTGGTGGAACCGTCTCTTGGAAGAGTGCAAAACAAGATGTGGTAGCATTGTCCACCACTAAATCAGAATACATCGCCACCTCATTGACAGCTCAGAAAGCTGCGTGGATTAGAAAGTTCATTTCCAGTCTAGGGGTAGTCCATACCATTCGGGACCCCCTAGAGATCTTTTGTGACAACGAGGGTGCGATTGCTCAAATCAAGGAACCCCGTGCACATCAAAAGACAAGGAACATTGAGCGAAGAATCAACTACATAATGGATGAAGTTGAAAAAGGAAAGATATGTATTCGCAAAGTTCACACCGATCAAAACATTGCGGATCCACTCACGAAGATCCTTGAAAGGCTGAAGCATGAGGGTCATACTTGCGCCTTAGGACTTCGATAATATAGTAATTGGATTTGATCTATTTTGTATTTGGATATCGGAAAAATTGTTATTTTGACTCATTCATATGATTATGGTTTATGATTATGACTTTTAAGTTATGTTCCATTTTAGTATGTTTAAATCTGTGAATAAGTTAATTATTCTAAATGTCCGTAGTCGCTCATATTTGTGGAAACAAATATGAAGGTAAGACTATGATGAACTTGGATTTGTGGATATTCATAAGGTATGAATATAAAGCAAGGGTTTGCTGCCAAGGTTCATAGATATTTATGGGATATAAACATTGGACTGACCCGCCCTAAAATTTTACTGCATGGAATCCTTGTGATTGGTAGTCATAAGTAAATTTGAGTAAAGACGAATATCGTAGTGTCCTCCGACCTGAGATACATATTGGGTCTTGATATTCACCAAATATTATGCTTTGACTTATTTCTTCACTGCTCTGAAATATGATGGTTCATAAGGCTAAGATCAAGTGTAGTACGAGGTGATTGTGACAGACGTATGTAGTCAAAGGGGGATTTGTCCCTCTTATTCGTTGAGAGTAAGATGTCTAAGGCCTGATAAGTTAAATCAACAGAGAATGATCACTCCGTGTCTCTGGATTTGACATGACATATGTGGCAAAAGTATAAATGATATATTCACCTAAATCATTTCAAGTGAGGGACTTGAAGGGGATGATGTTATTGAATGACACTTCGTCATACTATTAGGGGTAGTAAACTGTTGTTAGGCGGTATTTGCTATTTGCATAAATCTTTTATGTATCTTGTGCAAGTGGGAGATTGTTGGAATCGGCCTGCCAAATACACATATTAGAGTTGATGTGGCTAGTATGTTATGATCCATGTCGGGTCATACCCAATAACAAGCTAGACAAACACCCACGATTTTTGTTTTAAGATATGATCTAATAAATAAATATCAACACTTACGACATTTAGAAAATGGGTTTCTAAATAATTGCACTTGTGTGGTAAATAAATTATATGGATAATTTATATTTTGAGAGAGATATTTTATAATGTTATTTAAGTTGGTTAAATAACATGATGCATGTTACTTACAATATGTTATGTTACATTTTATTATTATGTAACAAATACATCACAAGTAATTAATTTGAAAGGGTTTAAATATTTAGGAGGGAATATATTTCTCTATCTTATATTTACTAAGTGACTCTTTCAAGAACATGCATAAGTTTTTGTTGGCCACGAAAAGAGTGCATTGGATGCATCTTTCTCTCTTTCTCACACAACACAATATTGCAAGTAAACTCCTTTCTTCATCATCAATTTCGGCCAAGAAAGGAAGAAACAAGGAGGAGTTTCAAGTGTGGAAATCCTTGCAAATTACGGGTGTTTTGTTATTGGCTTGTGGGTATACAAGCTTGAGGATATTCTCCATTGAAAACTAGCCATTCAAGATAATTCTCCTCTTCAAGATTCATCTTGAAAGGTAGTATGCTAAAACACCCTATGGTTGTTTTTGATAGCATGTATTTTCGTATATCGATCCGGGCATTGGGTTTATATAAAAGAGGGTTTTATATTATTCAAACTAACAAGATTTAAAACTTTATTATCCACTGTATTTTTCATATAAATGGGTTTATACGACTTTGATAATCTTGTTAAAACCCACCAATTATAACTTTCATACATAATTTTAATCTTTACATTAGCATACATACATCATTCATACTTCATATATAATACTAACACATATCATACACTTATCACTTAAGGTAAGTGTATTTACTAATCACAATGAGTATGCACACAACCCCGAAAACATATCAAAAAATGGGGCTAGAAACTCACCTGGGTCCTGTTTCTTTTGGAATTTATAGTAATTCCTTTCTTTAACTGGGGTCTGCTAACTGTATAAAAATTACATGTATCCATTAACTAACCCTACCCATATCACTAAAGTTTCATCAGAAACTTTAAGTCTGGGCTATTCTAATCGAATCCCAATTCTATTCGAATGGCAGATCCCATTCGAATGGATTTTCTATAGAATGGACTTTCTATTCGAATGGACTTTCTATTAGAATGGACATTCTATTCAAATGGACTTTCTAATTGAATCGAATCACACGTTCGATTGGATCACTTCCCCATTCGATTCGATTTCATTCCATTGATTCAGATCTCCTAAGGACCCGATTCAAAAATGGTTATACTTTCATCACTTTCCAGCCTTTCCTTTAAACTCGGCTTGCCCATTTTACATAAGGAACCAACCTTGGTCTATAATTACCTTGTTTCTTTGCGTTAACACGGTCCAAACGTCTGCCTTTTGTCTCGTCTCATTCCAAACAACTTGTTTATGTTAAGTTTACATTTTTCTCACATAATAAGGTCCAATTTACTATCCTACTAAGTTTCATGCAAAACCGACTTCGTTTACCCGTTCTTTTCACAAACCGAACACTATTCGTTTTTCCCGAAATGAACTAACTAACCCGTTTACTCACAAGTTCATTACTTTATCAATAATCGTGACCCATTCTATCATCCTACCAATTTTCATGCAAATCCGTACACGAAAAGTAAACATTTTTTTAAAAAAACGTACCTTTAAGGTTTATGTTTGAAATCACTCGAATAGACCAAAACCATATCAAATAAACTCTGAAATTAGTGATATTAGCGGCCACGGAACCGTCTCGCCCCAATATACAAACCCAACTACTCGCCATCGCCGGAAAACGCTGCTACAGTGGCCGGAGGAGCTGAACTGTCACCGGAAATCTTCATTTTGAGCTGCTACGGTTATGCTGATAAAAACCGGACTTCCTGACCTCTGATCAAATATCTTATAGGTGGGAATCTTCATATATATGCCATGAACACTCAGTTAAAATTTGAGATGGATCCGACATTTAGATCTCCGGGAATCGTCGTGTCTTTGTGGACAATTTTCTCAAAAACGGGAATTGGAGAAGTATGTGTTTTTGAAGGTGTAGGCTATGGTGTAGAGATGGATGGAAATGAAAAGAATTTGGATTTAAGGGGTATTTAGACTCTTAAGCCCATGGGCCTTAGTCCCATCTTTCCTTTTTAGTCCATATTTAATTTCATCTTTAAAGTTTACTTAACCTTCCATCTTTATTATTTTTTTATATCGTTTACTAACTCAAGTAAACTTTTCCATCAAAATTATATAATATATTAAATATCATTTTTAAAAATTTCAGGATGTTACATAGGGATTCGGAAATTTTAATGATCAACTATACTATTATGAAAGTTAAATATTACTTAAGCTTATTATCAATATTTGTTACTTTTATTTATCACTTTTGATATTAAATAGCATATCCTTAATAAAGTTTTAATTATAAAAAAATACTTCAAATAAATATTTATAAAATTCAATAGATTATATAAAGAGATTTGTTTTAACTAATTATTTTAAACTAAAATTCATTTAATGCATATATACTTTTACTATTAACTAGTAAAAGAGCCCGCGCGTTGCGGTGAAAACGCAACAGAAATTTAGTCGGTAATGTGATCAATTACTTTTCTTTTATAGATTCTAGCTGCATCTCGATGCTTACAACCTCTAATGCGGCTGAAAAAAGCATAAAAAGAAACACCATTCGAGTAAACTTCAATGCTTAAGCAGAAACAAAATTTAAAATTCAGAAACAATTATACATTAACGATTCACTTAGTAATTTAACAATTTATGCATTACAACCAAGTGAAGCTTCGGTTTTAACATTATATTTTAGAAGCAATTATTTTGATAGAAATGCCAGTATGCCACCATCTTTCACCAATCCATTTACTACGTCAAAACTGGACATTTTATAAAGTAATATGCTAGTAAAAAAATAAATAATAAATATCAAGGAATCAAACTAATATATCATCACATGCAAATTGAAGAAATCCTTAACGGGTCAACCCGAAACGTACGTGTCTAAACGGGTTGGATTAACCAAATAACACCTTTAGCCTAAATATTTTTTTTACTTTATTTTCTCAATAGGTTATATAAATCAGTAAGAAAACTTTGTAAATATTATGTTTAACCTTTTGAACTAAATAAGGCCCTCAACAACACGAACACGTAAATTACAGATGTAACGAACACTTCTAATGTAGTACCAGGAGCAATCTGCAACAGGTAACAAGAATTTGCAGCTAAAAACCAATGTAGATGATAAATAATTAAAAAAGTAAACCAAAAGTTTAAGTTAGTAGCTTAATTTTCACCTAAAAACTGGTTATCTTTCTATCACGGGAAATTGGGAATTCTTCCTTTTGTTCTGCAATTTATTTGGCTTTTTTGTTGCAATTTATTTTTCCGCATAATTAAAAAAAATTGAGTGCAAAAAAGTGCAAAAGTAACAGATTGTTCTGATTAAACCCATACTCTCAAAATTGTAGTATTTTTACTTTTACCAAAGTAAGTAAATTAAGAACTTTGATTATTGTTTTGAAACCTTTATTCTAATCATGTATTTCCCAAATAAAATAAGCTTAGTTTCTAACTTAAGATCACTTACTAAATAGATGATGAATGTTATTGTTAAGAGCTAAAAATTTAAATACTCGCTTTGCTTCGGTTTTGCCAATGTCTGCCTATCAACCTACCAAATATTCGCATCTCTTAAACAATCTAATACAGTTACATTTCATAATTAATTCAAAATAGTTATACACTGCAAGATGGATTTTTTCTTTGGAAAGGTCAGTTTAGCTCATGTTCATTTATAATTGTTCGTTTATGTGCATGAGTTGGTTTATAATGTTGGTGAATAGACACAAACATGTTCATTTTCTTAACTAACGGACATGCAGAAAATTTGTCCGTTTAAGTGGTTGTGTTCGTGCTTTGGTTATGTTAGTGCATGATTTGTGAATGGTGATTTGCAGTTAAAGTATTCGAGGTTAAAGTATTCAAGAGCTACGGAAAAGGGGGAGTCTGTTAGTGCACGGTTTTGGTGTCCCTAGCAATCGAATAAGTTAGAGATAGTCTAGATTGTATACATATTGTAAAATGGCCATTCGCTATGGTTTGTATAGCGAATGGTTCCATTCGTTAGTTAACTAGGCTATTCCTTAAGTTATTACCATTCATTATGAAGGCATAACGAATGGTGTCTCATTCGTTACTAAAGTATAACGAATGAGGCTAACTTAACGAATGAGAGTTCATGGCCTATAAATAGGCAGCTCCTGTTCATAATTAGAGAGAGATTTAAGCCATAATTTATCCTCTCTATAAGTTAGTATACACCATAATGCATGTATTCATCCTTATTAATTAATAAAGTATTATTTAAAGTATCGATCTCGTTATAATCGTATTGATGTATCGGGTTAGCGGCTAGATCTTGGCTCGTATGACTTTCTCTCAGGTTAAAGTAAAATGAACAAACACGAATGCCCATGTTTGTGTTTGTTCAATTCGTTTGACTGTGAGTATGGTCAAAATCATAAAAATTATGATATCTATACATAATCACATTCATATATGCAGCTTTGAATTTAGAAAAAGTTAGAACAAAAACAAAAACAAACAAACACGACCAAATTAGTGAAAATTGGATTCACCTTGAGTGCAAGTTTGTGATCATATAAACTTGAAATTTTCATCTGGAGAAGGAATCTATTTCTCACGTTGATTAGTTCACATCTAATATGCAATTCCGCATAAAACAAAAAAACTGAGCCACCAAAGAGATTTTATAATAAAGCAACAACTATTATCTCATAACTTGCAAACCAATTCAATTACGGTGACCCGTTAACAAATTTTCAATTTGAAACTGATAATCTGATGTGGTACCAACTGATAATTTCATGTCTAAAAATAATGACCCACTTTCTCAACCAAAGAAGCCCGTTTCGAATGCCTGTTTCGAAACGAACACGTGACCCGTTATATAAATGAACCGAGTCTTCTTTTAAATAGACCAGACTCGGCTCAAAAACAACATTTGACCATATTACAAAGTTTGACTATTAAAAACTGAAATACATTTGACCATTTTTATATTATTATTTTTTTGTAAAAAAATAAAAAAGTTAAAAGAAACCATATGGAGCCGTAGGCAACAAATTTCTAACACATCTGCACCTAAATTACCCATGGATTAAAAGTTGACCCAATCAGCAGCTAATTTAATCCAAATTAACTATATGGCTCATTACCAAAACTGTGTTTTGCTGTGGTTATTCTTTCTGACCCGTTTCCTAATAACCCAAAATAATCTGAAGCAACACTTTTTGCGAAATTTAATGCAGAAGTATGTGTCTTTTTTGCGAAATTTAACGCAGAAATATGTGTCACAATACCAAGAAAGCCTTAAAATAAATAAATAAAAATGAGCAAAGTAGCATACCATAGCAAGTAAACCCTTCAATAAACTGCATAATCCAACCCAACATGATTAATAAGCTCCAATTCCAGCATCTTTAACGCACCCCAAATGTTGCAGGGCTTGATCTTAAACTCACTAACTAAATGGTTGCAGACTAAAAATAGCAAAAGGTATCAAGAAAATAAAGAAGCATCGACAAGAAATCTGTTGATATCAAGAAGAAGACAAGTGAAATAGATAAAACCAACAAACAAATCATTAACCCATTTGTGTAATGTAGACAATTGTGATGTCCAACTATCAAATCAGTATCCCATTTTTGGTAACACTATGTATTGCTTCCACAACATCAATATTGCAAGATTTTTGTTCAATCTCCTGGTTTACAAACATAACAATAGAATCAAAATTCCAAAATAAAACCACAACACATATTTTTTAAGTAAATTAAAATTACAAGAGGCTAACTTGAGTACCAACGGCCCACACCGGCGTCACTTCAAGTAGGTTCAAATTCACCGAATAACGGGCCTAGCACGCAAACAGTTTGCAGGGTAAAATCAAGAAGTAGAACTAAATAATGATATTCGAATGAGATCGTACTTGGGTTCAATCGAATGAAACAACTGGGATTTCGTGTCCCTGTATTTACTGAGAATCAAAACGAATCGTAATTGATATCAGGAATTGATTAGAATTGAAAGCAATTGAAGGTTAGCCTCGCTTGAGATCAATTGTAATGTCGCCTGAGGATGGATTAATAGTTGTGACCTGAGTTTAATTTTAATGGCGTCTCCCCCATCAGTTAGGTTAAAATTCAAGTTCCATGGGATAATAATGTATCGATCATTACCAAGATTTAAAAGAATGAGTTGAACCCAATTGTATCCGACGAGCTGAACAAGAATATGGCATTTAATACAAAACCAATACCCTAAACCCTCATTGATGACAATTGTCGGAAGCTCAATTATAACGTCGAATTAGATGAATTGTTTGTTGTCGGAGGACACCCCATTACTTTTAACGGCGTCTCCTCTTTGACGCGTCTTATGTTAGGAACAAAGCGGCGCGCGGAAGCGAAACAGCACACACATGCACAACGATAAACACGCATAAACGAAAATATAAACGACACAAGAATTTAACGTGGTTCGGGGACCTACGTCCACGGGCTGCAACTAGGTTTTCTTATTAGCTCAGAACCAAGATTACAATTACATGATGGGATATATATAATAAACAAGATTAGGGTTAAACATAATTAGGAGCCAAAACCGGGCCTCCTAATAAAACCGGCCCAAAGGCCTTCATAACCCAACAATCTCCCACTTGAAGGCCTTGCGATAAATTCCAGCCTGCCATCCAAGTAAATATAACAATCACATTCATCCAGTAACTCTAGTAATCTTCAGTAATAGAAATCTACCAAGCCTCCAGTTCCAAGAACAAGCTAAAACTTCAACAAAAGAAGTTCTCCAAGCCTCCAGTTCTCTAGGAACAAACTAAGATTTCTACTAATCCACACCCTGGTTGCATCCGCCCTTCTCATCAGTTACCTGAAAGGCCTATTGAAGCTCCCGAGAACTCCAATCCGGTCATCCCAGACCCAGCCATGACAAAACTCGCCAATGACTCATCCTCAATCTTAACCGACCCTCACTTACTCACACAACCGGCTTCAAAGACTTCCAGAGGATAAACACTCTCCAAATCAGCAGACTATACCAGGAGAGATTTTCACATTCGGATTCCTGGTCCTCCGAACCCAACGTCCCTTTGGAAACAAACCTAGAACACACCTGCGTGCTCCCACTGTTACCAAAACCCCGAACATGTTCAGACCTCCGAATACGCTCAAGCTAACATCACTGTGGCTCCAGGCTTCATGTCTGCAAATTGAAACCCCTTAGCTCTACCCGATTTAGCGAGCCAAGACTTTATAACTCGAAAGTTGGTTCTCTTCTTCCGACGATACAGAGACCGTATCTTCCAAAGTCTTTAACTAAAAGATTCAACAAAGCTTCATTGAAGTGAGTAACAAATAAAGCATACCATAATCTTGAACCCAAGAGTCGTCACCGCCTTCACTGAGTCCCAATGCATCAACCCCAGATACATTCTCAAAAGCAGAATTCCAAACCTTTCGACATCGACCCTTAAAATGTCTCACCTCTACGCAACCTACCAAGTCGACTATGCCCAGCTCCCACTGTTTCTGTTATCCCAACCCATGCCACACCAACACTCCATGAGATGAACCCCACTCGTACTATCCCGGCAAATAACTTTACCCAACACGAGATTATGAACCTCTCAAATGGTGTACCACTGATCACCACCAAACAAGATATAACTTCACAATTCCAAACGAACAAGAAGTAATAATCACAGTTTCGAACCAGCTAACAGGCAAACAGCTATAACAACAGTAGAACTTTCATAAAATCAAGCGGTACCAAGGGTTCTATGACCGTACACACGATCAGTTAACTCAAACCCTAACCGAAAGATCATCCAAACGAGCAATAGTTAACATGACTTGCCACTAACCTCATTTTTTTTTCACTTATGCCGTCACCAGCACACCCGCTGGTTCCATTTTCTCCAAGTTTATCCATCACCAGTACTATATCCAAGTTCACATGACAAACCAATCAACCAAAATCCATAACCGTCAACATTCCGATCATAACCACCTCGTCTTCAGTTATAACAATAACAAACGAGAACAAATCGAAAACAGTGAACAGACACAACAAGGGCACGGGCCTAAACTTGACGATTGTTCAACAGAACACTGCCAAATAAACCGATTTGCTCTTGCAATAACCGATAAATCAACTAACTGTAAATAAACTATATAAAGTTACCTCAGACTAATCTCTTGCAAACAAATCTGAACCCGAACCTAAATGGTCTTCACAAAACCCGGTTCCCTAATTTACGGTTGATAATAAATAGTCAAACCCTAACTCAGCCTGACAGCCACCAATCTTGACTGTCGATCACTGATGAACACGAACCAGAAATTAACCCTGCGATCTCCAAGAGTTATTCACGGTGACGGACCTACCCAACCCTAATCACCAAAAAACAGATTCGAACCAAAACCTTCTGCGAAATCGTTACCAGTGCAACGAACCGTGTGTCCAACAAGCCAAAGCTCTGATGCCACTTGTTAGGAACAAAGCGGCGCGCGGAAGCGAAACAGCACACACATGCACAACGATAAACACGCATAAACGAAAATATAAACGACACAAGAATTTAACGTGGTTCGGTCCCCGCGAGGGGACCTACGTCCACGGGCTGCAACTAGGTTTTCTTATTAGCTCAGAACCAAGATTACAATTACATGATGGGATATATATAATAAACAAGATTAGGGTTAAACATAATTAGGAGCCAAAACCGGGCCTCCTAATAAAACCGGCCCAAAGGCCTTCATAACCCAACATCTTAAACTTGTCAAATGTCCAATAGTAGAAATTAAATGACAATATTTTTATAAACTATAATCTTTTTATAAATACTTGAATTTTATATATTTTAATACGTCAATTAACAAGATTTTATTAAATATATTTTAGCTTCAAACTCTTTTTAAGTATTAAAACCTTTATTAATTTTATTAAAGTAACATATATACTGATGTGTGAAAAGTGTGTATAATATTATAAACCATTTTTTACCGAATTCACCTGTACATCCACACACAATCGGCAAGTGCACCGATCGCAATGTAACTAGCAAGTAAGAACGGATGTCGAACCTAGGACACTATAGGTAAACTCTAATGATATATGAAGCTCAAATGTTAAAGGTTTAGATCACTTCCTGGTCTCACCTTACCTAATAATATTACGGTACCCCCAAAATCCAAATCACCTCCAGGTTTCTTCGAATACAAAATATATTTATATAAAGGGGGTAATACTAATTAATTTGAACGTAACTTGTATCACAAAAATATAAGGGACCTAGGATAAATCGCTTCCGTGCAATTATTACCCAAACCCGCAAAAGACAAAGATGATACAACACTAAATTGTCTCCAGGCCTCTCTAGTGATTGAACAACAAAATCTAATAAGCTTTTTATAATCATTCCTACGATTATTTCGACCATAAATTGCAAACAAGTTGAAAACACAAAGTAGACAACCTAATCATGCATCTAACAATCCCCAATGACTATCAAACACAAGTGGAATAATGACTAAAACAATAAATCAAATTTTATTACTCATATAGATCATGATTAAACCAATTAAAAACATTAACATAACATTAAATCAACCAAAGATCAATACTAGCTAGTTCGCAATCCATTAATCTAACATAGTACTCAACCAAAACCTAGGTAGTGTAAAGTATTTAGATACTCATAATAAAGTATGAAACAAAAATAATATAAAGATTATGGTTCATCATAAAATAAAATAAAAATTGAACTACTAGCCTGTCTAGTAGTTTATATTAATTCACCAGCTAGCATGCATGCTTGCTTATTAATTATGTCGTTGACCTTTGTTGACATGGTAGGTTGCCAGCTTGGTTATCTTTTGTTTTCCACGGCCGCTAAAATCAAATAATTATCTCTTTCGTTTCTTTTCCACGGTGGTCCACACAAATAATAATATTTTGTCTCTTTTCTTGGATAGTAGCCGCCACAGCCAACTAATTGTATAATATCATCTCCTTTTTAATGCAGAAAGACAATTACAAAGACACATTTTTAAATCTATTGTAAATATTTTTGGGAATTTTTTTTACTTTTTTAATTTTTATAACTTTTTTTATTATTTATTTAATTTTTTTTTGAAATTTGTTTTTTTACCAGAAGAAAACGTCAGTTCTCATCCCCACACTTAAAATCTACATGTCCCAAATGTAGGAATTGAAAAAGACATAAAATAAAGTAGAGTAAAAATAAAATATTTTAAAGCAAATAAAACAATAAAGTGGAACAGACTCCCCTGGTAATATTGCCTTCACAAGTCTCGTTCTAAGGCGACCATATAACATTTCATTCGCGGCCGCAGCTTCCGGGTGTCCTCTACAATATGATAGGCTCAGAAAATCCACGTCCGAATGGAGATTGAGTACGAACGAGAAAATAGAATCCTGCAAAATAAAACTCAAAACAACCCAAAGCAGACATCAAACAGACTCTTAGGACTAAAATAGACCAAAAAAATAAAATAAAGCAGAATAAAAATAAACGAAAATAATGCAACTACGTGTTATACAAACTCTACAACTAGGGCAAAGTCCTCGAATGTTCTCTCCTCCTCTACTCTCCAAGCGGATTAAGGTAGATCGCCTCCTCATAGTGATCACCAAGTGAACCTCCAAGATAATGCTTCAGTTATGCCCATTAACTTTCCAAGAATGTCCATCGTCAGCCTTTATCTCAACCTCTCCATAGGGAAATGCCTCCTACACAACGAACGGACCAGCCCATCGAAATTTCAATTTACCCGGAAACAACTTCAACTGGTATTTGTACAAAAGCACCTTGTACCCACACTTAAACTCTTTAGGCCCCTTGATATGTTTATCACAATGATCCTTCGTCTGCTCCTTATACCCCCAACTTCTTTCATACGTCTCGTTTCGTAGCTCCTCAAACTCATGAATCTGAAGAAAATGACTCTTTCCTGCCGCAGATAAATCAAGATTTACGGCTCTTAAAGCCCAATACGCACGATGTTCTAACTAAGAAAATGACACACCATTCCATAAACTAACTGAAAGGGAGTGGTCCCGATAGGCGTTTTGAAAGTAGTACGGAAGGCATAGAGTGCATCATCTAGCCTTTTGAGCCGAGTCCGTGCGACTGTTCCCCACTATTTTTTCTAAGATTCTCTTGTTACCACGATTGGTGTTTTCCACTTGACCGCTAGTCTGAGGATGGTAGGTCGTAGAATGTCGGTGGGTGACCCCATAACGTTTCAGAACCTTATTCATCTGAGCATTACAAAAGTGTATACCCGACTGATCAGGGCTTTAGGAGTACCGAATCAAGCAAGAGTTTTTGAAGGAAACCTACCACAACCCGCGCGTCATTTCTAGGTAAGGCTTGAGGCTCCACCCATTTGGACACGTAGTCGAAAGCAACGAGGATGTATATGTTCCCTCTAGACATGAAACAGACCCATAAATTCAATGCCTCATATATCGAAGATCTCAACCACCTGGATAGGGTTTTAGGGCCCTCATGACAATGGAGAAGAATACTACAAGCTTAAACTACAAAAACACATCTCCAAATCACCTGATCCATGGCAATACGGAATAAGTATGGATCCTCCCATATGTAGAACTTAATATCTGCAAAGAACTTTTTCTTTTGCTGATATGTCTGTCCGGGCACTAACTCACCAGAGCATATATAATTAGCAAGATCAACAAACCATGGAAACCCCTCTGCACTCACCTTTAAATACAATAAAGTCTCACCCTGGAATCATCACCAATTACCTGCTCCCGGGTCTTGTCCATGTCAGAATTTTCTAGCCGTGAAAAGTGGTCAGCGGCGACATTTTCAACTCCTCTTTTATCTTTATTTTTTATATTGAACTCTTGAAGCAAAAGGATCCAACGGAGGATTCGGTGCCTCACATCTTTCTTAGCGAACAAATACCGCAAAGCCGCATGATAAGAAAAAACGATAGTCTTAGAAAGCACGAGATAGGAACGGAATTTATCGCACGCGAAAACAACCGCAAGAAGTTCCTTGTCAGTTGTGGTGTAATTTTCGGGAGCATCGTTTAGGGTCTTGCTAGAGTATTAGATGGGATGAAAATGTTTCTCTCGACGCTGCCCAAACACAGCTCCAACAGCAAAATCGCTCGCATCGCACATGATCTCAAATGGAAGATTCCAATAGGAAGCAACAAGAATAGGAGCACTCATTGACCTCTCCTTAATAAACTCAAAGGCCCACAAACACTCATCACTAAAATTGAACGACCTATCTTTCTCTAGAAGCTGGGTCATCGGACGGGAGATTTTCGAGAAATCTTTAATAAATCGGCGGTAAAATCCCGCTTGACCTAAGAAACTACCAATAGACTTCACAGAAGTGGGCGGTGGAAGTTTGGAAATGGTGTCTGCGTTAGCTCTATCGACCTCAATTGTGGCACTAGAAATATTATGTCCCAAAACAATACCTTCACGAATCATAAAATGACATTTCTCCCAATTAAGCATAAGGTTCGTCTCTTCACACCTAGCAAGCACTCGATCTAAGTTACGCAGACAATCATCGAAGAATTTCTCAATGACAGAAAAATCATCCATAAATATTTCCATGGAATCCTTGATTAAATCATGAAAATGGCCACCATGCATCGATGAAACGTGGCTGGAGCGTTATATAATCTGAATAGCATGCGTCGGTACGCGAATTTGCCAAAGTGACATGTAAAAGTGGTCTTCTTCTGATCACCCGGGGCGATGGGTATCTGGAAATAACTAGAAAAGCCATCAAGAAAACAGTAGAACTGCAGTCCTAACAAACGTTCAAGCATCTGATCAATGAATGGAAGCGGGAAGTGGTCCTTTCCTGTGGCCTAGTTAAGTCTGCGGTAGTTGATGCAAACCCGCCAGCCTGTTACAGTTCGTGACAGTATGAGCTCATTCTTTTCATTCATGATAACTGATATGGTCCAAATTATATATATTTTTATATAAATATTTCCCATATTTTACATACTTTTGAGTTGGTTTTTACTAAGATACTAGTCATAAGTGGCTCATATGTGGGTTTTAAAGGTCTCAAGTTACAATGAGCTAAAATGAATTATTTTCCTGACAATACTGAGACAATGAGTAAAACATGAAACATCTTTCATACTTATTGATTCTCGTTACAACTATTTTTTTAGATGTTTAACTTTATATGTTTAAAGTTACTAAAAATGAAAGAATAAAGACTTTGAAAGATAAATATCTAATTTGAGATCAAATTGTTAAATATGTGATGAGTATATATATTTATCAAATAGTAATTTATTTGACCTTTTAACACAGTCATGAAAACAAGAAAAGTTGTGAGCTACAATTGCACCTGGCCTATTTATGAAGTTACAAAAAGAAAAAAATCAATTCAGTTGGGCGAGAAGTAAACATGCACACCCATGAAATTAATAATTGAATGAGGGCTGAATACAAAGAGGCCCATTTAATGGCTCAACCGACTATGGCTGTGAACATAAAAAAAGAATTTTTAACCTACTGCTATTATATTAATTTTTAAGAGGAGTTGGCGGCTCCTTGCACAATAACGTGACAGTAAAAAAGAAGGATTATATTATTTGTTTCGTTAGCTGCGCAGAGGATTAAAGGGGGTTGGACAATTATTGGTATAGAGAAATTCGAAGAATATATTATTCTTTGGTGGACTACAATCTGCTGTGGAGGTCAAGACGTAAAGAAGAAAGCAACTAAGCATATTGGTAAATTATTTGTTCTAACTCCTTTATATTTTAGTCATGAACTTATTTATTTTTGTTTCGTACTTTATTATTAGTGGCTAAATATTTTACACTACCTAGGTATTGATTGAGTACAATGTTAGATTAATTGTTTGACGAACTATTATTTGATGTTGGTTGATTTAGTATTATAGTAAAGTTTTTAATTTGTTTGGTCATGGTATTGTTGATTAATTGAATCTAGTTTGTTATTTTAATATTTATTCCACTTGTGTTTAATAGTTTTTGGTGATTGTTAGATGCATGATTAGATTGTCTACTTTGTGTTTTCAACTTGTTTGCGGTTTATGGTCGAAATAACCGTAGGAATTATTTATAAAAGTTTATTAGATATTGTTGTTCTTTCACTAGATAGGCCGGGAGGTAATTTAGTGTTGTGTTATCTTTGTCTTTTGTGGGGTTGGGTAATAATTGCATAGGAGTGGGTTATCCTAGGTCCCTTAAAATATTGTGACACAAGTTATGTTCAAGTTAATTAAAAATACTCTCTTTATATTAATATATATTGTATCCAAAAAGACCGGGAGGTGATTTTGGTTTTGGGGTACCATAGTATTATTAGGTGAGATGAGACCGGGAGGTGATCCTTCCTTTAACAATTGAGCACATGTCATTAGAGTTCTAGGGTGTCGTTGGTGAGGCCGGGAGGCGATCTAGCGTGTTTTTAGTGGTCTCTAGTGTCATATTTTTAAGATATTGTTTTTCAACCAAGTCAAGTTCGTTAACTATTAATTTAACTAGTAGGATTCCATTACCTAGGTAGTTGTTTCTCATATTTGTTTTAAACCTGATTTTTTTATAAAGTTTTATTCTTTTAGTTAATTTATAAATAGTGAAGTTTTATTAGTTTAAGTAATATAAAAAAAATAAAAAAAAAATCAAAAGAAAGTCTATGTTAGTAATCTTTTAGGTTTAATAATTAGAGTTTACCCATTGTGTCCAAGGTTCGATATCCGTTCTTACTTGCTAGCTACATTGCGTCCCGTACACTTGCCGATTGTGTGTGGTTTTTTAGGAGATTTCGGTAAACTTGGTTTTTAATATTATATACGTTTTTCACACATCAAGTTTTTGGAGCCGTTGCCGGGGACACTACCAAAATTCTTTGTTTAAACCGAGTTGATTATCTGATCTGTTTAATTGTTTATTTGTTTTTTTAGTTGTTATTTTTCCTTTAGGTGCCTTTACTTGCTATTTGTGCCTTTAAGTTTTCTTAAAAAAAATTAATTAAATTAAATAATTTTTGTTTAGTTCATGCATAATACCCGTTCTCAAGGCCCACCTTTATTCACTACATCTAAAGAGCTTGAGAGAGAGTTTCAGGAGCGACTTAAGGAGACTAAAGATAGCGAGAGCAATTCACCCGACATCCAGGTTAGCGTCTCTACTCCTAGAATAGATATGGGCGACGCCCTCCCACCACCGAGACAAAGTGTTCATGCTAGGGCCAGCGATGCCATCATGGGAGCCCGATCCGCAATTGTCCGACCTGCTGCGACTAATAACCAAAACTGACAAATTCCATCTCACGTCATGAATTCTGTCACTAATTCTGCTCAGTTCCACGGCTTGAATGACGAAGATGCTCCGGGATACCTGTCATGATTCGTGCAGATATGCGAAACTTTTAATATTAATAATATCTCGTCTGACGTCATTCAACTTAAGTTATTCCCGTTCTCACTTTCTGGTCGTGCTGCTACATGGTTTGACTCTCTTCCAAATGCTTCAATCGCCACCTGGGCCGACTTGCAATCCAAGTTCCTTAGGAAGTATTTCGCTCCATCAAAGATTGAGCGTCTACGCGAGCAAATCCGTTCTTTTCATATGGACCCCGATGAGTCCTATTATTCCGCGTGGGAGCGTTTCAGAACTCTTATAAGCCGTTGTCCTCAGCATGGCCTAAACGATGGGCTGTGGTCGAAAAATTCTATAATGGTCTTACTCCCGAAACCCAACAGCGGTTCAATACCGCCGCCGGAGGAAACATGCTTGATAAACTCACCATAGAGGAGGTTGAAGAAATGTTCGAGAGCATTGCATTAGGGGATCAGCATACACCGAGTAGAAGGTCCGTCTCGGCTTCCAAGGCCGCAGCCATCTCAGCATCACGTGGAGTGCATCATGTTGATTAGAATACGAGTGTGTCGGCAGATGTGGACGCACTGAAGAGGGAAGTCAAATAGCTTAAGTTGCAAGCTCGTAGGTGCGAGATATGTCGTGGAAATCACGATACAGCCGATTGTCCCGTTGATTCTCAGGAGGAGGTAGATTTTCTTGCTAATCAAAACCGTTCCTTCAATTCAGGGTGGCGAAACAATAATTCTAACTCTAATTGGCGGGCAGGTAACTCCGGTTATCAGCAGTGCCATAATCTGTTCCAAGAACCCGCCCCTGAACCTGCTCCTGTACCAAATAGCACTTCCAAGATCGAGGAGATGTTGGCTAACCAATCTCAATTGTTAAATCATCTCTTACAAAATGATGCCAACACCAACTCCACTCTTTTGCAGCATGAGACGTTTATGAAGGGACAACAGGTCGCATTTCAAAATCTAAAGGCTAATTTTGGTGAGTTGTCCGCAAAGATTGATCAACGACCCTCGGGGAGTCTTCCAAGTAACACCGTCCCTAATCCTGGCCCCACCTATTCTAAACCATTTCAAAATTCTCAGGCCAAGGCAGTAACCACCCGAAGTGGGAGAGGTGTAGTTCGAGATACACCAAGTGAGGAGGAAGCTGACGAGGAGATGGAGATGGAGACACCACCTGACAAGGTGAACCAGAGGCGAGGCCCAACAATTACCTCACAGTCAGGCGGTGCGTCAGTTGAGAAGGAGAAGTAGGTTGAGCAAGAACTGGTGCACGTCTATAAGCCAAAACCGCCATATCCCGGTCGTCTAGTGAAGAAGAATGATTCGGAGCAGTACTCTAGGTTTCTCGACTTGCTTTAGAAGCTCCATGGAACATTCCGTTTATTGAAGCTCCTGCGAACATGCCAAAACATGCCAAGTTTCTTAAAGATTTGCACTAATAAAAAGAAACTTGAGGAGCTTTCGACTGTTACTCTTAGTGAGGAGTGTTCTGCCGCCGTACAGAACAAGCTTCCTAGGAAAATTACTGATCTGGGCAGCTTTACCATTCCTTGCTTGATTGGTAATCTTCATGTTAGCAATGCTTTGGCCGACCTCGGTGCTAGCATTACCCTCATGACCTATTCTGTGTTTGCCAAACTAAACGTGGGAGATCTGCTTTCCACCCGAATGAGTATCCAGCTGGCAGACTGATCTGTGAAGTTCCCAAGGGGCATTATGGTAAACATTTGGTGCAGGTGGACAAATTCATCTTTCCGGTCGACTTTGTCATTCTCGATATTGATGAGGACTCGAATGTCCTCCTCATACTCGGCCGTCCATTCTTATCCCCCGCACACGCTCTCATTGATGTTGCCGATGGCAAATTGACTCTTTGAGTTCATGATGACACGGTCACATTCGACATACAGAAATCCATGAGACATACTCAGCAGCATGATGAGACTCTCTATTTCATCGACAGTTTCATGATGCACGTAGGCGACTATCTTACGAAGGTCTGGCAAAGAGACACGTACGACACCAAGATCATCGATATGGAAAATCAGTTATTCGAGATGACAAAATTTGATTTTGAGTTGCAGGAGAAGGAGGAGCAGCAGTTACCTAAGACAGGAGGACACGCGCCGATCATGAGTTCCCAAATCTTTTCTAATGTCCTTGCAGTTGAAGAGCGAGAGTTTCCGATCGAAAAACCATCTGTTGAGAACCCCCCATATTTAGAGCTAAAAGATTTACTATCTCACCTTGAGTATGCGTTTTAGGGGAGGGGTCTCAACTTCCCGTCACCATCTCTTCAAGTTTGGAGACGGAGGAGAAGGAGAAGTTGATGGTTGTTCTGAAATATCATAAGCATGCCATCTCCTAGACGCTTATGGATATCAAAGGTATAAAACCGTCATTCTGCACACATAAAATCTTTATGGAAGATGAGTTTAAACATGTGGTGCAGCCGCATAGGAGACTTAACCCGAACATGCAGGAGGTTGCCAAGAAGGAGGTTATTAAGTTGCTCGATGCTGGTTTGATTTTTCCCATCTCCGACTCTGCGTGGGTTAGCCTAGTCCAGGTGGTCCCTAGAAAGGGCGGTATGAAAGTTATCACAAATGAAAAGAATGAGATCATACCGAAATGGACTATAACAGGGTGGCGAGTTTGCATTGATTACCGCAGACTTAACGAGGCCACACGAAAGAACCACTTCTCGCTTCCATTCATCGATCAGATGCTTGAGCGTTTGTCAGGTCAGCAGTTCTACTGTTTTCTCGACGAATTTTCTAGTTATTTCCAGATCCCCATCCCCCCGGGTGATCAGGAGAAGACCACATTTACATGCCCATTTGGCACATTCGCTTACCGATGCATGCCATTCGGACTATGTAACGCTCCAGCTACTTTTCAGCGGTGTATGGTTGCCATTTTTCATGTGTTAATCGAGGATTCCATGGAAGTCTTTATGGATGATTGTCTGCGTAACTTAGATCGAGTGCTCGCTAGATGTGAAGAGACAAACCTTATGCTTAATTGGAAGAAATGTCACTTTATGGTTCGTGTGTTGTCTTAGGTCAGAATATTTCTAGTGCGGGGATTGAGGTAGATAGAGCTAAGGTAGACACCATTTCAAAACTTCCACCACCCACTTTCGTAAAGTCTATTCGTAGTTTCTTAGGTCATGCGGGAATCTACCGCCGATTTATAAAAGAATTCTCGAAAATCTCCGGTCCGATGACCCAACTTCTAGAAAAATATAGGCCGTTCGATTTTAGTAAGGAGTGTTTGAGAGCCTTTGAGTTGATTAAGGAGAGGTTAGTGAGTGCTCATATTCTTGTTGCTCCCGATTGGACTCTTCCTTTTGAGATCATGTGTGATGCGAGCGATTTTGCTGTCGGAGCCGTGTTAGGGCAGCGTCGAGAGAATCATTTTCATCCCATCTATTATGCTAGCAAAACCTTTAACGATGCTCAGAAGAATTACACCACGATAGAGAATGATCTTCTGGCGGTTGTTTTCGTGTGCGATAAATTCCATTCCTATCTCGTGCTTTCTAAGACCATCATTTTCTCCGATCATGCGGCTCTGCGGTATTTGTTCTCTAAGAAAGATGCGAAGCCCCGACTCCTTCGTTGGATCCTTTTGCTTTAGGAGTTCGATATAGAAACTAAAGATAAAATAGGAGCTGAAAATGTCACCTCCGACCATTTGTCACGGCTAGAAAATCCCGACATGGACAAGACCCTGTGAACAGGGAATTGGTGATGATTTCCCGGGTGAGACTCTACTGTATGTAAAGGCGAGTGATGAGGGTTTTCCATGGTTTGATGATCTTGCTAATTATCAATTCTCTGGTGGGTTAGTGCCCGGACTGACATATCAGCAAATGAAGAAGTTCTTTGTAGATATCAAGTTCTACATTTGGGAAGATCCGTACCTATTCCGTATTGGTTTGGATCAGGTGATTCGAAGATGCGTTTTTGGTGATGAAGCTCGTAGTATTCTTCGACATTGTCATGAGGGCCCGACTGGTGGCAATTTTGGTGCAACTTATACCGCCAAACGCGTGTTTGATGCGGGATTCTATTGGCCGCTTATTTTACATGATGCGCATGAGTTTGTTTGTTCGTGTGACGCGTGTCAGAGAGCTGGTAACATCTCATCCCGAAATGAGATGCCCCAAAACCCCATCCAGGTTGTTGAGATCTTCGATATATGGGGCATCAATTTTATGGGTCTGTTTCCTATGTGTAGAGGGAACATATAGATACTCGTTGCTGTCGACTACGTGTCCAAATGTGTGGAGGATCAAGCCTTACCTAGAAATGATTCGCGGGTTGTAGTGGGATTCCTCCGAAAACTCTTTGCTCGATTCGGTACTCCTAAGGCCCTGATCAGTGATCGGGGTACCCACTTTTGTAATGCTCAGATGGATAAGGTTCTGATACGTTATGGGGTCACCCATCGGCTTTCTACGGCCTACCATCCTCATACTAGCGGACAAGTGGAAAACATCAATC